>NC_090923.1:1415911754-1416222754 GCF_040938575.1 Ambystoma mexicanum | reverse complement strand
GCTGCCCTGAATGAGTGAGCAGGGAAAAGGCACTCACTGTCAATCATCCCATTCCAAGGGTACAACAGTTCTGGGGCAACATTGCACATGGCAGCTGTTCTTATAGGGACACTTTGAGCACACTTATCTGAATATTCAAGTAGAGCTTATAAGAGCCAATTACTCTCTCATTATCAAACCTCGAGGACAGGGAAAATCATTCCTGATCTCCTCCTCTATGTAATCCAGACGTGGACCCCTTGCTCACTGTGCCTTGGAGAGGCTTAGCTTCACTCCCTGAGGAGGCCCCAGAAGGCCGAAACACACATCTGTGCCTGCTGATGACACTCTTGTTCAGAGGAGAATTGCCTAGCATTTCGGTGCTGAACTGCCCTTGTGGGTGGGACAAAGACTGATATGCAAATGGATATTTCTCCTCTGAGAAGGGTGCAGTGAGCTAAAACGTGGAAGAAATTCCATAGAACAGGGTCTTTGACCCATGTTCGTTCTCAGTAGAGGGGCTACCACACTCTTTTAAAACACATATGTGTACTAGCAAGAATCCTCCGATTTCATTTATAATGTAATATAAATCTGCCATCTGCTAGGCAGGTTGCATTACGTGAACATCATATAATGAATGGACCAAAGTTAGGTCTTTTTGAATCTCGCCAGGTTACAAGTCTTGTTTGATCAAGCTTGGGATGTCTTGTGTCAGTGACGGTCCCCAATGAATTATGGATAGCAAGAACCAATCAGAAACCTCTTTAGTGGCGCTGGAAGTAGGGTTCCTGGGGGCACAGTGTGCCAACGTTCCATAGACCTATGTAAAAAACCTGTGCGTTGTTAACTCCCACCTTCGCAGTGAAGGAGATGATTCCAGACAACTGTTAGGCATTCCTTATTTGCTGAGACACAAAAGACTAGTAGTTCAGTGCAGGAATTTGACGTTTTTGTGAGCTCTATGGATTATCTTGCTTTGCTTTGCGCTCAATTCTGGCACTGCACTTGCTACAGCCTAATGTTGCCTAACGTTTTGTCTAATACGTAAGAGATTATTTACAAGCATTTTTGTTCATGAGTATAATCTATGAGATTTTATTAATGTATATTTTTTGTAAACCTTTAACACAAAAGCAGACACGTTACATTCGTGGACATTAGGTATTGTGTGGGGGCAAAGGGTAATCGTGACAGGGCATGCCCTTGGTAAAGCAATGAGTAACACAAAAAGGATGGACAGTTGCCAACTGGGTAACAATTTCGATGAATAACAGAGGTCTGGTATGTTTTCCAAGGTCAGGAAATTAACCTGTTCTTTAACATAAAATCACCGGGGTTCAGGGCACAATTTAAGGTTCCTGAGATCGGAACTACTGTAGGTTTTAACGCCCACAGACTAATGAGAAACATCCGGTTACGGCAACACTTTGGAGAACGCGATCTAGACACAGTGCAAGAGAACAAGACACCACTGGTCTACACCCAAAATCAACCTATTATCCTCCCACACCATCTGCGGAGTCAATAGTTTTTGAAAAAGCCTTTTTTTAAAAACTAGAGGAACTTGAAAAGGAAGACAAACCATGTTTCCAAAATCTTTCGAAACAGGAACAACAAGCACTACAAGGCTTAAAAAATAATGTGGCATTAACCATCAAACAGGCCGACAAAGGAGGGGCCACAGTCATCATGAATTCGGGAGACTACGATGCAACGGAAGCGGCACTATTGAATAACCCCAACCACTATAAAATTATGAGAGGCGATCCGACACAGACACTGAGGCACACCATCGCCAACATATTGGAAGAAGCGGCGTGTGAACAACACATTAGTGCAAAAGAGGCAGTGTTTCTTACTCCCAAATTTCCAAAATTACTGGTCTTTTACGCCTTGCCCAAGGTGCACAAGGGCATATCACCCCCCCCACCCCCCCCCCCGGGTAGGCCTATTGTAGCAGGAATCAACTCAATCCTGGAACCTCTCTCGCAGTTCGTCGACTTCTTTCTAAAACCAGAAATCCCGAAAATGCAGTCGTATTTGAAGGACACAATGAGTGCCCTGAATCTGCTACAGGGAGTCTCCTTTGACCCCACGACCCAATTTTTGGTGACATTAGAACTCGCATTATCTACCTTACAGAATGCAAATGTGCTCAAGCATTGATAGAGGAGACCAATTATAAGGAAGGAGAAAGCTACATATACCATAGCATGGAAAGTGGATGCAGATTAAAAGCTACCAGGATGGTGTCTGTATCCAGACAGACTTGAGATTAGAAGTGGGACATTGTTTTCAAATAGTGTTGTCATTAGAGATCAAAGGAACATGTGCCTGTAGTGTGCAATTGATCAATTTTCACTACTATAGTGTAAGTAAGACTGTAGCTAGTGAAACCATGTGTGCAGATTTTATGAAGATCATATCCTGAAAAGGAAATCCCTCTGCAGGGCTCACAATTTTGAAAGGTTTAGGGACTGCCAATTTTGAGAGGTTAGGCAATACAAGATTATTTGAGATGCCCAGGATCACACATTGGTTAAGGGGTGAAGCTGTGATGTGCGCCAACTCTGCAATTTCTGCATTTGAACATTTTCGTTTCCAGTACTTACCATGAACAAAAATAATCTAATTTTATAAAACTGGCTTGGAAAGTACACAAATCACATTACCAAACATGACCATTTTAAAAAACGAAATATTATAGAAGGGTGGTAAGCAAAATGCGAATGATTCTAGCTTCATTCTCTCCATCATCAAGGGAAGTTTATAAGTACCAGCATACCGATTGATGTGATTTAACAGATTTAATCTGGGGTTGTCTTTTGTATTTTAAAGCATTAAATACTTCCAAAACGCTGATTTGTGAAATTGTAATTTATAAATGTGCAGAAAAATCTTTGACTTTTACAAAAAAGCAAACCGTTTTTTGTGTCAAAGGAGCAGACCTTTAAAATATGCTTGCCCGAGGCCTGGAACATCTGGTCCGCTCTCTTCTGTCCACCACCCCTTCCACTCAAATGGCCTACATAAGAAAAAAGATCAACTAATGGCCAGTGGTCGAAGTGAGCAGGAGCAGTTGGGAGCGCCGTTCGTGTAAGAAGAAATTGAAGCTTGCACTGCAGTGCACTGAACGTTGCCTTAAACAGCAGGCGCATTTGTTTGGGGGGTTATATTGCTTGTGGGATGGAGCTTGGTGATGGCATTTGTGGGGTGTGGGAGCAGGCCAGCAGGGAACATAGTTCCACTATTTCTTTTCATTCACTTCGACCACTGGTAATGGGCTAACTGATGCCAGCAGCATGCGAGAAGGGAAACATCACAGAAAACAGCACAGTAATGTAAGAGATATTACATGATTTGTCCAGGATCACCGTATCGTCTGCTGGCAAATCCAGGATACAAGCATGAACGCTTTGGTTCCACAGACTTGAATTTGGATACTTATTCACCACTTGGTCTAAACGTGTATGCTCATCATTGGAGGTGAATGCCTACGTTTTACAACATCCCATCTGCAGAAACCAATTTCTGGACCTTCATCATACAGATGTATAGCTGCTCCTATAAGATGCAGGTACATTGCTGATAATAGCACCTGTTGTGTTGCAAAACCAAGTACATATAAAGGCAGGTTTATAAACTTCAAACACAGGAAAGACCCGGCCAGCCTTACTGGAATGTGCTATTCTAATCCTGCATATGAACACATATCTCTGCAATGAGTGCTTAACACACTGAGCTAACCTCTGAACCATTGTGGCACTTAATATATCAATATGCATTTCAACTTTGGCTATTGCACATGATCAGCATAACTCCCTCAGGAAGGAAAGAATACTACAGGGGTTGCGCCATAAGGAACACACATACTATGTATAACACAGTGAAAACATAAAGCATCAGATGATGAATTGATCAAGGCAGAATGTACTTGTCAAAACAGAGAGGCAATAGGTTTAGCGCTTCAGCCGCATGCCATAAAATATCCTGACATGTGCTATTTGAGACTGGTGAACAATGGAATCTTACTTCTTTAGATCAGGCAGTCTTGTGGGGCCCCTTACAAGGTGGGGGCCCTGGGCAAGTGCCCCTTTTGCCCTCCCATAAAAAAGTCCCTGACTGTTGCAATATAGCCCTCCTCCCTCTCATTAGCGTAGGTCAGTTACTGAAGCCATTCTTGTGCATTAGGTGCTACGCCTGATTTCCAATATTTGAAAATACATTTTTTTGCTGTCATGCAACCCAAATTAAAGAGCCTATGTATTTTTACATTCACCTTTCCGATATCACCCAAAAGGTATTTAGGGGGCGATAGTGCTGGGGGTAATTTCATGCAGCAGTTTTGCAATCTCTTGCCAGAACTGGCCAATCACGGGGCAATCCCAGTACATATGGAAGGAGTCAGCATTGGGTCCAACACACTTTATGCACTCACCACTCACATATGGTGTACACTTCGAGACATGGGCAGGAGTGTAATGTAGTGTAATGTAGGCGATTTAGTATCTTAAACTGTATTAACTGAAATTTTACATTAAGAGAAACCTCTTTCGTTAGGCGACACCATTGTGTCCACTGATCATCCTGTACCACTACTTTCTCCCATTTCTCTTTTGCCCTGTTAGCTGTCTTCTGTTTGGATTGGTGTGTCCTGTATAATTTAGATAGACGCCTTCCAGTATCCCTGCTCTGCACTATCATTTCAACTGGTTCACACGACTCTGGTTCCTGAGGGAACGAAGGCCATGTTCGGCGGGCTGCTGCCCGCATCCTAAAAAATGGCAATGATCTAATTGGGTTATCCCCTAGCTTGGTTGTAAAGTCCTCGTGTAATACAAATGATCCATTCAGAAGCAGGTCGTCCAGAGTCATCTTTTCAACTGGGTCCCACATGTTCTTGATGGTGTTGTCGTAAGTAGGAGGAAGTCCCGGGTAATTCCATAAGGGAGCAGCCCTGCAATATGTGGTCGAGATGTCAGATCTTTTAAATAGTCTGGACCACGCATCCACCGTCGTGCGCACCGGGTCAAATGAAGACAAGTCACTGTGGCGGCCCACAAGAACTATAGATTTCAAATTTGATGAGCGTCGCTGTAAGACTCCAAGGTCTGATGCACTGGGTCGGGGACCGTGGAGTACCAATGGCCGGCAAACTGTGCCTGTGCGACAATATGGTAAAATTCAAAGTCGGGTGCTGCCAGGCCGCCCTGATCCTATGGCTCCGCCAATTCCTACCACCTCAGTTGTGGCGTACCCGTTCCCCAGACATAATCTGTCACCATTGATCGCAACCTATGGAAGAACCTTCGCCCAGGCCAAATTGGGACATTACTAAAATAATATAGTAGCTTTGGCGCCAACACCATTTTAGGTAATGTGAGCCTTCCATACAGGGATAGTGCGATCTTTGTCCATAATTGTAGCTTATCCGGCAGGACCCCGAGATAGACCTCATGATTATCTTTGAACAGAGAGTGATGTGTGCGCAAGCCTGTTATGCCCAAATATTTAAATTGGAATGGGACCCATCTGAATCTCGATAGATGTGTTGGCCTCAGAGTAGCATCAGTCGCTGGGAACAATTCTGACTTTGCCTCATTTATATGGTACCCTGAAAAGAACGTGAACCGCCAGATTTCCTCCATCAATGGTGTTATATTTTGTTCCGGATTTTGGATGTATAGCAGTGTATCATCCGCATATAGGGAAATAATCTGGGGAGGGCTTGCTATACGGATTCCCCAATGACCGTGTCTATCCCTCATTATGCGTGCTAGTGGTTCGATTGTCAGGGCAAAGAGTAGAGGGGAAAACAGATATCCCTGCCTCGTCCCCTGCTTTAAATAAAAGGCGGCTGATCACATACCGTTGGTGCACAGCTTGGCGGTTGGCTCGGCATATAGCAATCAAATGAAGTCAATAAAGGGAGCAGCAAGTCGCATCCGCCGCAGGACTGCAAACAGTAACCTCCATCCGCGTCCACCGCCTTGGTCCTCGGGTCTATCTGCGATACAACACAAAAAAGTCTGTGCAAGTTAAATGCAGTGGATCTCTCCGGGATGAAACCCGATTGATCAGGATGGACTAGTGTCGACAAGTATGGGAGCAGAGGGGTAGATAGGGCCTTAGCAAATACCTTGGCGTCAGTGTTAATGAGGGACAGTGTCCTATATGAGGTCATTTATTCAGTTTTAGAAGAACCGTAATAACTGCCTCAGATAGTGTAGGTGGCAGCCAGCCAGCCTGCAGGGACTCTTCCCAAACCTGTGGTAACTTAGGAGCCAGCAATTGTCGCATTTCTTTATATAGTTCTACACCGATACCGTCCGGGCGAGTGGCTTTTCCGGACACCAGAGCCATAATTGCTTCCATAATTTCCTCTAGTGTAACTGGATGATCAAGAGCTTCCCGAGCCTCGTTTGGAAGGCCCTGCAGAGGGATGGCCTCCAAGTACTGATTTAAATTCTTCATCAGTACACACATCTGTGTTAGCGTACAAAGCCTGATAATATTGCTGTAATTCTCGGTTAATCTCCTCATGTGTAGTTACCATTGTGCCTGACTGTGTTCTAATCCCAGTGATGCATTGTGTGCCCCTCTCGCCCTGGACCACCCCAGCTAAAAAACATTCCCAGTCTGTCTTCCTCACTGTATCATAGGGCCTGAATGGGCTGGGCCACAAAGCAAACTTCCCTTTCAGCCAGTTCCCTACATTTCAATAGGTTCCCTTTAATGAGCCCCAAGAGGCCCTATTGTGTGTGACTCCATAATCATTTTCTAGTCATCGTAAGTCTGTCTCGACTTCCCGCATGTTCTTCCTGACCTCTCTGAGACCCGGAGGATGTGGAGATTAATTCCCCCCTTACCCATACCTTAAAGGTCTCCCACACAGTGGAATAACGAGACACTGAACCCTCACTCCTCTGAAAGAAGTCCACAATCTCATCCCATAGTCGCAACACCAATTCTGCATCAAGGAGACATGACGTGGGCATCCTCCATAGTGGTTGAGGGATGCCAGGTCCATCCCATTTTATTGTCAATAATATCGGGGAGTGATCCGAGTTCTTGGATAAATCATGCAACCCATCACCCGTGACATCCATCGTGCAGAAAGCAGCCAATAATCAGTCCTCAACTAGGCATAGTGGACTGATGAATAATAAGCAAACTCGCGCACCTCTGGGTTACGTTCCCTCCACACATCCACCAGCTCCATTTGTGTCATTATCTGGTGTGCCATGCGTCCTGCCCTTGACAAGCCCCGCTGTGAATCTCGAGCGGTCTAGTGCACAGTCCAGTATTATGTTAAAGTCACCTCCTCAGATAATAGGGGTGATGGCCCCTCCCATCAGGATTCCTGACACACATCCATAAAATTCGGGATCATCAATAGTTGGGCCATATGTATTGACCAACAAAACATTCACTCCCGCTATCACCCCCCATAATATCACATATCGGCCTTGAGGGTCTATGCAGAATTTTTGCTCCCAGTAGTTTAGTGTGCGATGTAGCATGGTAATCACCTCTCTGGCCTGGGATGAATAATCATTGTATCCCCGTTGATCTCCCTATCCCGGAGCGAACCCCTGACCGAGTGACTTTTGGGCATGGGTTTCCTGCAACATCACTATCTTGGGGCCATGCCGATTTTAGTATGCAAGAACCTTCCGTGCTTTAATAGGGTTATTGAGACCTGGGACATTCCATGTTAAAAAATAAATCTTCTCACCCATCTCTTACATCTGTGCTATATAACATACTTGACGTACCATTAGTGTTCGTAACCGTGTCTGTTTGTTTGCTAAACTTAACATTTCTAATTTGCAGCCCCCAAACGTTCCCCCTCCCACCTGCATTTACTCCAGCCCCCCACCCTCACCATGTCCCCCAACTTCATGATGTACTCTCTTGTCAACTGTGATAACTTCCTGGGGTGCGTCGTGAACAACCATGGCGCTCTGAAGGTGGCAGCGCCACCATGCCCCCACCATTCTTCCATTAGTTGTTCCGAGTGATGATATTTTAGTTCACATCTGTTGGAGCTAGGCCTTAGCACATCTCTTCACTGGCCGTCCTCCCCCTGTGCCGTCTCCTGACCGGGGTCTGGGTTATGGTCCTTCCTGTGGTCCCGTGGTGGCAGTGGTCCCATGGTGGCAGTGGTATCGACGCCTCCACATATGTGACTGCATCAGAGGGGTTTTCGAAGAAGTGTGCCCGACCCCCGTAAAGTATCGGTAATTTAGCTGGGAACTTGAGGGTGTAAGGAACTTGGCCCAATCTTAGCAGTTTCTTGACTGGGCCAAATGATCTTCTCTGTATCTGTATTCCAGCTGCAAAATCAGGATATATCTATGGATTGTAGCATCCTCGAAACGCAGAGTGCCCTGTTCCCTTGCTAGTCTTAGGATATGATCTCTTTCCCGGTAATTGAGTAGCTTTGCGATGACAGAGTGCGGGGTGGGGAGGGCCTGGTTTCAGGATTGGCACCAGTGTGCGGTGAGCTCATTCCACTAAAAAGAACGAGAAGAACTTCTCTGATCCGAACAATGTTGTAAGCAAATGTTCCACAAATGGTTCCATTGGCCTGTTGTTTGCCGCCCCGGGAACCCCCACTACGCACACATTATTGCGTCTTGAACGGGATTCCAGGTCATCGCACTTACCGCAGACCTTCTTCATGTCTGACTGCAGGATAGCTATGGCACAGTCGTGCACTCCAACCTTGTCCTCCACTTCCCCAATCCTATTTTCTGTTTCCGTGATGCAGCCCTCTCTTCATCCAACTTAGCTTTTAAGGAACTGATGGTCGCCACCACGTCATACAGTTTACTGTTTACGGAGAGGAAGCCCGCCTGCTGTGCTGCCATCAGTTGGTCTTCCCGGCCCTCATTTCGGCGGACATTCGGGTCCCCCTGTTGTGCCGGGTTGTTTGGGATAGGGGGCTTTGCAGGCGTGTTGGTGAACAAATCCATGGGCCCCTTCTTTTTCCCTGCACCTTTCGTCATCCTATCCTCCACGGCGGCCGTGCCCGAGGTCCAGACTGGTGTCACCCTTATTGTGCTATGGGTTTGTGCTTCCACGTCGGTCCTATGCTCCTGTGCACCAGGCCCGTATCTCAGATAAATAACTTTGTGTGGGTGCCCACTGGGCTGGATGTATGGACCTGTAGGTCGGGATGTTCAGATGTTAACCCGGGTGTGCGCAGGAGTGCAGTGTTTAATGTCTCTGTTGTGATGTCATATGACCCCAGGACTGGCTTCCCGCTTAGGTATGGCCCCTGATGTCTGGGCCCCCCGCCCCAACCTCCCCAGGATCGGTACCTCTTTTTATTTGCTGCTGTGATGGGGTGTCGCGTGCTCCGCTCCACACTGGCGTCCTCCCCTTGACTCCATGATTGGCTTCAGAGTAGGCCTTATTTGCCCCTGTATTACTGTGGCAGAGCAAGTTATTTCTTACCCGTCTGCCAGCAAGCTCCCTGGAGTGATGAGGCCGCCGTGAAGATCACTTCCAGCAGCCCGTCCAACCCACGCTGCCTATCATGTGCCTCCTCCAGTTCTTTTTCATGGCTGGATATGCCTGGCGAGTCACACCCTTCAGGACCGGGTATAGGGCTTACGGTACCATGCGCCCAACAAGAGCAGGCTGTCGCTCGCAAGTCTCGCGGCTCTTCGCCAGCCCTCAGAGTGCCGTTAGCACGGCAGAGAGTGTTGGTGCAGCCTGCCGTAGACTCAGCAATTTCGCAGATGGTCCAATCAGGGCTGCAGAGCTACAGTGCGGGCTGGAAATCTGCACACGGGTGCCTCGCTGCTTAAACTGCCCTCACATGCAGTACTTACATCGAGTCTCAGCACACAGCAGGATATTTTCAAAACAGGATTTAGTCGGCCTGGGGCTTCGCGTTCAGGCCACCATCTTTTTCGGTGCTCATCAGCACCCCCAGATTTTGTTAATATTTTGTAAAAATGCCTTGGGTTAATTTCTCATTTTCCTTTCTTCTTCTTTTAACCTGTATTGAAGGACAAGCTGTCCATTTTTTTGCCCTAGGTTTTCGAATCAGGGTTTGACTGGGACAAAATGATAGGCCCATGCACCAAATAAACATAGCCCATACTTACGGGTTTATGGGACATTTAGTGGCATATGGTGCATTGCAAAGTGGTTTGGGCCAATTGCCTTGATCCAAATTACTAACTGCACTGCGAAATTAAGTTATTAAAGTGGTTCTCATGGGCACACAAAAGTGGCGCAGACATTCAGGCATTGCCATATTGCCCTATAAGCCATCAGAACCTGTTTGCCATGAGAAATATTTTTGGGCAGTAGGTTGAGTAATGCATTTGTATGGGAATGTTGTCCTAGTGTACTTTTTGCCTTTTTTCAAAACAGCATTTAATGACCTGAGGTTTTGGATTTATAGAAGTTTGACTATGGCCTTCTAGCAAGAAGTTCTTTGTTTTGTAATAGTGAAAAAGGATAAAAAGTGATGGTAACATGTGACGAATCCTGTGATGTCGTCCCTTCTTCTCAAGGGGGAGACCTTTTCCGTGAGGCCAGGGTCGTGAGGGCACTATCCGATAGCCCCCCTGGGGGTGGTACTCAGCAGGAGGATCTCATGGGGAGGGATTCTACCTCTGGGATACAGGGAGGACATCATGGGCAGATGCAGTATTTCCAACACCCACCCACCTTTCTCGGTGTGCAGTCATAATGTCGACATCAATAATGTCGACAGTCAAAATGTCGACAAATTAATGTCGAAAAACAATAATGTCGACAAACAAAAATGTCGACATTATTCGATATTTTTTCGACATTAATTTAGTGAATGCATAAATACATATATATATGATGTGTTGAGTATGAGGGGTGGTTGGGGGGGTGTGGGGGGGTGGCAAGGGGGTGTTGGGTGAGGGGGGGTTGGGGGGGGGACCCCCCCATAGTAAATACAATTTTTTATTTATTTAATTATTGAATAAATAAATAAATAAATAAATAATTGGTATGTGTTGAGTATGAGGGGTGAAAGGGTGGTTGGGGGGGTGTGGGGGGGCGGCAGGGGGGTGTTGGGTGAGGGGGGGGTTGGGGGGGGACCCCCCCCCATAGTAAATGATCATTTTTAGGTTATTTATTTATTGAATAAATAAATAAATAAATAAATAAATAATTGGTATGTGTTGAGTATGAGGGGTGAAAGGGTGGTTGGGGGGTGTGGGGGGGGGGTGGCAGGGGGGTGTTGGGTGAGGTGTTGATAGTTTTAAGGGTTTATAGTCATAATGTCAAAAAAAAAAAGTCGACATTTTTTTTTCGAAAAAATGACTTTTTCCATTATAAGTATAGGATGTCGACATTATTGTCTGTCGACATTTTTTTTTCGACATTATGACTATAAACCCCTTTCTCACCACTGACCTTGCCTTCCTCTACCCAAGTACACTCTCCTTTATAGCTTTGTACCCCCATTACTGTGACGAGGAAGAGTAGGGCTGACTCCACTGGATGTCCATTGCATCATACTGTGATGAGGAGGATCCATGATGAAGCATCCAACAAACTGGATTGAACGTTTGACACAGTGGTTTAAAAATGGAGGAAGGACTGACCAGCTTGTCGGGACCTCCCTGGAGGTTGAGAAACATACACAAGTGAGTACAGTCTACCCCACCCTTTAACAAAGTATGGTATGGGTAGTGGCCCACAGCAAGACTGAAGTGCAAATCCCCTCTGTCGTTTTGATCAGACACTAGTAAAAAAACTGATAAAACAAAATGTATTCACAATCAATAGTACAAAAATATATATTAAAACAACACATAACCCTGAATCGCACAGAGTCTAACAAAAACAGCAAAGAAAATAGTGTGGTTAGTAGCTAAAGAGATTTAGTGATTTAGTGCACTGTGTTCATTATCAGCAGCTGTTGTTGAGACAGACTTTGTTTCACAGTCGCGGACCGAACAGAGGAACTACTATTTGACTGTCTTGCCGTGTTTCGTCTGAAGATTATCACACCTCAACAACAACTGCATTTCGTTGCACTGCCTGGTGAACGATGATATCAGCATTTATCAGAGAACAACAAAGACGTATCACTGTATTGATGACAGTACCACATCAAATAGCCCAAGACACAAAGAAACAATCATAGACTGGAGACATCTCTCCATCATCAAGGGATTCCAAAATGATATCACATTGCGTTAAGCTATAGTCCTGAAGAAAGCTCAGAGGATATATTATACATTCAAACTGGAACTTTTGTCAGTTAACCTATGAGCTGGAAACACAAAAGTGTCGACCAATGAAGTGTGCTGATAATGAACACAGTGCACTAAATCACTTTAGCTACTAACCACACTATTTTCTTTGCTATTTTTGTTAGACTCTGTGTGATTCAGATTGAGCATATTAGTGATGCCATTAGGAAGGAATATATAATATCGCAACTATGATGTAAGTCAGTATACATGCCTTCGCCCCAGGAATTGCAGTAATTACGTTTATGAACTTGCACACGGTTATGCCTTTACTATGGAATGTATATATGAGATTTATTTGAAAAGGACTGATGTTTAATATATTCATAAGCAATGAAATGTAGATCATTTAACTTAATTGTGTTATAAGAAAGTACTTGCTTTTTATCTGTTTTTAATTTGTAAAATGTTGAAAGGTTAGACAAATTTATTTTTCTATTGCCAAAACAACAATAAAAAAAAATAAATAATGTGTGATGCCATTAGATGTATGATTGTGTTATTTTAATCTATATTTTTGTACTATTGATTGTGAATACATTTTGTTTTATCAGTTTAAGACGGCGCCGAAACTGGGAAACCAGAGAAGAAGCTGTCAGAAACCCCGGGGATGACCGAGACCAAGAAGGAGGACCAGGAGCCCACTTGGAAGGTACAGGGCTGTTTGGGACCACATAGCGAAAACAAGAAACCTGTTTAAGAGGGTCTGGGACCCAGAGACACAATATAAGAACGTTTGGGCAAAAAGAATCATACCTGGCAGGATAGTGAACCAAGTATTATAGAAGCCATACTGAATGAAAGATACCGGGTCGGGGATCCGCAGCAGAACGAGGAGTTCCCCAATAGTACATTTTCTTCATGGCAGTACCTTGCAGGAAAGTTGACCAGATCTGCCCATGTAAGCCATTGGTGAGGCTCAGAGCAAGCAGAGGAAGGGAGACGTTCACCCTTATTTGTTAAACTGCCAAATAAAGCCTGAGAAAGGCCAGGACCTATTTGAGTGGAACTACAACATTGAACCTGAGGAAGGCCAGGGGATGGCAGACATTACCCCTGGTGTGTGGTGCTGCAAATTCTGATACAAGCCAACATCCAACCCCAGATCTTGGAACTGTAAGGAGATCACATGTCCAGAAGAATGGAGTCATTCTTCTGAACCTTGAAGATCCAAGATCACTTTAGTTTTGCTTTTTAGTGTAAGGGATAGAAGCCGGGTTTTGACACAGACGGTGGACTTTTTAGTTACGGACATCCTGACACACCTTTAGTATTTAGTTGAGACAGGAAACCCCCTCTTAGAGATAGGGTTAGTTAGGGTTTTCCTCATTGTTTCTTTAAAAATAAAAGTCTTTAGCCAAAATAATGCCACCTGTGTGTCAGCCGCCTCATTCCACACCCTTAAAAACAATACTGGCAGTAGTTGGTGCTCCCAGCAGAGAAGGATTGTCTGGGCATGCAGTACATTGATCTTTGGTAGGCATTTTGAGAATCTACCAGCACTTGTATAGCAGGTATACTATGGATGGCAGAGTAGCCAGGTTTCCTTGGAGAATTGTAATGGTATGGACCTGGTACCTCTTAGCAGAGTTTCTAAATGATTCAGAAACAGAATAGATGCTATGCTTAATGGCACAGTGCCAGCATTTCTCATCTGGATTTACATGTTTTGTCATTGAAAAAGTGCCCATACTTTGCGGAAGTGTTGGTATTCGTGTATTGGCCCTGTACTGACATTGTATTCGCCCTGTACTGACATTTGTTGGCAGTTTTAACGCAGAGACAAAGGTCTGAATGGGAACAATGTTTGAACACATCCCCATCTTCATGAGCAAGTATGATGAAGACAGGTGGATAGTGTGAATTGCATTGCTGTCTGTGACATCTTGGCATAGTGGTCTCAGTCTGCTACGTTCATGTTGTCTGTTTCTCACATAACTGACAGGTTACGGACACCTCCCGGACCTACCAGATTTGGAAAGGCAGCATCCTGTTTTTAAATATCCTGATTTGCTTATAGGGCTGACCTTTCATGTACCTATTGTGCTGGGGAAGAACCATTCACAAGTTATTTATTTCATGTATTTATTTAAACATTTGTACAGTGGTGGCCATACCCAGAGGGTCTCGCGGTGCCTTACAAAGATCAAAATGGATAACATGGAACGACCAAAAGGAAGGTTAACCTTGGGCACAAGAAATTCCTGGGGTCTTGTTGAGATTCCTTATGCATCGGATTATGTTTTAATTGGTAGATTGTCCCCGCCATTGAAACGTGCACGTCATCCTGCAGGAGATTTCCTCATTATTAACATATATGATCCTCCATGTAAGAAACAACATATGTATTAGGCAGAAACCTGTGCAGTTCCCTTTGGGAACACTGCAAAAGATTTAGGACTACAGGTGTTGGCAGTAAACCCACTTGGTAGCAGTCTGCACCACACAGATTCACTGTGGTAGCTGTGGCTGAGCAGTCAGACTTCCCTCAAGAAGAGTTAGGAAGTATGTAAAGTATACACAATAGGCACGCAGATACAATAGTTCAAGCAAACACTGACCAGAGCTTCAGGGCTGGTAATACTTCGGGCCCGATCATGGAATATTGTGCAGAGATACGTAAATCCCACTCGCTGAGAACGACTCTGTGCGAGCCTGCGTGCATAGGTTTTTCTGTACGCTCTGCGTATTCATGGAATTGTTTGCGTAAAGTAACCGTATATGTAAGTCGCGGCTGGAACGCCCCAGACATGCCCCCACTGAAAGAAAAAACTGCCAGAAACAGCTACCTTTTACGTGCACCCTGATTGCAAATACATGCACCCTGAAAACAGTGCATGGGGTCCCCCGCAAGCAGGCCTACATCTCGGGGACCCTGCGTGGGGTCCCCCTTAACTGTTACCAGCACTCCGACAACATGCGTACGATTTATCGTAACTCAGGTAAATCTAGGTGCGAATACCCATAAACCATTCCTGCACCCTGCTACACTGTACGCACACCCCTAAATTGGATCGGAACCCTGGCTGCATGAACGCACCCCTAAATCCGGCACCCGATCTTACCTCTGCGCGGTGAATCCTATGCGCCAGTGCCTGTACGCCTGCCTTCGGCTGGCATATTGAATGAGGGCTTTGCGTGGTCATTTCCCTGCCGGGAGGTTGCATGGTCAGATCCCTGAATACATATTGGTCTGCGCAATAGTGGCCGTGCGATGGACTGCCTGCGGCCCGTCCCTTGTAACGCCCACATTTCCCTTGTTCTTCCTCATTTTCCGAGTTCTGTCCTCTGCGCAAGCCACGCCCATGCTCTTCGTGGTGTCTCACGCAAGGAACTCGGGAGCATGCAGGGACGTGCCGAGCCTGCGCGAAGTGCCCCCAAGTTACGAAAAAGTGGCATGCAGTCGATTTCATAGATCGACTAATGGTATTTTGCACGCAGTTTGGCACGCAAGGTCCCTATTTACTGTGCAAATTATTTCATGAATTGGGCCCTTGGCCTTTATTTCTGGCCTTCCTGTTGATCTCCTTTCTCCCCACTCTATTCCCCACATCGTGTATCCTTCCTCTCTGCTCACAACCACTGTGCCAGCCTCCCTACTGTCTTCCTTTGGACTGGGATCAGTGTTCCTCATGGGTCACTTGACCCGGAACACTTTCCAAGCCACAAAAGCAAGCCTCTACCAGAGCAGTATTGTCGGGCAGTCTGTGAAGGGCAGAGGTTAAGGATGCCACCTGTTCAATTGGCGACATAGTAATTTCCCTGGTGCATCCTCTTGACAGAAAGAGGACTAACATACTCAGGTAAGTTGAATTGACTTCTCATATCTCTTGTTGAATTTTAGGTTTTGCTAGGATGCCATCACATCACTGAATAGCTATACTTCTGTATGCCTCCAGTGACCTGAGTACCGAGCACGACCACCCCACTGTGTTACCCGCTTAATCATTAACAACTAATTTGACTAATTGTATGTACTTGCTTAGCTAAGTCATGGTTCACTATGTCTATCTGGATAACTTGCACATTGCTAGAATGCTCGAACTGCTTGCTGGGACTACAACTACATAGCTCATTGAATAACCTGCATATCAAACTCATACCTAGATTGCCTCGCCATACCAACCCATCCAAAACATAACCCGATTGTGTCATTATCTCTTTCTAAACACTTAGCACAAAAAGTAGACGGTCTCATTATCCCTTTCCAACCTCATACACCTATATTGCCTCAGTGATTTGTATTGCATATCAAGCACATAGCTAGGCTGATTCTGTGTTTGCCTGCATAGCTAGGGCTCATTGTAGCTACATGCACACCTATCACATAGCTAGACTGACCCACTGTGCTTGCCTGCACATAGCCATACTGATTAATTGTGCTATACATGCCGTGCCCAAATAAGAGTGTGTTTTGTGTCTTCTTGCTTACCAAGCGCATAGCTAAACCGGTCCACTACGAGCGCCGCCTCCATACCTCACACCTCATACACAGCTAAATCACCATGGGCCTCATTACGACTTAGGCGGTAGCCATGCCCTTAATAAGGGCATGGCTGCCTCCAAAACCGGGTCCGGGTTCCCTGAATGGGGAATTACCGGGCCATTCCGAGTTTGGAGGGCCCGGTAATTCCTCCTACAGGGAACTCGGGCCCGGACCTTCCCCATTCCCATTTGAGCCCCCATAGGGCTCAATGGGAATGGGTGCGGGAGCTAATAACTGCCGGTTACGACCGGTCCGTTGTTAGCTCCCTGGTTCCCTCGCGGGACCCGCTATGGACGTCTGGTAAAACCTCGTCCTCGTAATCTTGCGGAATGGGTTTAACGGGTCCGCCACCATTACCGGAGCCCGTTAACCCATTCCACAAAGGTTATAATGAGGTCCCATGTCTCTGCCAGCGCACCTACCACATACCCCATGTGCCTTAGCTTTCCTAAGCCACAACGTTACCACATCCCAACTTCATGCCCTCTACCAGAATGATTCTGAGATGTAAGCGCATTATTCTGCCCAAAACTGTCTTTATATTTAGATAAACTATAAAATATAGGGCACCTGGCGGGGTCCTGATTTACCCAGGTGGGTATACGTATCATAAACAAATAATCAGGATGAAGAGATCCAATACAGAGACAAAGAATGGTGCTGGGTGTGTTTATTCTGCAATCACACAGGAAGTATTTGGTGGCTAAACAATTTATTTTCCATTTCTTCCGATAAGCACGAAAGATGGTTGAAAAAAGGTCTATGTGACACAACTGTACCACCCCCTTGTATTTGTCATATTCAAAGATTGTTGTGTGCACTTTTTGTAAACCACGCCTTGGACCACCCCCAGTCTCAGGCTCGTGTCTTTCCTGTACCAGTGGGTTCTTATACCCCCTCCATCTGTAAGGAAACATGTATCCCAATGTAGTCTTGACCTCAATACTCCTGAGGTTGACACCTATTTGTGTTACTACTGTATACCCAACTTTGTCCGTTTTTTCAACCATCTTTCGTGCTTATCGGAAGAAATGTAAAATAAATTGTTTAGCCACCAAATACTTCCTGTGTGATTGCAGAATAAACACACACCCAGCACCATTCTTTGTCTCTTTATTGGATCTCTTCATCCTGATTATTTGTTTATATTTAGATAGGGCCTCATTACAACCTTGGCGGAGGACCATGGTGCTATTAGCACCATGGCCCATGCCGCTAAGGTTGCAATTCCGCCATGGTGGATGGCGGAATTACTGCCCCATTCCAAGGTGAGTGGGGCGGTAATTCCCCATTCACCAATGGCCCCTTCCCCATTCCCATTTTTGCATAATGGGAATGGGGAAAGGCGATAATTATGGCACCGTAAATTACAGTGCCGTAATTATCGCCAAGGTCCCTTTGCGGCATGACTTTTAACGCCTGCAAAAAGCAGGTGTTAAACAGCCATCCCGCAAAGGGAACCTTGTAATCAGGCGTTAAGGGTCGGCGCCGTTTACGGCGCCGTAAACCCCTTAACGCCTGAGTCGGAATGAGGCCCATAGTCTTCAACACAGGCTCATTACACTGCAAGGTATGTGTCTCCCCATCTAGCAATATCAGTTATTTATTTATGTATTTGTATATTTGTATAGCGCACCAAACCCGTAGGTATCAGGGCACTGTTACAGACATTTATATGCATTCTTAGGTTACATTAGGAATAGTTATGGGCGACCTTCGTGGAAAACAAAGGATAGTTCAGTTACAGATAGCAAGTTAACATTTCTTGTCAGTAAGTCATTTCTTGGCAAACAGGCTTTGAGCGGGTATGCTAAGGGTGTTAGTTATCTAGCGAGAACAGCCAAGTTTTGAGTTTTTTGCAGAATGACCAATAGGAGGTGTCAGCTCTCAGATGTGCCGGGAGGGCGTTCCAATGTTTCGATGCGACTAGAGAAAAGCTGCGTCCTCCAGATTTTTGCAGTTTGAATTTGGGTGTAAGGAGCATGTTGGACAGGGATGTCCTGGTTGGTTTGTTTGCTTGGGTTTTCGTGAATTTTGTGGTGAGGTATTTGGGGGCAGTGTTGACTAGGCATTTATGTGTAATGGTGAGGTTTTTGAAGTGGAATCTCTCGCTGATAGGAAGCCAGTGGGCGTTCCTTCTGACGGCGGAGATGTGGTCTTTTTTCTGGGCATTATTTTAGATGACTTGGAGTTTTTTTACATTACTGGTGGATGTTCCTGCAAAGAGGGCATTACAGTAGTCGAGTCTTGAGAGGATGAGGGCTCTGGCTAGGGAATGGCAGCTATCAGTAGACAGGAAGCGTCTGCTTACATTAATTAATTTTGTTGTGTAGGCTGAAGAGGTGGATATTGCGTTGACCTGTTTGGTGAGGGTGAGGGAGGCATCGAGATAAACTCCTAGAGTTTTTACTGATTTGGAGATGGGGATGGTGTTTCCGTCTGTCTCAAAATATGTCAAATTTGTTTAGGCGGTTATGTGAGCCAGCGAGCAGGAGCTAGTATTTATTTTCGTTGTTAAGGCATAACGAGTGCGTAGCCATCCAGGACTGGATGTTTTCATAAACAGCGTTCAAGGCGCATGAGTCGGTGGCATAGTTGCCAGTGATGGGGATGAGGATTTGGGTATCGTCTGCATAGTTGGTGTACAAAATACCCAGGGAGTCAAGGCAGTTGAAAAGAGGGCTTGGTAAAAATATTGTAAATTGTAGGGGACACCTGTGGTGACTGGGGCTGGGTCTGCTGCAGCTGATGATGAGAAGACTCTCATGATTCTGTTGGACAAAAAGATTTGATCCAGGTGATCGCTTCGGGTGAGAAGTGTGCTGCTGTGGCCAGGTGATGGCACAGTGTGTTGTGGTCCACCAGGTCAAAGGCGGCCGAGAGGTCAAGAAGGAGGAGAAGGGCAAGTTTACCATTGTCCATGCATTCGTCCAATTGTATCTTTAAATCAAGGAGGTCTGATTCAGTTCCATGACCAGGGCGGAAGCCAGATTGGTACAGGCTAAGGAGGTTGTTGGATTCTAGGTGGTTTTGGATCTGTACGTAAGTTACTCTATCTAGGATTTTCAGCACAAAGGGGACGGTTGTGATGGGTCGATAGTTGGTCGGAGTGCTGGGGTCCAGAGTTAGTTTTTTAGGAGGAGGAGGACCCAGGCTTCTTTGAGAATGGTAGGGACTGTGCTGGTGGAGAAGGAAGAGTTAACAATGGCCGTGATAAATGGGGCTAGTTCGGCTGCCCAGTCTTTGATGACTGATGCTGGACATAGGTCCACTTGGCATCTGGTTGGTTGTAAGCCGCAGATAATTTTCCTCACTTCAGGAACAAAAATCTGGGTAAAGTTAAATGGTGGAATAGTACGGAGTGGTAACACTTGAGGTGGGGGTGGCAGCAGTTCTGGTGTAATGAGTTTGTCTTTCTTGGATTGGATTTTATTTTGGAGTGATTTTAGTTTGATCAGGAGCACATTTTGGATGCTATCTTGTGTTTCTACCTGGGTGTTCTGGACTACAGATGTACCAAATAGTATTGCCAATACTTCCAGACAACAGACAGGAGGAAATGGGATGCTGAGAGGTGAGCCTCTATAGCAACGAAATCAGAGATCAGAGATGGGAACAGTGGGAGAAACAGGAAGAAAACAATGAACAATTGCAAGTTCCAAATGAAGGGGTAAACAAAAGGCAAGAAGAACTTGAGCGGATATCCAGAGAGAATGGAGTAAACATTAAGGAATCAAGCGGTGTCATTTTTTTTAAATTAAAGTGTGTAACAGTTTTTTAAAAACTTTTCACACTTTTATAAAGCCATCATAACAAATGTATACAATGGTGTACAATTAAAAAGTATTAGTAATGAGAAATGCATTCTTATATATTACATACTTTCTTGCACCTAAAATGAATTACTTCTTCAGAATTCCTTATGGCATTTTGCATTCTTTCTACACCTCAAATGATGTGCATAGTGCAGCCTCACTCAGTTTATCTCATGAAGTCATGTACAGATATACATTTGATTCCCGCCGCCTCGTTGGAGAGAAGACCCCCTTCCCAGAGCAAGGTAAGATAAGGCCTTAATCCTCAACTCACTCCCAGAGCCCCGTCCTCCGTTCCCCACTCACCCTTCGACCCTCCCACTGCCCGCCCTCCCCAGGCCCTGATTGATGCGGCTGGGGGTCACATGACCTGGTACAGTCTTCTTTGTCCCTCTCAGCACAGCCTTGCCCGAGCAGCCAGTGAAGGGCACAGGCTAAGAGCACCTTCCTTAGTGTGCTTTCCCTCCGTGTTTGCTAGTTCACCTGGTGCCCTCGCCCTGCCAGCCACGTTGCTCCAACCAACAGCTGCATCCAGGTATGGGACGGGTTACTTTAAATCTCGCCATTGTTGCATTTTTCTGCACTTGCATTTCACTTACCAGAGTGTTCCCAATTTGGGTTTGTTACTTTGAATATCGCCCCTGTTGTATTTTGCCAAACTTGCACTTCACTTCCCAAAGTGTTCCTAATGTAGGTTTTCTACCTTGGTCTAGCCACTGCTGTATTTTGCCACATTTGCATTCCGCCTCCCGAGTGTTCACACTTTAGGTTTGCTACTTTGAGTCCCGCCACAGTTATATTTTGCCACACTTGCACTTTGCTTCACAGAATGTTCCAAATTGGGGTTTGTTACTTGAATCTCACCACTGTTGTATTTTGCCACACTTACATTTTGCTTCCCAGTCTTCCAAATATAGGTTTGTCAAAGTGAATCATGCCATGGTTGTATTTTGCCACACCTGCATTTTACCACTGAGTGTTCCCAATCTGTGTTCGCTACTTTTCTTGCGCTGCGTCCCACAGAATACAGCTGAGTGCCACAAATAATTTGGTCCAGCTGTTTACATAGCCGCACACCTTTGAGAAACACACTATTTGTCTATACCTTGCCCCTATACATACATCACCCTCGACCCCCAAGTGTTACGACCCATAGAATACATCTCTGTCTTATGCAAAATTCGGTTCAGCTGTTCACATCGTTTGACAACTTGACACAACACTGTTCCTCACAGCTTTGTTATATGGGCTGCTGTTGGAAACCTAGCCTTTCTCTTCCTACTTTTCATCTGGCTATAAATGCACACATGCATTTTACCACCCCTTCCCTTACTTTCAACACAGATTACGGTCTTCCGAAGGGCGTACATCTTCACAGCACTTCGAGGTCATACCACTGGCAGCAGGCACTATGCAAATACTATATAACATAACATAATAGTTTTTTAGGCAATTGTTAGTAGAATATAAAGACAAAGCATTTAACGAATGTTGCAATCTAATTGCGTTCTGGTCAATAAGTACAATATCGTGGGCATATCCTAACCATAGGACATGTGCAGTAGGGGGTAACTTTTCTATCCATGTTACATTTTGACTAGTGGCACCCACCCGCCCCTATTTCCGGTCTTAGTTCCACCCTTTTGATATAAATTTGATTGACCCCCAAAATTAAAATAAATGTTATATATGTTTTTTATATACATTTTGATATATATTTTGGATTTATATTTTGATATAATTTTAATATACATTTTTGATACACTTTTTGATATAAATATTGATATACATTTTGATATGTAATGTTTTAACATAATGTTGATATTAATGTTGATATACATTTGATATATATTCTATATAGAGTATAAATAGATGACGGGAGGCCCTGCCCATACGTTTGATTGCACACTGACATAACCCTATTTCAGTTCGCTTTATATGCAAAGTGTGTTTCCCACGCCTATACAAAAGCCCAAGCTGTTGGCTTTGGCAATGCATGTTTCTTTTAAATAATTAAAACAACTTGTGCCATCAAACTTTGCCTTCACCATGCCTACACAAAAGCCCAAACTATTGATGTTGGCAATGCTTGTTCTTGAAGGAATGCACAATGATTTTGAACACAATGGGCCGATTCATGGAATTACTTGCGCAGAAAATAGGGAACTTGCTTGCAAAACTGCACGCTAATCGGCTTCGTCGATTCATGGAACCGAATGTGCATGACTTTTCCAGGGCTTGTGTGGAGTTTCCCCAGGCTCAGCACGTCCCTGCGAGCCGCAGAACGCCTTGTGCGAGACACCACACAGAGCGTGGGCGTGGCTTGCAGAGAGGGCTGGGAAGGGGGCAGAACAGAAAAATGGGGAAGATCATGTGGGCGTTCCGAGTGGCGGCCTACAGGCAGTCCCTGGCACACCCACAATTGCACCAAACGACACATATTCATGGAACCACCCGCACAGCCTCTCGACATAGAAATGGCCATGCAAATCCCTCGATCTCTATGCCGCCCGAAGGCAGGCGTAAAGACACTTGCACAAGGAATCGCAGTGTGGAGGTGGGTTTGCATGTTGGATTCAGGGGTGCATGTACGCAACCGGGGTTCCGATCTAACTTAGGGGTGCGTATATGCAGTGTAGCAGGGTGCAGGAACAGTTTACGGGGGGTTCGCACACAGATTTTTCAAGTTTAAACCGAGTTATGAAGTTTCTTATGCATGTTGTCGGGGAGTGGGCAACAGTTACGGGGGAACCTGCGCAGGGTCCCCGAGATGCAGACCTGCTTGCAGTGGACCCCACACACTGTTTGAAGGGTGTGTGTATTCGCGTCCGGGGGAGCATGCAAAGGTAGCTGTTCTGGCTGTTTATGCTTTTCATGGGGTCGTGTCAGGGGCGTTCCGGGCACGACTTGTGAATACGGTTACTTTGCCCAGTAAATTCCATGAATACGCAGGGCGTGTGTTTTTTAATCTGCGCGCAGGCTCGCACAATGTCCTTCTCGGCACACAGCCCTTTCAGGATTTCTGAATCGGCCCCAATGTCAGTGGGTAAGGGGGAATTTTCTGGCAGTGTGAAAGTGACTGCTGTAGATTGTCCATGCTGCTGACCAGTGTTTTAGTGTTTTCGAGGCACCAACCTGTTTCCTTATAGCTCACTGACTCGACACCAGCCCTCCCGAGCTTTCAAATGCACCCCATGTTGTTTTACAGGGCCCAGAGCCGCTCGCGGCTTACCGCCCTTCAGCAGACAGATACAAATACAAATGATGGATCACATCTGTTGCTGCTGTGTAAGAAGGGGTTTCTTTTGCAGCGAAGATGTCAGGAGCCTGGGGCTGTGGGAGGCTGGGGCAGAGGGGTTTGCTCTGCTATGGTCAGAGCCAGCTGAGTAAACAGAGGCACAGCCCAGAGGGGACCTGGTTGCAACCTCTTATACAATACAGTGACTTATTGTATTTGGAAGGACATTAAGGGACTGGTTCACATTGTATGTGTTGGCATTTGTGCATTCTATGGCGTCAGCTGAAAACAGACGTGGGTACTGATAAGAAGGGGCATGTATTTTGCTGAGTTAGCACTGCTGCATGAACTCCGGGTGACAGGATTCCGGCCTTTGCAATGTGTAAACACTGGTGCAAAAAAATACACTCAGGGATGCGTATACATAGTCATCCGGGGTGACCAGGCTATTTTTATCTTCTGATACAATGACAACGGGTGATATGAAGGAAAAAGGAAACCTCTGTTTTATAATCTGTGTTGATATAATGTACATTTTTGCTGCATCATCAGAAAATTTGTGGGCTGCAGGATACCTGTGGTTTGTTGATAACACTTCCAGCAAGGGATTGTATTTGATGAAAGAGCCAAAGTCATGCTTCAGTGTCTAGATTTTTGGCACTTTGGAGCTGAATTGCTGGCAACTGAGACAGTGGATGACTTTGGTATTTGGATTCTCCTGCTGTGGGGCTGATTGATTGGAGTTGTTTTCAGGCTTACAGAGTTAATTGAATCCCGGGTCCACACTTAGAAACCTATTTGGTATTAAGTGTGTTTTAAAAAAACTATTATAATAATATAATTGGATCTGTTGTAGCTCAAACAGTCAGACACTGGGCAGAGGCCTGCCCCCTAGGGAGCTCTGATTGCAAGCCGTCACTGTGTTTACTGACAGGATTAACAGCTGCAAAACCTTGCGGGCGGAGATTAAGGCAGAGGTCTTCAAACTGTGGGGCGCCAGAGCCTAGCATGAAATGTAAAAAAAAAAATGTTTTTTTTGTTTTTTTTTTGATTGGGGAAATGGAAGGGGGCAGCTCACATGGTCAGACTGGACCATACAACAGTCTTAGGCACCAATGAAAACATGGCCAGCAGTTTCAAATGGATATTCAGTCCTTTAGTCACAGACTGTTTGAATAGTACACAAGGGGTTGTTTTTTATTCAAATGTAAACAAATTGTGATATTTAAAGAATATTTATTCAGCAACAATGGTCAAAACTACTAGCTGCATAGTGAAGCAACTCCTCAAACTGGCCCACATTGGCCAAAAAAGTGGGCCATTTTGATTGGCCTACACTAGCATTTTGCATTTTTGGTACAGTCATTGCCCTATTGCCCTATAGGCCAGTCCAAGCCTGCCGACTCCTCCCTAATGGGTGAGGGGGCGTTCACCCACTGGCCACCTCACCCATTATGGAGGAACCGAGGAGCCAGCCCAGTGAAACACTGAGCACTCCCTCAGCTGCTTTTTCCAGCTGAGGGAGTGCTCCTGGGCTGGCTGAACTGTCAAAGGAAAACACTGTTTGCCTTTGACAGTTCATTTCCCAAGCCGCACATGATCACTGAGCCATGCAACGTTGGGGGTGTTTTGCTTCGCCAGCCTTGCATAGCTCATTGGAAATGCTGGCTGGGGCACTGCATGTATGTATGTGCGAGGGGGTGCTCCTGCGCCTCCTCGCACATATGGGCAGAGCAACCTGGAGCGGGGCATTTTAGCAACCATGCGCAGGCCCCTGCAGAAGGTAAGTTCATGGCGATTTATTTTTTATTTAAATGTGTATGGATGTGTGTATGCTTGTGTTATGGGACTGTGGTGGGAGCAGGATGGGCGGCAGAACTGGGATAGTGGGGAGAGCCCAGGGTCTGTACTGGGAGTAGGGTGCGGTGACGGCACGCAAAAGTTCATAGCGATTTCTACATACTGTCCATCTGGCACTTTTAGGGGGGCCCGGCCTGCCCAAACTTGGCTCAGGGGGGCCCGAGCCAAAAAAGTTTGAAGACCACTGGATTAAGGTGAGCTGCTTTTTATTTTCAAAATAAACATGCATATGGCTTGGGGGCTATTTTAAGACCTGTGTTCTATATGTTTAAAAATGTATAATTTCAAACCCTCTTTATACATGTGTTGACAGCCATCCTGGCTGCTAGACTGACATGCAGAAAAAAGACAGTTGTTTCATGTTACTAATCAAATGGTCTCAACATCATGAAAAGCAGAGAGCTGGAGGGTTGTAACAAAGATTCTACATATCTATTAGAGTTTTACACAACTTCTTTTATGCTGTGTCTTAAGCATTAAAGGTACAGCCGTGGGTAAAGAGATTTGTCAGGTTTGCATGCCCATGCATTCAGGGGCTTGTAGTTTACCATTCAGGATATGAAAATTAAAACACAGTGATATTCTTCTGGCTTAACCAGATGTTGCTCTAAGGTTTTACATGTTATGTGGGTTTGATAGACATGTGTTTGTGTTTTGCCTGTAAACTCTAAAAGACAGTATTATTGTGGGCCTTGAAATCCACAACGTAGATATTAAAGCTTGGAAAGTATGAGGGCAAATTTTGCAGAGGCGTTAAAATCCCGGCGCACAGTTTACCCACAGGTGTGATCCTGAGCAATTGTGTAACCTCACTATGATTTAAGTGTAAACAAATTAGGGTTCTTATTTAAAATAGTGTGAACTTTTTTTTGCAAAATTCATGCCTGCCAAGCCTATAACTTTGCACTCCGATTGGTTATAGGGTGACATAAATTTAAATTTTTAGAGCCAAATGTAATCTTTGCAAGGGTCCAAAACCTCTCCAAATCAAGGAGTAAGATCCTGCATCGCACAAACACATACGCACACCTGCACACACACACACACACACACACACACACGTTTGCGCACATATGCGCACGTTTGCGTGCACACACACAAACACACACATGTTTGAACACACACACATACGCATACAAAAACACATACACACACGCTTGTGCGCGCGCGCGCACACACACACACACACACACACACACACACACACACACACACACACACACACACACACACACACACACACACACACAATATAGCCACAACTCTTTTCCCCTCCATGCTTCTTCTAACTCTCGTAGTGCTAACTACTGTAAAATATTTTAACCGTGCAAATATTTAACATGGCAGCTGCTTTTGGGCAACCAGATTTAGTGAAGAAACTCTGAAGGATAAATGGGACCTATGGTAGGCTTATCACCACTAAAACCATTTTTGTGAATCCGGTCCAATACATTATAACAGGGCCAAGTTCGGGGGTGTTACATTGGACTTAATGTGCTGACGCTTACTTTTCAATATGCTGTGTTGATGCGGATGGAAAAGTGTATTTGAATATTGCACTGTGTAAAAACTGTATTCTTTCAAGTTTCAATTACAAAAGGTTTCTACTGGAAACGGTTGTGTTTTGATGCCTTCTAAAGTTCTTTGTAGAACATTCTAGTTGCTTCTCAGAATGTTTTAGCTACTGTCTAATGTGGTCTATTGGGCTCATTTTGTATTTTCAAGTATGCATTACAATTTACATTATTTGTTCTATGTGAGCAAAGTGGTAAAAAGCTTATACCGCTTTCAGGCCTATTTTCTGCATACAAGGGAAGCTCAGAGTGTTAGGACACATCTTTTATACATGGAAGGGTGTACTTGGTGCTAATGTGCACCGCACTTTATCGGTTAACTTTGAGCTAGAAGTGAGATACTGCATAATAGCGATTTAAAATACAGTTTTAACATCAGCATTGTCTCACACAATACTGACATGCCCCTGTGGCCATTAGCAAACACAGCTACATGAGCACAATCACCAAGAGAACTCTGTTTGACCCTGGACAGATTGACAGGCTATAGAGGTGGCCCTCCAGAAAATTTGAATATCCATATAAGTTGAGACTTTCACACGTGCCATAGTGGCAGATATCAAAAGGGGTTCAATATTATCACTCACATTCATTGCATTATAATAATGAATGTGGGAGGAAACTGGAGCTTTTTGGGGTTTTTCAGTACAAAATGCTCTGGCTTGCTAAAATACATCAGTGTTTCCGAATAAAATCTCGGTATAACAGGCTCCTGTTAATTTATCACCTTTCAATTTAATTCTGTTAGCCTAACACAGACATATCTCAAAGACGCTCATTAATCACAGACTGATTCTCACCTGATTTGACACCTGAGGTTGCTATGTTTAAAAGATGCAGGTTTTTGAAAAAATGTTATTGTGATATAGTTTATTCAACTTTTCACAACTTATTACATTCCATCCAACAGATACGACAATGTCAATTAAAAACCTCAATAAAACTCTACAAAAAGGTTGAAAAATCGACCCTCATCCCACTCCCCTCATAAGGATTCCAGTATATTTAACATTTTCCTCCAAAACATGATAAAAAGACAATACAAGCATGGTTATTTCCCCTCATAAATTCTTCCCACACCCAGCCCCAAGTCGGATTCCTCCCCCAACCTGCTTCTTAACTCCTCCAGAGCTGCACACTGACACCGGAGGTGTCTGACCGATGCTAGTGCTCCCTCACCACATAGCCGGCATTTCTGTTTGCTCTGGGGACCTGATACCAGGCACCCTCTATTTCCTGTGTTGTTGCTGTGTTGAATTTCAACTTTAGGTAATCCCATACCAGGTAATTATCCAATAATTGTTGTATATAGGTAGGTACACAGCTCCTGTCCTGAATATAGGACACACATTCTGCTGCATGATTTTTTTGTGGCCTGGTTAACTAGTGCCTTCTCTAAACCGTGCCCAAATAAAATGGGCTTCACGGTTTGCTTGAAGCACCACAGGGATAAGCCCAGAGTATTGACTAGAGCAAATGTTAGCCATTTCCTTGCTATTTTGCATAATTTTACAAGGTTACTACCCGGCATCAGAGAGGCTCTTGACTTGTACACTTATAAGATTGAGTTTTGCAAGGATCCTTCCGGGGCATTAGTTTCCAGAGCAAATTTCGGCAGCCAAGATCTATTTTGTTTTGGATGGACATGAAGTTAAACTCCAGAAAAATCATCTCAATTGCTGTGCTCGAAGGAAGTCGCAGCAGACTCTTCCGTAAAGCTCTTTCAAACTTGCCTGTATCTACAACCTTTGTTAATGCTCATGATTCCGCACCATAGAGTAGGAAGGGTGCCACTTTTGCTTGGTACAACTGCATCACTGAGCCAATCGAGAACCCTCCCTCCTTCTGAGCAAAAGAACGGATGCCCCGCAGCATTGCATTAGATTTCAATCTGATGTAGTCCAAGTGGGCCATACCTCTTAACCTGGAGTCTAAATAAGTGACCAGGTATTTATACGAGGTCACTACCTCCAATTCGGCTCCTACAATCTCCCAGCTTAGCCTGTCATTAACCTTCTTCCTTACAGGGTTAAAAACCATTATTTCAGATTTTGAAATGTTGATGACAAGTGAATTGTCATCAGCATATTTTTTTAGGTTGTTCAGGGAGGCTTGTACCCCTCCAGGGGTCAGGTACAGAATAGCCAAATCATCTGCATATCCGAGCCACTGGAGCGGCTTAGAGCCCAGTTTTGGAGGAATGGCAGCTAGATTTTTTAGTGCTGCCTCCAGGTCAGCCAGATATAAGTTGAACAACATGGGGGTAAAATGCAGCCTTGTTTTAGACCCTTTAGAGTTGTAATCCAGGCAGTAAAACCCCATGCTGATCCAGTCTGATCTTAACCCTGGTCTGGGAATAAAATAGGACTATCATCCTAAACAGACCAGGCGGGATGTATAACCTCTGCAATTTTCCTGACAGCCTGTTATGATCCACGCAGTCAAACGCTGCATAAATCAGGAGTTTACTCACATAAATCAGGAGTTTCCTCACCATCCATGCTTGTTGAATTGTGGTAGTTAAAGCTAGGATGTTAATGCTAGTACTGGATTTTTTACGAAACCCTGTTTGATTTTGGGGAATGATGTTAACAGATTCTTCCCAGACCTCCAGTTCTTTTAATAGGAACCTTGCACAAATGTGGGCAGGCACATCCAGCATGGCAAGCAGACGATAGTTCTTAGGATTGTCATGCCTGTCTTTCTTCAGTACTGGAACAATCATGCTATCCTGCCATGAGGCAGGAATACTCTGTAGGGCTTCAATGCTGCAAAAAAGTTGATTCAAGGCATGGGCCCAGGCTGACGGGTCCGACTTAATGATGGTACTACAGATTGCATCTGTGCCCGAACCCTGGAAGCTTTGCTAGAACTGATGACCCCCTCTAAGTCAAACAGGCCCAGACTGTAGGCCCAATTATTCACCGGTGGCCTCCAGCCAGAAGGATTAGCCAGACTGACTCCAAGGGTCTGCTGTATGTATTTTACGTGCAACTTTTGGTACGACTCCGACCTGGCTGCCCTTAAACGCAAGTGTAGGACAGCTGAGCGGAAATGGAATGCATCGGGCGAACCCTCTGGCAAACTGGCCTGCCGCCTCCTTCAAAGGCAATATTGACTCTGCATCAGCTCCAAGAAAAGCGTCTTTATTCAAGCCTGCATCTCTGCAGCATCAAACAACACAGACAAACCTTTCAAAGTCTGTAAGGAACTGGCCAATCCTGCAGCAGCCTCTTCTTCTGTCACACCCACCAAGGACCTGTGCTCGACCCTGGCTGCACACTTCATCACAAAAACCCATCCTTTCCAACCTCTCCACCTCACCACAGCATGCACCAACACCGGACGGAGCCTCCCTTGGCTCCCCCTCCACTTACCCTCTTTTCTCTCTCTCCTGTCACACCTGATGAGATCACCAGACAAGTCCGATCTATGAAGGCTTCATCCAAACAGGTGGATCCCTGCCCCTCCAAAACCATTAAAGACAACATTGACTCTCTCGCTCCAGCCTTGGATGATCTCTGCAATCTCTCCTTTTCCACTGGAGTTTTCCCATCTGCCCTCAAGCACTCCTTTGTGCACCCTCTTCTCAGAAAACCCTCTGCCGACCCCACCATTCCCGCAAACTACCGCCCTATCTCTATCACTCCTTTCCTGGGAAAACTCCTTGAGAAGTTGGCTATCTCTCAGCTGACCCAACACACTGAAGCTATTGGTTGCCTCAATGACCATCAGTCTGGCTTTAGAGCTGCGAGAGGTACGGACACTGCTCTTCCGAACACCCAGGAAGACCTTCTCTCTAACCTTGATACCAACTCTCCCTCTGTCCTCCTTGACCTCTCCTCTGCCTTTGTCACGGTTAACCACAACAACCCGATTGCACATATCTGTGATAACCTGGGAATCACAGGTCTGGCGCTAGCGTGGTTAACCTCCTTTCTCTCCGACCACCTATCCCAGGTGGAATTCTGAGCTTTACTCTCGACTATTACTCTCTCAACCTGTGGCGTTCCCCAGGGTTCTAACCTATCCCCTGGTTCTTCAACGTCTATATGGCTGCCTTGGCACGTGTGATTGCCACTTTCACCTCTAACTTCCAGTGTTAAGCGGATGACTCGCAACTTTCTTTCAGGTTACCCTCATACCCTGAGCCGCCCCATCCTGCCTGTCTGCTATTCAGTCACGGTGTGCTGCAAAAAACCTCTGCCTCCACGCCAGTAAGACTGAGATCATTCTCATTGGGACTCCTGCCCATGCTTTCCCACTCTCACTCTGGCCGGCCTCCCTTGACCCTGCACCCGCACCCACCTGCGAGGCTAGAAACCTCAGGGTCATTTTTGACTCCACTCTCCCCTTCTCCTCTCACATTTCGGACATCTCTAAAAAGTCTAACTATCAGCTACACCTCCTCAGAGGTGCTCTACCTTTTCTCACTTTCCCACAGCGGCTCACTGTCTCCAGAGCCCTGGTTCCCTCTAGGTTGGACTACTGCAACAGCCTTCTCTTCAACCTCCCTTCTTCTGCCCTACGTCCTCTGCAACTCATCCATAACAGAACCGCAAGACTTATCCTTGGCCTGAAGCCCAGGGACAGCATCTCTCTGGCGCTGAAATCCCTTCACTAGCTCCCTGGGGCTGCAAGGATCAAATTCAAGTCCCTATGCATTGTTCACAAAGCTTTCTGGGGCCTGGGACCGACCTACCTGCAACACTGCTTTCCTAAATACTGTCCCCTATGAGCCCTCCGCTTGTCTACCTCCAACCTTCTGTGAGTGAGCCAGTTCTCCAAGCAGAGATTTGGAGGGCGATCCTTATCCTCAGCAGGGGCCTCCCTCTGGAATAGCTTCCCTGTGACCCTCGGTCTTGAGCCGGATCTTCTTAAGTTCCGGAAACTCCGCAAGACCAACCTCTTCTCCTCTTCCTTCTCTCTCCCTCTACCCTGCTAACCCAGTTCTCTGCTCTCTTTCCCCCTCTCCCTCCACTTCCTTACAGCATGCTGACTGGCCGCCAGGTGTATCTCAGAGTCTCACAGGTCCCTGGCACCCCCGCCAGTACTCTTTCGCCCTTGCCCCTGGGCCCTACACCCCACCCACACTCACTGCACTTGAAAATTAACCCTAGAGAGTGGCTCTCTTGGCACTTACCCCAGTCTCCACCGACCGGGTGCACTTGGACCCCCCACCCCACCAACGTGACCGCCTGGGCACTTGCACGAATCGTAGGCACTGTGCTGAAGATCGTCTGTCTGTTCTCCCTTGTCTTCAACCCTTAATCGCATTGGTTAAAAACTTCAGAATCGCCATCAGGCTTATTTGCAGTATCCTAAACTGTTAAATGTATTTTACGCACTTACTCTGCCTTTGCAGACTATCTTCTCAGAACTTCAAGGACTCTGAGCGACTGCTGTTTTCTCCCCTGTTCCTACCCTCCTTGAGCGCTTTGAAACACTTGCCTGTGTATAGGCGCTTCATAAACAATACCATACCCAGCCTGCCTCGGGTAACCCATTGATATCTCTGGCAGTCGGCTACCTCCCATTGACAATTTTCCAAAATTCAATGTTGTGCTTATTCATGGCTGCCAGTACCAGCTCACGCCATCTTTGGCACCCCGTGTCGTACTTATGCCTCTTCAACCATTTGCCATAGTTTTGTTTCACTCTCTTGGCCTTATCACTGTGGGCTGCAGATTGTGACAAGGTCACTGCTATTTCCCGTAACTCTCCCCTTAATCTCCTCTTCCTGTCCCTGATTTCCCTATCGTGGTGGTGTCGATGAGGGTTCTTAAGGCCTACAGCCATCCTGCTCATGTCCTGAGAGGACCTCATGGCATAAGCTTGTATCATTGCTAGATGGGTTTCAAACAAAAAGATGACCTGCATTGCCTTTGCTACCGGCCAGTTTTCTACCTCTGTCGCAAAAGAGCCTGACATGGTTCTCGCAACCGCTGTTGCTTTAGCTAGTTTTTGATTATTCCATGAGCTGCGATTCAGTGCAGGATTACTGCCAAACAAGCCAGTCAATCTCAGACCCAGAGTAGTGGTCGGCAACCTCAGATTCGCCAGAAGTGATAGTGATCACTCTCTGGGCACTGATAAATACACATATCCTCCACAATGGCGGGATGTTTGGCAACAAACATATAATCCAGAATGCTGCTTCTCCCTATTCCCACCCTTGTGAAGTTTGGGGGATTGTCAGAGTGATGGGCACCGTTCATGGCAGAGAAACCATACAAAGCCAATAAACAGGCCCAGCTCGTTGCCCATTTATGTGCCCTGTGGGAGTCTCCATACTGCACCAGCGACTCCAGGTGACTCACGTCACCTATGATCTGTCCCAACGGCAGGGGAATCCTGGCATTAAAATCACCACATAGCCGAACCGGGCCTTCAGGATTCATATCCCCCAGAGTAGCCTCCATATACCTTAACATGGTCGAGACATCCCCTACATAAGGAAGGACATAAACATTTATGTACAACAGTTCGTGGGGATGCAGTAACCCCGTCTGCTGGGGTGGGGTAACTTTAGCCATCAGGAAGGTACTTCCACAATTCCCATTGGGTTCTTAACACCTAAAGCAAGGCCCCCTTTGGGCTGACCTCTAAGACCCTGACTCGCCTGACGGGTGATGAAATTCCATCTGTCCTCCACCAGCGGTTCTGTTAGCCAGGTCTCCAAGAGCAAAATGACACTGAGCCCATGTATGTAGTTAAATAACCCAACCTCGCTGAAATAGGTGTGCATGCCCCCTAGTATTCCAACTCAACATCAAGTTGGGTGGGATGGGACCATGGTAAGAAGGGCAGAGACCCCTCGTCTCTACCAAAGATGCCAACCAACTTGAGGATGTGTTATTCGTCTCCCCGCGAGCCTGACCCCACATCAGTGGAGCACCTTTGCATCAATTGGGTCAGAGTCATGGTAGAGGCTATGGAGACCTGTGGCACCTTAATAGCCTATCCAGACAACCCAGCCACATTCTGTCTCCCCTCACTAGTAATCAGATGTTTATGTCCAGTGAAACCCTCCAGGTTAATAATAGAACAATCGTAGCCTAGTTTATAAATGGCCCCCCTATGTTTCACAATGTACAACAAGATACTTTCATCATAAAAATGCACGAGAGACGTAGCTAGTTTATCATCCACTTTCTTAATGCAATTGCTTTTAATATACCGCAAAGGAAGTACAGAATGTAATTGGACCAAAAATCGTGATCGATTCAAGAAGAAGCTATTACTCTTACAGAATAAACTTTTGATCTGCAAATCCTTTGTAGAGTTTACCGGTGTGGATTGATTTGCAGTTGGTGCAGCCAAGTAGCTGTTAACGTCCCCCTTTCCCAGATCGGCTTGCGTCATGACACTAATCCTATTATTATCCGTGCTTCCACACTCGCCGGCTGGATTAGCTGCAAAGAGGATTTCCAAGTTGTATACAGTGTCCTCATTCGTCCCCCGCAGGCCACTGGAGATCTGTAGGGGGTGGCCCACTATGGAACCACATCCTTGATGTTTGTTACCCCTGTTCTTGAGGACATTAGTTTGGGCCTCTAGCCGTGGGCACTTCAACTGCACCTTACGTGTCCCCTGACCAACCGCTGCATTGAGGGCAGCCCCCTCTACACATTCGACTTCTTGCGAGATGATTGTTGGGCAATTAGAAAGTTTTGAGGACTGATTTGCAATCTTGCCTTTCTTAACTGTGGGGCAGCTGTTGACCAACTGTCTGCTAGCTGATTGACTGGTGTCGACCGCTCCAAGGCCCTGTTTCAATGGGGACATAGACACCAAAGCCTTGGCTGTTTTCTTTTTTTGTCTGCAAGATTCTCGTACATCAGCGCCTGTTTTATTACCCTCTTTCTAGGATGCGGATACCAAGAAATAGAGTCTAGTGCACTGGACTCCTCAGCTTGCACTCTAGCACTCTAAATACACCCTTTTGTAGGGTTTTGTTCTTTTGAGCATAATTTTGAAGTAAGGCAGAAATGATATTGACTTCTTTGCTTATGGAGGCCACACCTCTAGATAAAGCGTAAGAGGCCCTCAAGAGCTCGTTTAAAGGATGCACAATCTTGTCAAAATTCCCACACAGAACATTCAGCTTTTCAGCCATAGCGTCACACTTGTGTATTAGTTCAGTTAATAAAGATTCCAAAAGAGAGAACATAGCCGCTGATGAGCTACTAGCCTCCAGATCTAATGAGGCAGTCAAGTACTACTGACAAGTTGGACGTCAAGAGTCCTTGGAAGTAATTAGAGAGATCCATTAAGTTCAGCTTGGTTTGGCTCGTTCCACAACCATCTACGGAAATCTTGTCCACTTGCAGTTCTCCCGCTTGTGCATGACCCAAGCCATTCAGCCATTCATTGTTAACTCAGACTCCCCACCTGATAAAACTAGGCTCCTATTCCGTGGAATCAACAGTTCATGCAATATGAGAGAACTGGAAGATAATTCAGTAAATAAATCCGTGCTAGGTGTAATCAAGGCCTTTACCATGGTTTCTATGGTCCTAGAGCACAGGCAAGGTACCGATGCTATGAGCTCTTCTGCCAATCCGGCACATATATAATTCGCTGCCTCTTTACTCATGGGACTTGGGGCAAACCGCGGATCTGTCTTCCTGGGCGTTGGCTGTTGGACGAGAACTTCATCTCCTATGTGGAAATCTCTTGTCATTGCTCGGCGCCGAGCGTCAGTGTCTCGTCTTGCTTTCTCTTTAGCTTCTGCATCCCTTTGGAGTATGTCCACGTCGGGCAGCTCTTCACTTGACGGGTTGCGTGGGATGCAGGTTCGCACCTCGTAGCGAAGCATTAGCTCGGCGGGTGTCTTATTTGTAGCTTTGTGGGATGTGTTCCTATAGTCTCTTAAAAGTCGGCATAATGCCTGGTGCGGGTTGACTGCTTCAACTTTGGCTCTCTGTATCGTCTTTTTAATCGACGCCATGAAGCGTTCTGCCATTCCGTTCACTTGCGGGTGACGAGGGGTTATCTTCATATGTCTGAAACCCAATTGCTTCGGCAGTGTCCCGAACTCGTGTCCACAGAACGGTGGTCCATTGTCAGATTTGATTGTTTTGGGAATTCCCCACTCGCTGAATACTTCCTCCAGTACCGCTGCTACTTGGGGAAACGCTGTGGTGGTGACCATTTTAACTATCGGGAATCTTGAATGTTCATCTATTAGAAGTAGGAGATAATCACCCACTTCCGTGGGCCCGTAAAAGTCCATGGCTACTCGCTGCCAGGGGCGATCAGGTATCTGCGTGTGCTGTAGTGGGGGTGGATTTTCAGCCTGGGCCGTGCACTGACAGGCGTGACAGTTCTTCACCCATTCGTCGACTGCTGCATCTAGGAAAGGGAACCAGACATGGCACCTCAGCTGTTTTTTGGTGTTTTCAGTCCCTCTATGCCCTTCATGGGCTGTGCGGACAACCTCGCTTCTTAGTGCGGCAGGGATGACAATCCTGCACCCCCGGAGTAGAATATTGTTGTCCTTTACAGCCAGTTCCTTGTGCACCCTTGCCAGTCTCTCGATCTCCTGTTTACTCACTCCCGGATGGGCCAGCATTGCTCTGTGATGGTCTTTCCATTTACTGGTCGAGGTGAGGCTGATTGCGAGGGCTGTGTAGGGTCAGTGGCTGATGCAGCGGCAACCATCTCAAGCGATAAAGCCGGTGGTAATGAGTTAGATTCCACGTACTGCACATAGGCAACATCACCTTTTCGGGTTAGTGGGGCCCCGAATGGGTGTCGCGATAAATAATCAGCGGGGTTGAGTTCGCCACCGGGGCGGTGTATGATGCCATAGTTGTATTCTTGTAGACGGATGCCCCACCGCTCAATCCTTGGGGGCATCTTGGTGTGCGGGTTCCCGAACAGGGACAGAAGTGCCTGGTGATCAGTGATCAGGGTGAACTTTTTTCCAATGAGAAAGTTGTGAAAGTGTTCACATGCCCAGACCGCGGCCAAACTCTCCTTCTCTGCCTGGGAATAGGCCAGCTCTGGGGTTGACAACGCCCTGCTTGCATAGACGACCACGTGTCTGGGGTTGACATCCGCACCGCTGGTTTGGGCTAAGATGGCCCCAAGGCCAACCGGCCTTGCGTCCACCACTACTTCTGTGTGCCACGAGGGGTTGAAGTACGCAAGGCGGTGGGCTTCCGTGAGGGCCTGCTTGATGCTGGTAAATGCCTGTTGGCATGCGGGAGTCCACTCGAAAGACGATTCTTTTTGTAGTAGTCTTCTCAATGGGTCAGTGAGGGAAGCATAGTGGGGTATGTACCTCGCACAGTATGCCGCCATAACGAGGAAGGAGCGGACATCCTTCCTCGGTATGGCGAGGTTCGCTGAGGTTGGTGATCGTGTCGACTTTGTCGGGATCCGGCATCATCCCTTCACTGGAAAAGATGTGCCCGAAGAACTTAAGTTTTGTCTTGCTGAAACGGCATTTGGCGATGTTAAGTGTGAGGCCCGCCTCTTGGAGCGCTACACAGGTGGCGTGCAACGCTTTGTCGTGGGACTCCTTTGACGATCCGAAGACAAGGATATCATCGCTGTAGTTCAAGGCGCCCCTTATGGGTCTGATTATCTGGCGTATGGCTTCCTGGAAAATCTCTGCGGCGGACGAGATTCCGAAGTTCAATCTCCGGTATCTAAAAAGTCTGTCATGCGTCGCAAATGTTGTGATGGCCCTGGAATCCGGGTGTAGCTCCAGCTGATGGTAACCTTGGATTAGGTCGAGCTTGGAGAACATCTGGGCGTTGTTTAGCTGCACAATCATGTCCTCAATGCACGGTCCTGGATGCCTCTCACGTTGATTTGCTGTTTTGGCTACCCTCATGTCCACACACAACCGAATCTTGCCTCCTTCCTTGGGCACAACCATGAGAGGGGATACCAATGGTGTTGGCCCAGTCGCTGGTTCGATGATGCCCTCGGAGAGCAGTTGTTGGAGTGTTTCTGACACTGCCTCTTGAAGGTGGAAACCAACTCTTCTGGGGTGTTGTGGCACTGGTCTCACCGAGGGGTCAATGTGGAGTTTGATGGGAGGGGCCTTGAGTTTCCCCAGTCCTGTGCATAGATTAGGGAATTTCCTTGTGATGTCTTCTTGTGTGATGAGGTTCTGGGATTGATAGCACGCTATTGTGCTGACAGAGTCATTCGGGTTCAGTCTGTTTGAGGTTGTAGTAATGGTGTCTCCCGCCTTCACGTGGATCTCAATCAGTCCTAGGCGGGATGCCGTATGATAGCTGACTAGGCATCGGCTCCTGGCAAGCAAACGGATGACGTGGATGGTTGTGTCCACTTGCCAACCATTCAGGAGGAGACGTTGTGCAAAATGTCCTACTGTCTGCAGGGGGGTGGCAGCTCCCCACTGAAAGATTCTCGAGTGTGATGGGTCGAGCGTTGGCGGGTTTGGTATCCTGGCGTAGTCCTGCTCGCCCATGATATTTACAGTAGCGCCTGAGTCGACCATGAACTGGAATTGGCAGTTTCCCATTTTGATCGGGATTTTGGGGGCCTCCCTGGCCTCTTTGTTGTCAAGTATGAGATTGACGAACTCGTCCTGGTCGTATGGGTCATAAGGCGCGTTGTAGGCTGTTTCTTGATCATCATGGTAGAATACCTCAGACCTGTATTCTGTCGGTGGGTTATCATACTCGTCCGTGAAATATCTGGTCTGGTCCGCCTGGTCGGGCTGTGTTAGGTACCCCGGTGCTTGGTACTCATCAATGGCTCTGACGTATCGCCGCTGCCCTTGCCCTTGTTGGTAGTATCTTGGTTGTCTGTACTGTGGGGGTGGCGAACTGAGGGGCATCCTGGCGGGCGCTTGGGGGCGCATGGGGAGAAATGGTATGCCTTCTCTGCATACGGAATGAAAGTGTCCCTCTCTCCCGCAGTTTGTGCATCTGTATGGTTGCGACCCTCTGTCGCCTTGACGAGATGGCTGTATGGCTGCGATGAGTTCACTGGTGTCTTGTTTGGGGTTGCCTGTGTTGCCCATGGATGAGGCTTGGGCATCAACCCTCTCATGTATTCGAGCCAGGGATGGTGAGGGTTTTTTTTAATAGCTGTTTTTTGAGTGCGGGGGAGAGACAACCCTCTATGACCCTCAGCCGTATCGCTTCTTCTAGAGAGAATGCGTCAAGCTGGCAGTTTTCTCCCTTCACTCTTAGGCGAGTTATGAATTCATCGACTGTCTCTTGTGGCAACTGGGTGCATTGGTTGAATAGATATCTCTCGTAGTCACGGTTGACTTCAATGATGAGAAGTTTGTCTAGAGCAGCAATCAGGTTTGTGAAGGTGTTTTGTTCAGCTGCGGGAATTGTTTTCACAACAGTCTTTATTTCCCCCCCAACCAAATTGAGGAAGATGTCTCTGATGTTAGGGGAGTCGCCGTCACCGGACCCCCTCACAAAGTGCTGAAAATCCTCCATCCAGTCGGTCCATCTGGGTCCCTTGGTGGCTTGGGGTGTCATGGCGGGGGTAACCGCAGCTGTATTGATTTCGCCGCGTGGGCTGGCTTGGGGGACCCGGGGTTGGACCCAGGGTTGCTCATGGTGCTGGACGGTTGAGAGTCTGTGAGCGTGCTGCCAGCACGTGGGTGCAGTGGTTGGCCGCTTCAGGGCGCTGGCCTTGAGTGATGGCTGCGCTACAGGCGTGCGCAGTAGGCAGGTAATGTGTGCACTTGCACTCACCCGAGTGTCTGGTGATAGGAGTAGGCCAATGGGCCTCTGGTGCTGTGAGGAGGTTTCCACTTGGCTCTGGGCGACTCCTGCGGCGTGTTCTGTGTGTGGGAGGGGGAAGGGTGCTGGCGCTTGCAGCTGCCTTTCCAGGTCGGAGGGCCGTTACTCTAATGGGAAATAGCTGCTTCAGTGTGAGTGGGCTAGTTCCCATTAGACGAGAGGACCTTTCTGCCTCTGCAGGTCAGAGGGCCGTTTCTCTAATGGGAAATACCTGCTTCAGTGTAAGTGGGCTAGTTCAAATTAGACGAGAGGACCTTTCTGCCTCTGCAGGTCGGAGGGCCGTTTCTCTAATGGGAAATAGCTGCTTCAGTGTGAGTGGGCTAGTTCCCATTAGTCGAGAGGACCTTTCTGCCTCTGCAGGTCGGAGGGCCGTTTCTCTAATGGGAAATAGCGGCTTCAGTGTGAGTGGGCTAGATCCCATTAGACGAGAGGACCTTTCTGCCTCTGCGGGTTGGAGGGCCGTTTCTCTAATGGGAAATAGCTGCTTCAGTGTGAGTGGGCTAGTTCCCATCGGACGAGAGGACCTTTCTGTCTCTGCGGGTCGGAGGGCCGTTTCTCTAATGGGAAATAGCTGCTTCAGTGTGAGTGGGCTAGTTCCCATTAGACGAGAGGACCTTTCTGCCTCTGCAGGTCGGAGGGCCGTTTCTCTAATGGGAAATAGCTGCTTCAGTGTGAGTGGGCTAGTTCCCATTAGAAGAGAGGACCTTTCTGCCTCTGCAGGTCGGAGGGCCGTTTCTCTAATGGGAAATAGCTGATTCAGTGTGAGTGGGCTAGTTACCATTAGAGGAGAGGACCTTTCTGCCTTTCCAGGTCGGAGGGCTGTTTCTCTAATGGGAAATAGAGGCTTCAGTGTGAGTGGGCTAGTTCCCATTAGAAGAGAGGACCTTTCTGCCTTTGCAGGTCGGAGGGCCGTTTCTCTAATGGGAAATAGCTGCTTCAGTGTGAGTGGGCTAGTTCCCATTAGTCGAGAGGACCTTTCTGCCTCTGCAGGTCGGAGGGCCGTTTCTCTAATGGGAAATAGCTGCTTCAGTGTGAGTGGGCTAGATCCCACTAGACGAGAGGACCTTTCTGCCTTTCCAGGTCGGAGGGCCGTTTCTCTAATGAACAATAGCTGCTTCAGTGTAAGTGGGCTAGTTCCCATTAGAAGAGAGGACCTTTCTGCCTCTGCGGGTCGGAGGGCCGTTTCTCTAATGGGAAATAGCTGATTCAGTGTGAGTGGGCTAGTTCCCATTAGACGAGAGGACCTTTCTGCCTCTGCGGGTCGGAGGGCCGTTTCTCTAATGGGAAATAGCTGCTTCAGTGTGAGTGGGCTAGTTCCCATTAGACGAGAGGACCTTTCTGCCTCTGCAGGTCGGAGGGCCGTTTCTCTAATGGGAAATAGCTGCTACAGTGTGAATGGGCTAGTTCCCATTAGACGAGAGGACCTTTCTGCCTCTACAGGTCAGAGGGCCGTTTCTCTAATGGGAAATAGCTGCTTCAGTGTGAATGGGCTAGTTCCCAGTAGACGAGAGGACCTTTCTGCCTCTGCAGGTCGGAGGGCCGTTTCTCTAATGGGAAATAGCTGCTTCAGTGTGAGTGGGCTAGTTCCCATCGGACGAGAGGACCTTTCTGTCTCTGCGGGTCGGAGGGCCGTTTCTCTAATGGGAAATAGCTGTTTCAGTGTGAGTGGGCTAGTTCCCATTAGACGAGAGGACCTTTCTGCCTCTGCAGGTCGGAGGGCCGTTTCTCTAATGGGAAATAGCTGCTTCAGTGTGAGTGGGCTAGTTCCCATTAGAAGAGAGGACCTTTCTGCCTCTGCAGGTCGGAGGGCCGTTTCTCTAATGGGAAATAGCTGATTCAGTGTGAGTGGGCTAGTTACCATTAGAGGAGAGGACCTTTCTGCCTTTCCAGGTCGGAGGGCTGTTTCTCTAATGGGAAATAGAGGCTTCAGTGTGAGTGGGCTAGTTCCCATTAGAAGAGAGGACCTTTCTGCCTTTGCAGGTCGGAGGGCCGTTTCTCTAATGGGAAATAGCTGCTTCAGTGTGAGTGGGCTAGTTCCCATTAGTCGAGAGGACCTTTCTGCCTCTGCAGGTCGGAGGGCCGTTTCTCTAATGGGAAATAGCTGCTTCAGTGTGAGTGGGCTAGATCCCACTAGACGAGAGGACCTTTCTGCCTTTCCAGGTCGGAGGGCCGTTTCTCTAATGAACAATAGCTGCTTCAGTGTAAGTGGGCTAGTTCCCATTAGAAGAGAGGACCTTTCTGCCTCTGCGGGTCGGAGGGCCGTTTCTCTAATGGGAAATAGCTGATTCAGTGTGAGTGGGCTAGTTCCCATTAGACGAGAGGACCTTTCTGCCTCTGCGGGTCGGAGGGCCGTTTCTCTAATGGGAAATAGCTGCTTCAGTGTGAGTGGGCTAGTTCCCATTAGACGAGAGGACCTTTCTGCCTCTGCAGGTCGGAGGGCCGTTTCTCTAATGGGAAATAGCTGCTACAGTGTGAATGGGCTAGTTCCCATTAGACGAGAGGACCTTTCTGCCTCTACAGGTCAGAGGGCCGTTTCTCTAATGGGAAATAGCTGCTTCAGTGTGAATGGGCTAGTTCCCAGTAGACGAGAGGACCTTTCTGCCTCTGCAGGTCGGAGGGCCGTTTCTCTAATGGGAAATAGCTGCTTCAGTGTGATTGGGCTAGTTCCCATTAGACGAGAGGACCTTTCTGCCTCTGCAGGTCGGAGGGCCGTTTCTCTAATGGAAAATAGCTGCTTCAGTGTGAGTGGGCTAGTTCCCATTAGACGAGAGGACCTTTCTGCCTCTGCAGGTCGGAGGGCCGTTTCTCTAATGGGAAATAGCTGCTTCAGTGTGAGTGGGCTAGTTCCCATTAGAAGAGAGGACCTCTCTGCCTCTGCAGGTCGGAGGGCCGTTTCTCTAATGGCAAATAGCTGATTCAGTGTGAGTGGGCTAGTTCCCATTAGAGGAGAGGACCTTTCTGCCTTTCCAGGTCTGAGGGCCATTCTCTAATGGGAAATAGAGGTTTCAGTGTGAGTGGGCTAGTTCCCATTAGACGAGAGGACCTTTCTGCCTTTGCAGGTCAGAGGGCCGTTTCTCTAATGGGAAATAGCTGCTTCAGTGTGAGTGGGCTAGTTCCCATTAGGCGAGAGGACCTTTCTGCCTCTGCAGGTCGGAGGGCCGTTTCTCTAATGGGAAATAGCTGCTTCAGTGTGAGTGGGCTAGTTCCCATTAGTCGAGAGGACCTTTCTGCCTCTGCAGGTCGGAGGGCCGTTTCTCTAATGGGAAATAGCTGCTTCAGTGTGAGTGGGCTAGATCCCATTAGACGAGAGGACCTTTCTGCCTTTCCAGGTCGGAGGGCCGTTTCTCTAATGAACAATAGCTGCTTCAGTGTGAGTGGGCTAGTTCCCATTAGAAGAGAGGACCTTTCTGCCTCTGTGGGTCGGAGGGCCGTTTCTCTAATGGGAAATAGCTGATTCAGTGTGAGTGGGCTAGTTCCCATTAGACGAAAGGACCTTTCTGCCTCTGTGGGTCGGAGGGCCGTTTCTCTAATGGGAAATACCTGCTTCAGTGTAAGTGGGCTAGTTCAAATTAGACGAGAGGACCTTTCTGCCTCTGCAGGTCGGAGGGCCGTTTCTCTAATGGGAAATAGCTGCTTCAGTGTGAGTGGGCTAGTTCCCATTAGACGAGAGGACCTTTCTGCCTTTCCAGGTCGGAGGGCCGTTACTCTAATGGGAAATAGCTGCTTCAGTGTGAGTGGGCTAGTTCCCATTAGACGAGAGGACATTTCTGTCTCTGCACTTCGGAGGGCCGTTTCTCTAATGGGAAATAGCTGATTCAGTGTGAGTGGGCTAGTTCCCATTAGACGAGAGGACCTTTCTGCCTCTGTGGGTCGGAGGGCCGTTTCTCTAATGGGAAATACCTGCTTCAGTGTAAGTGGGCTAGTTCAAATTAGACGAGAGGACCTTTCTGCCTCTGCAGGTCGGAGGGCCGTTTCTCTAATGGGAAGTAGCTGCTACAGTGTGAATGGGCTAGTTCCCATTAGACGAGAGGACCTTTCTGCCTGTGCAGGTCAGAGGGCCGTTTCTCTAATGGGAAATAGCTGCTTCAGTGTGAATGGGCTTGTTCCCATTAGATGAGAGGACCTTTCTGCCTCTGCAGGTCGGAGGGCCTTTTCTCTAATGGGAAATAGCTGCTTCAGTGTGAGTGGGCTAGTTCCCATTAGACGAGAGGACCTTTCTGCCTCTGCAGGTCGGAGGGCCGTTTCTCTAATGGGAAATAGCTGCTTCAGTGTGAGTGGGCTAGTTCCCATTAGACGAGAGGACCTTTCTGCCTCTGCAGGTCGGAGGGCCGTTTCTCTAATGGGAAATAGCTGCTTCAGTGTGAGTGGGCTAGTTACCATTAGAAGAGAGGACCTCTCTGCCTCTGCAGGTCGGAGGGCCGTTTCTCTAATGGCAAATAGCTGATTCAGTGTGAGTGGGCTAGTTCCCATTAGAGGAGAGGACCTTTCTGCCTTTCCAGGTCTGAGGGCCATTCTCTAATGGGAAATAGAGGTTTCAGTGTGAGTGGGCTAGTTCCCATTAGACGAGAGGACCTTTCTGCCTCTGCAGGTCAGAGGGCCGTTTCTCTAATGGGAAATAGCTGCTTCAGTGTGAGTGGGCTAGATCCCATTAGACGAGAGGACCTTTCTGCCTTTCCAGGTTGGAGGGCCGTTTCTCTAATGAACAATAGCTGCTTCAGTGTGAGTGGGCTAGTTCCCATCAGAAGAGAGGACCTTTCTGCCTCTGCGGGTTGGAGGGCCGTTTCTCTAATGGGAAATAGCTGCTTCAGTGTGAGTGGGCTAGTTCCCATCGGACGAGAGGACCTTTCTGTATCTGCGGGTCGGAGGGCCGTTTCTCTAATGGGAAATAGCTGCTTCAGTGTGAGTGGGCTAGTTCCCATTAGAGGAGAGGACCTTTCTGCCTTTCCAGGTCGGAGGGCTGTTTCTCTAATGGGAAATAGAGGCTTCAGTGTGAGTGGGCTAGTTCCCATTAGAAGAGAGGACCTTTCTGCCTTTGCAGGTCGGAGGGCCGTTTCTCTAATGGGAAATAGCTGCTTCAGTGTGAGTGGGCTAGTTCCCATTAGTCGAGAGGACCTTTCTGCCTCTGCAGGTCGGAGGGCCGTTTCTCTAATGGGAAATAGCTGCTTCAGTGTGAGTGGGCTAGATCCCACTAGACGAGAGGACCTTTCTGCCTTTCCAGGTCGGAGGGCCGTTTCTCTAATGAACAATAGCTGCTTCAGTGTAAGTGGGCTAGTTCCCATTAGAAGAGAGGACCTTTCTGCCTCTGCGGGTCGGAGGGCCGTTTCTCTAATGGGAAATAGCTGCTTCAGTGTGAGTGGGCTAGTTCCCATTAGACGAGAGGACCTTTCTGCCTCTGCAGGTCGGAGGGCCGTTTCTCTAATGGGAAATAGCTGCTACAGTGTGAATGGGCTAGTTCCCATTAGACGAGAGGACCTTTCTGCCTCTACAGGTCAGAGGGCCGTTTCTCTAATGGGAAATAGCTGCTTCAGTGTGAATGGGCTAGTTCCCAGTAGACGAGAGGACCTTTCTGCCTCTGCAGGTCGGAGGGCCGTTTCTCTAATGGGAAATAGCTGCTTCAGTGTGATTGGGCTAGTTCCCATTAGACGAGAGGACCTTTCTGCCTCTGCAGGTCGGAGGGCCGTTTCTCTAATGGAAAATAGCTGCTTCAGTGTGAGTGGGCTAGTTCCCATTAGATGAGAGGACCTTTCTGCCTCTGCAGGTCGGAGGGCCGTTTCTCTAATGGGAAATAGCTGCTTCAGTGTGAGTGGGCTAGTTCCCATTAGAAGAGAGGACCTCTCTGCCTCTGCAGGTCGGAGGGCCGTTTCTCTAATGGCAAATAGCTGATTCAGTGTGAGTGGGCTAGTTCCCATTAGAGGAGAGGACCTTTCTGCCTTTCCAGGTCTGAGGGCCATTCTCTAATGGGAAATAGAGGTTTCAGTGTGAGTGGGCTAGTTCCCATTAGACGAGAGGACCTTTCTGCCTTTGCAGGTCAGAGGGCCGTTTCTCTAATGGGAAATAGCTGCTTCAGTGTGAGTGGGCTAGTTCCCATTAGGCGAGAGGACCTTTCTGCCTCTGCAGGTCGGAGGGCCGTTTCTCTAATGGGAAATAGCTGCTTCAGTGTGAGTGGGCTAGTTCCCATTAGTCGAGAGGACCTTTCTGCCTCTGCAGGTCGGAGGGCCGTTTCTCTAATGGGAAATAGCTGCTTCAGTGTGAGTGGGCTAGATCCCATTAGACGAGAGGACCTTTCTGCCTTTCCAGGTCGGAGGGCCGTTTCTCTAATGAACAATAGCTGCTTCAGTGTGAGTGGGCTAGTTCCCATTAGAAGAGAGGACCTTTCTGCCTCTGTGGGTCGGAGGGCCGTTTCTCTAATGGGAAATAGCTGATTCAGTGTGAGTGGGCTAGTTCCCATTAGACGAAAGGACCTTTCTGCCTCTGTGGGTCGGAGGGCCGTTTCTCTAATGGGAAATACCTGCTTCAGTGTAAGTGGGCTAGTTCAAATTAGACGAAAGGACCTTTCTGCCTCTGCAGGTCGGAGGGCCGTTTCTCTAATGGGAAATAGCTGCTTCAGTGTGAGTGGGCTAGTTCCCATTAGACGAGAGGACCTTTCTGCCTTTCCAGGTCGGAGGGCCGTTACTCTAATGGGAAATAGCTGCTTCAGTGTGAGTGGGCTAGTTCCCATTAGACGAGAGGACATTTCTGTCTCTGCACTTCGGAGGGCCGTTTCTCTAATGGGAAATAGCTGATTCAGTGTGAGTGGGCTAGTTCCCATTAGACGAGAGGACCTTTCTGCCTCTGTGGGTCGGAGGGCCGTTTCTCTAATGGGAAATACCTGCTTCAGTGTAAGTGGGCTAGTTCAAATTAGACGAGAGGACCTTTCTGCCTCTGCAGGTCGGAGGGCCGTTTCTCTAATGGGAAGTAGCTGCTACAGTGTGAATGGGCTAGTTCCCATTAGACGAGAGGACCTTTCTGCCTGTGCAGGTCAGAGGGCCGTTTCTCTAATGGGAAATAGCTGCTTCAGTGTGAATGGGCTAGTTCCCATTAGATGAGAGGACCTTTCTGCCTCTGCAGGTCGGAGGGCCTTTTCTCTAATGGGAAATAGCTGCTTCAGTGTGAGTGGGCTAGTTCCCATTAGACGAGAGGACCTTTCTGCCTCTGCAGGTCGGAGGGCCGTTTCTCTAATGGGAAATAGCTGCTTCAGTGTGAGTGGGCTAGTTCCCATTAGACGAGAGGACCTTTCTGCCTCTGCAGGTCGGAGGGCCGTTTCTCTAATGGGAAATAGCTGCTTCAGTGTGAGTGGGCTAGTTACCATTAGAAGAGAGGACCTCTCTGCCTCTGCAGGTCGGAGGGCCGTTTCTCTAATGGCAAATAGCTGATTCAGTGTGAGTGGGCTAGTTCCCATTAGAGGAGAGGACCTTTCTGCCTTTCCAGGTCTGAGGGCCATTCTCTAATGGGAAATAGAGGTTTCAGTGTGAGTGGGCTAGTTCCCATTAGACGAGAGGACCTTTCTGCCTCTGCAGGTCAGAGGGCCGTTTCTCTAATGGGAAATAGCTGCTTCAGTGTGAGTGGGCTAGATCCCATTAGACGAGAGGACCTTTCTGCCTTTCCAGGTTGGAGGGCCGTTTCTCTAATGAACAATAGCTGCTTCAGTGTGAGTGGGCTAGTTCCCATCAGAAGAGAGGACCTTTCTGCCTCTGCGGGTTGGAGGGCCGTTTCTCTAATGGGAAATAGCTGCTTCAGTGTGAGTGGGCTAGTTCCCATCGGACGAGAGGACCTTTCTGTATCTGCGGGTCGGAGGGCCGTTTCTCTAATGGGAAATAGCTGCTTCAGTGTGAGTGGGCTAGTTCCCATTAGACGAGAGGACCTTTCTGCCGCTGCAGGTCGGAGGGCCGTTTCTCTAATGGGAAATAGCTGCTTCAGTGTGAGTGGGCTAGTTCCCATTAGAAGAGAGGACCTTTCTGCCTCTGCAGGTCGGAGGGCCGTTTCTCTAATGGGAAATAGCTGATACAGTGTGAGTGGGCTAGTTCCCATTAGAGGAGAGGACCTTTCTGCCTTTCCAGGTCGGAGGGCTGTTTCTCTAATGGGAAATAGAGGCTTCAGTGTGAGTGGGCTAGTTCCCATTAGAAGAGAGGACCTTTCTGCCTTTGCAGGTCGGAGGGCCGTTTCTCTAATGGGAAATAGCTGCTTCAGTGTGAGTGGGCTAGTTCCCATTAGTCGAGAGGACCTTTCTGCCTCTGCAGGTCGGAGGGCCGTTTCTCTAATGGGAAATAGCTGCTTCAGTGTGAGTGGGCTAGATCCCACTAGACGAGAGGACCTTTCTGCCTTTCCAGGTCGGAGGGCCGTTTCTATAATGAACAATAGCTGCTTCAGTGTAAGTGGGCTAGTTCCCATTAGAAGAGAGGACCTTTCTGCCTCTGCGGGTCGGAGGGCCGTTTCTCTAATGGGAAATAGCTGATTCAGTGTGAGTGGGCTAGTTCCCATTAGACGAGAGGACCTTTCTGCCTCTGCGGGTCGGAGGGCCGTTTCTCTAATGGGAAATACCTGCTTCAGTGTAAGTGGGCTAGTTCAAATTAGACGAGAGGACCTTTCTGCCTCTGCAGGTCGGAGGGCCGTTTCTCTAATGGGAAGTAGCTGCTACAGTGTGAATGGGCTAGTTCCCATTAGACGAGAGGACCTTTCTGCCTGTGCAGGTCAGAGGGCCGTTTCTCTAATGGGAAATAGCTGCTTCAGTGTGAATGGGCTAGTTCCCATTAGATGAGAGGACCTTTCTGCCTCTGCAGGTCGGAGGGCCTTTTCTCTAATGGGAAATAGCTGCTTCAGTGTGAGTGGGCTAGTTCCCATTAGACGAGAGGACCTTTCTGCCTCTGCAGGTCGGAGGGCCGTTTCTCTAATGGGAAATAGCTGCTTCAGTGTGAGTGGGCTAGTTCCCATTAGACGAGAGGACCTTTCTGCCTCTGCTGGTCGGAGGGCCGTTTCTCTAATGGGAAATAGCTGCTTCAGTGTGAGTGGGCTAGTTACCATTAGAAGAGAGGACCTCTCTGCCTCTGCAGGTCGGAGGGCCGTTTCTCTAATGGCAAATAGCTGATTCAGTGTGAGTGGGCTAGTTCCCATTAGAGGAGAGGACCTTTCTGCCTTTCCAGGTCTGAGGGCCATTCTCTAATGGGAAATAGAGGTTTCAGTGTGAGTGGGCTAGTTCCCATTAGACGAGAGGACCTTTCTGCCTCTGCAGGTCAGAGGGCCGTTTCTCTAATGGGAAATAGCTGCTTCAGTGTGAGTGGGCTAGATCCCATTAGACGAGAGGACCTTTCTGCCTTTCCAGGTTGGAGGGCCGTTTCTCTAATGAACAATAGCTGCTTCAGTGTGAGTGGGCTAGTTCCCATCAGAAGAGAGGACCTTTCTGCCTCTGCGGGTTGGAGGGCCGTTTCTCTAATGGGAAATAGCTGCTTCAGTGTGAGTGGGCTAGTTCCCATCGGACGAGAGGACCTTTCTGTATCTGCGGGTCGGAGGGCCGTTTCTCTAATGGGAAATAGCTGCTTCAGTGTGAGTGGGCTAGTTCCCATTAGACGAGAGGACCTTTCTGCCGCTGCAGGTCGGAGGGCCGTTTCTCTAATGGGAAATAGCTGCTTCAGTGTGAGTGGGCTAGTTCCCATTAGAAGAGAGGACCTTTCTGCCTCTGCAGGTCGGAGGGCCGTTTCTCTAATGGGAAATAGCTGATTCAGTGTGAGTGGGCTAGTTCCCATTAGAGGAGAGGACCTTTCTGCCTTTCCAGGTCGGAGGGCTGTTTCTCTAATGGGAAATAGAGGCTTCAGTGTGAGTTGGCTAGTTCCCATTAGAAGAGAGGACCTTTCTGCCTTTGCAGGTCGGAGGGCCGTTTCTCTAATGGGAAATAGCTGCTTCAGTGTGAGTGGGCTAGTTCCCATTAGTCGAGAGGACCTTTCTGCCTCTGCAGGTCGGAGGGCCGTTTCTCTAATGGGAAATAGCTGCTTCAGTGTGAGTGGGCTAGATCCCACTAGACGAGAGGACCTTTCTGCCTTTCCAGGTCGGAGGGCCGTTTCTCTAATGAACAATAGCTGCTTCAGTGTAAGTGGGCTAGTTCCCATTAGAAGAGAGGACCTTTCTGCCTCTGCGGGTCGGAGGGCTGTTTCTCTAATGGGAAATAGCTGATTCAGTGTGAGTGGGCTAGTTCCAATTAGACGAGAGGACCTTTCTGCCTCTGCGGGTCGGAGGGCCGTTTCTCTAATGGGAAATAGCTGCTTCAGTGTGAGTGGGCTAGTTCCCATTAGACGAGAGGACCTTTCTGCCTCTGCAGGTCGGAGGGCCGTTTCTCTAATGGGAAATAGCTGGTACAGTGTGAATGGGCTAGTTCCCATTAGACGAGAGGACCTTTCTGCCTCTGCAGGTCAGAGGGCCGTTTCTCTAATGGGAAATAGCTGCTTCAGTGTGAATGGGCTAGTTCCCATTAGACGAGAGGACCTTTCTGCCTCTGCAGGTCGGAGGGCCGTTTCTCTAATGGGAAATAGCTGCTTCAGTGTTAGTGGGCTAGTTCCCATTAGACGAGAGGACCTTTCTGCCTCTGCAGGTCGGAGGGCCGTTTCTCTAATGGGAAATAGCTGCTTCAGTGTGAGTGGGCAGGTTCCCATTAGACGAGAGGACCTTTCTGCCTCTGCAGGTCGGAGGGCCGTTTCTCTAATGGGAAATAGCTGCTTCAGTGTGAGTGGGCTAGTTCCCATTAGAAGAGAGGACCTCTCTGCCTCTGCAGGTCGGAGGGCCGTTTCTCTAATGGCAAATAGCTGATTCAGTGTGAGTGGGCTAGTTCCCATTAGAGTTTAGTTTAGTTTAGTTTAGTTTATTAATTTGTATAGCGCGCCATACCCTGGAGTATCAGGGCGCAAGCGGACAAGGATATGCTCAACTTAGTTACAGGTACATAGAAATGGGGGTACAAAGATGCGCTGAGCTTGGTTACAGATATGCTCAGCCATTGCAAGTACAGAAAAAAAGGCAGGAAGTGTAGACATAGGCAATATTACAGCAATCGAATGTGAACAGGGAGACATAAGCAGAATTATAGCAAGCAAATATGAACAGGGAGAGATCCAGGACAGGGGTGCGAGGAGCATGCTCCTGTTCACGTAATATATAGTTATATACAGTATTGTACAATGTGACAAGTGGACTAGTTAGTTGTCATTGGCTCTCAGCCACCTGGTGAGGTTTTGTCTGAATTTAGCAAAAGGCTGAGGTTCTCTGACGTCATGGGGGAGGGAGTTCCATAGCTGCGCCGCCTTAACCGGGAAGCTGTTACCTCCTATAGTGGCAAGTTTGAAACGCGGGACTTGAAGGCAGTTTGCGTTGGCTATTCTGGTAGGTCTGGAGGAGGTTCTTTTACGTAATCTATCCATGAGGTAAGGTGGAGCTTTGTTGTTGATACATTTGTGGGTGAGGGAAGCGATTTTGAGATGAATTTTGTCTATGGTGGTGAGCCATTTGTGTTCTCTTCTTGTGGAGGATATATGTTCGTTTCTGTTTATCTTGAGTGCTGCTCTCAAAGCATTGTTCTGGAGCACTTGAATTTTGTGGATGGTCTGTTTATTAGCTCCAATGTAAAGTCCATTACAATAGTCTAATTTGGATAGTATCAAGGCTCTGGCAAGTGTAATGCAACTGTCTGTGGAGAGGAATTGTTTGCTCGCTCTGATAAGTTTGCATGTATATGCTGTGGCAGAAGCTAGAGAGTTAACTTGTTTGGTAAAGTTCATGGTGGCGTCTAGGTAAAATCCTAAGGTTTTTACTTCATGGGCTACTTTTATGTTGTTCCCATCGATAATGAAGTTGTCATAATCATGGCTGAGTTTGGATATATAGGTAGTGGTGCCCAGGATGATAAGCTCAGTTTTATCATCGTTCAGGCATAGGCCGTGTGTGGCCATCCATGCCTGAACGATGCTATAAATTCTGTTCACTAGGGCCAGGTCCTTGGCGTAGTCTCCTGATAGCGGGAGGAGGATCTGGGTATCGTCTGCGTAGTTAGTGTAGGCGATACCCAGATGATCCAATTCATCAAAGAGAGGCTTCGTAAAGACATTATAGAGGGTAGGTGATACACAGGACCCTTGTGGAACACCGCAGGTTATGGGGACTGGATCTGCTGAGGCTGATGGCGCGAAGACTCTCATGGTCCGATTGCTCAGGAATGACTTGATCCAAATTATGGCCTCTTTTGAGAAGTGGGCTGCCGAGTCGAGGTGATTACAGAGGACTTTGTGGTCCACTAGGTCGAATGCCGCTGATAGGTCCAGGAGGAGAAGTAGGGCCGCTTGGCCATTGTCTCTGCAATCGTCTATTTGGGCCTTAAGGTCTATTAGCGCTGTCTCGGTCCCATGTTGCGGCCGGAAGCCTGATTGACGGGTTCCAAGTAAATGGTTAGTCTCTAGGAAGCTTTGAATTTGCGAGTAAGCCACTTTATCTAAGATTTTTAGAAGAAAGGGCACCGTCGTGATGGGCCTGAAGTTAGTCGGAATGGCAGGGTCAAGGGTTTGCTTCTTTAGTAGTGGCAGTACCCAGGACTCTTTTAGGTTGATCGGTACTGAGCCTGAGGTAAAGGAGGAGTTGATTAGTTTGGTTATAAATGGCGACAGTTCTCTCGCAGCATCCTTGATGAGTTGTGCTGGGCATTGGTCGCCTTTGCAGTTGGACGGTTTAAGTCCCAGGATGACCTTTTCTACCTCTATGGTCGATACCTTAGAGAAGCAGAATCGGGCTCCCAACTTGGGCTGGGGCGGTGGCGCTGAACTCTGAAGGATGTGTGGTGTTAGTGATGCCTTCTTGATGGCAATTTTGGTTTGTAGGTTTGCTACTTTGTTTATTAAGGCAAGTTGTATGCTAGAGCACCATTGTTTATCCTTGGTGCAATTTTCTTGGGGTACAACGGGTGTCTCTAATTCTTTCAGAATGCTGAACAGTTCTTTGACACTAGATTTTGAGTTGGATATTCTAGTATTGTAGGTTTCTTGTTTGGCTAATAGTATTTCTTTCTTGTATTGGGAGGAGGCTTTGGAGAGGTTGAGTTTATTTTTGACTGATGGGGAAAGTCTCCAAATGGTTTCAAGTTTTCTTTTAGCCAGCCTAAGATTTTTTAGGTGGGGCGTGAACCAAGAATTGAGGTGTTTTTTAGGTTTGCTGTTTCTTAGTTTGAGCGGGGCTATGTGATCCAAGGCTGAGGACATGGCTGCATTATAATGTTCGACTAGCAGATTAGGGTCCATGCAGTCAGATAGTGCGTTTAATTTAGGTAGTATAAGAGGAGAGGACCTTTCTGCCTTTCCAGGTCTGAGGGCCAGTCTCTAATGGGAAATAGAGGTTTCAGTGTGAGTGGGCTAGTTCCCATTAGACGAGAGGACCTTTCTGCCTCTGCAGGTCAGAGGGCCGTTTCTCTAATGGGAAATAGCTGCTTCAGTGTGAGTGGGCTAGTTCCCATTAGGCGAGAGGACCTTTCTGCCTCTGCAGGTCGGAGGGCCGTTTCTCTAATGGGAAATAGCTGCTTCAGTGTGAGTGGGCTAGTTCCCATTAGTCGAGAGGACCTTTCTGCCTCTGCAGGTCGGAGGGCCGTTTCTCTAATGGGAAATAGCTGCTTCAGTGTGAGTGGGCTAGATCCCATTAGACGAGAGGACCTTTCTGCCTTTCCAGGTCGGAGGGCCGTTTCTCTAATGAACAATAGCTGCTTCAGTGTGAGTGGGCTAGTTCCCATTAGAAGAGAGGACCTTTCTGCCTCTGCGGGTCGGAGGGCCGTTTCTCTAATGGGAAATAGCTGATTCAGTGTGAGTGGGCTAGTTCCCATTAGACGAGAGGACCTTTCTGCCTCTGTGGGTCGGAGGGCCGTTTCTCTAATGGGAAATACCTGCTTCAGTGTAAGTGGGCTAGTTCAAATTAGACGAGAGGACCTTTCTGCCTCTGCAGGTCGGAGGGCCGTTTCTCTAATGGGAAATAGCTGCTTCAGTGTGAGTGGGCTAGTTCCCATTAGACGAGAGGACCTTTCTGCCTTTCCAGGTCGGAGGGCCGTTACTCTAATGGGAAATAGCTGCTTCAGTGTGAGTGGGCTAGTTCCCATTAGACGAGAGGACATTTCTGTCTCTGCACTTCGGAGGGCCGTTTCTCTAATGGGAAATAGCTGATTCAGTGTGAGTGGGCTAGTTCCCATTAGACGAGAGGACCTTTCTGCCTCTGTGGGTCGGAGGGCCGTTTCTCTAATGGGAAATACCTGCTTCAGTGTAAGTGGGCTAGTTCAAATTAGACGAGAGGACCTTTCTGCCTCTGCAGGTCGGAGGGCCGTTTCTCTAATGGGAAATAGCTGCTACAGTGTGAATGGGCTAGTTCCCATTAGACGAGAGGACCTTTCTGCCTCTGCAGGTCAGAGGGCCGTTTCTCTAATGGGAAATAGCTGCTTCAGTGTGAATATGCTAGTTCCCATTAGATGAGAGGACCTTTCTGCCTCTGCAGGTCGGAGGGCCGTTTCTCTAATGGGAAATAGCTGCTTCAGTGTGAGTGGGCTAGTTCCCATTAGTCGAGAGGACCTTTCTGCCTCTGCAGGTCGGAGGGCCGTTTCTCTAATGGGAAATAGCTGCTTCAGTGTGAGTGGGCTAGATCCTATTAGACGAGAGGACCTTTCTGCCTTTCCAGGTTGGAGGGCCGTTTCTCTAATGAACAATAGCTGCTTCAGTGTGAGTGGGCTAGTTCCCATCAGAAGAGAGGACCTTTCTGCCTCTGCGGGTTGGAGGGCCGTTTCTCTAATGGGAAATAGCTGCTTCAGTGTGAGTGGGCTAATTCCCATCGGACGAGAGGACCTTTCTGTCTCTGCGGGTCGGAGGGCCGTTTCTCTAATGGGAAATAGCTGCTTCAGTGTGAGTGGGCTAGTTCCCATTAGACGAGAGGACCTTTCTGCCTCTGCAGGTCGGAGGGCCGTTTCTCTAATGGGAAATAGCTGCTTCAGTGTGAGTGGGCTAGTTCCCATTAGAAGAGAGGACCTTTCTGCCTCTGCAGGTCGGAGGGCCGTTTCTCTAATGGGAAATAGCTGATTCAGTGTGAGTGGGCTAGTTCCCATTAGAGGAGAGGACCTTTCTGCCTTTCCAGGTCGGAGGGCCGTTTCTCTAATGGGAAATAGAGGCTTCAGTGTGAGTGGGCTGGTTCCCATTAGAAGAGAGGACCTTTCTGCCTCTGCAGGTCGGAGGGCAGTTTCTCTAATGGGAAATAGCTGCTTCAGTGTGAGTGGGCTAGATCCCACTAGACGAGAGGACCTTTCTGCCTTTCCAGGTCGGAGGGCCGTTTCTCTAATGAACAATAGCTGCTTCAGTGTAAGTGGGCTAGTTCCCATTAGAAGAGAGGACCTTTCTGCCTCTGCGGGTCGGAGGGCCGTTTCTCTAATGGGAAATAGCTGATTCAGTGTGAGTGGGCTAGTTCCCATTAGACGAGAGGACCTTTCTGCCTCTGCGGGTCGGAGGGCCGTTTCTCTAATGGGAAATAGCTGCTTCAGTGTGAGTGGGCTAGTTCCCATTAGACGAGAGGACCTTTCTGCCTCTGCAGGTCGGAGGGCCGTTTCTCTAATGGGAAATAGCTGCTACAGTGTGAATGGGCTAGTTCCCATTAGACGAGAGGACCTTTCTGCCTCTGCAGGTCAGAGGGCCGTTTCTCTAATGGGAAATAGCAGCTTCAGTGTGAATGGGCTAGTTCCCATTAGACGAGAGGACCTTTCTGCCTCTGCAGGTCGGAGGGCCGTTTCTCTAATGGGAAATAGCTGCTTCAGTGTGATTGGGCTAGTTCCCATTAGACGAGAGGACCTTTCTGCCTCTGCAGGTCGGAGGGCCGTTTCTCTAATGGGAAATAGCTGCTTCAGTGTGAGTGGGCTAGTTCCCATTAGAAGAGAGGACCTCTCTGCCTCTGCAGGTCGGAGGGCCGTTTCTCTAATGGCAAATAGCTGATTCAGTGTGAGTGGGCTAGCTCCCATTAGAGGAGAGGACCTCTCTGCCTTTCCAGGTCTGAGGGCCATTCTCTAATGGGAAATAGAGGTTTCAGTGTGAGTGGGCTAGTTCCCATTAGACGAGAGGACCTTTCTGCCTCTGCAGGTCAGAGGGCCGTTTCTCTAATGGGAAATAGCTGCTTCAGTGTGAGTGGGCTAGTTCCCATTAGGCGAGAGGACCTTTCTGCCTCTGCAGGTCGGAGGGCCGTTTCTCTAATGGGAAATAGCTGCTTCAGTGTGAGTGGGCTAGTTCCCATTAGTCGAGAGGACCTTTCTGCCTCTGCAGGTCGGAGGGCCGTTTCTCTAATGGGAAATAGCTGCTTCAGTGTGAGTGGGCTAGATCCCATTAGACGAGAGGACCTTTCTGCCTTTCCAGGTCGGAGGGCCGTTTCTCTAATGAACAATAGCTGCTTCAGTGTGACTGGGCTAGTTCCCATTAGAAGAGAGGACCTTTCTGCCTCTGTGGGTCGGAGGGCCGTTTCTCTAATGGGAAATAGCTGATTCAGTGTGAGTGGGCTAGTTCCCATTAGACGAGAGGACCTTTCTGCCTCTGTGGGTCGCAGGGCCGTTTCTCAAATGGGAAATACCTCCTTCAGTGTAAGTGGGCTAGTTCAAATTAGACGAGAGGACCTTTCTGCCTCTGCAGGTCGGAGGGCCGTTTCTCTAATGGGAAATAGCTGCTTCAGTGTGGGTGGGCTAGTTCCCATTAGACGAGAGGACCTTTCTGCCTTTCCAGGTCGGAGGGTCGTTACTCTAATGGGAAATAGCTGCTTCAGTGTGAGTGGGCTAGTTCCCATTAGACGAGAGGACATTTCTGTCTCTGCACTTCGGAGGGCCGTTTCTCTAATGGGAAATCGCTGATTCAGTGTGAGTGGGCTAGTTCCCATTAGACGAGAGGACCTTTCTGCCTCTGTGGGTCGGAGGGCCGTTTCTCTAATGGGAAATACCTGCTTCAGTGTGAGTGGGCTAGTTCCCATTAGACGAGAGGACCTTTCTGCCGCTGCAGGTCGGAGGGCCGTTTCTCTAATGGGAAATAGCTGCTTCAGTGTGAGTGGGCTAGTTCCCATTAGAAGAGAGGACCTTTCTGCCTCTGCAGGTCGGAGGGCCGTTTCTCTAATGGGAAATAGCTGATTCAGTGTGAGTGGGCTAGTTCCCATTAGAGGAGAGGACCTTTCTGCCTTTCCAGGTCGGAGGGCTGTTTCTCTAATGGGAAATAGAGGCTTCAGTGTGAGTGGGCTAGTTCCCATTAGAAGAGAGGACCTTTCTGCCTTTGCAGGTCGGAGGGCCGTTTCTCTAATGGGAAATAGCTGCTTCAGTGTGAGTGGGCTAGTTCCCATTAGTCGAGAGGACCTTTCTGCCTCTGCAGGTCGGAGGGCCGTTTCTCTAATGGGAAATAGCTGCTTCAGTGTGAGTGGGCTAGATCCCACTAGACGAGAGGACCTTTCTGCCTTTCCAGGTCGGAGGGCCGTTTCTCTAATGAACAATAGCTGCTTCAGTGTAAGTGGGCTAGTTCCCATTAGAAGAGAGGACCTTTCTGCCTCTGCGGGTCGGAGGGCCGTTTCTCTAATGGGAAATAGCTGATTCAGTGTGAGTGGGCTAGTTCCCATTAGACGAGAGGACCTTTCTGCCTCTGCGGGTCGGAGGGCCGTTTCTCTAATGGGAAATAGCTGCTTCAGTGTGAGTGGGCTAGTTCCCATTAGACGAGAGGACCTTTCTGCCTCTGCAGGTCGGAGGGCCGTTTCTCTAATGGGAAATAGCTGCTACAGTGTGAATGGGCTAGTTCCCATTAGACGAGAGGACCTTTCTGCCTCTGCAGGTCAGAGGGCCGTTTCTCTAATGGGAAATAGCTGCTTCAGTGTGAATGGGCTAGTTCCCATTAGACGAGAGGACCTTTCTGCCTCTGCAGGTCGGAGGACCGTTTCTCTAATGGGAAATAGCTGCTTCAGTGTGAGTGGGCTAGTTCCCATTAGACGAGAGGACCTTTCTGCCTCTGCAGGTCGGAGGGCCGTTTCTCTAATGGGAAATAGCTGCTTCAGTGTGAGTGGGCTAGTTCCCATTAGACGAGAGGACCTTTCTGCCTCTGCAGGTCGGAGGGCCGTTTCTCTAATGGGAAATAGCTGCTTCAGTGTGAGTGGGCTAGTTCCCATTAGAAGAGAGGACCTCTCTGCCTCTGCAGGTCGGAGGGCCGTTTCTCTAATGGCAAATAGCTGATTCAGTGTGAGTGGGCTAGTTCCCATTAGAGGAGAGGACCTTTCTGCCTTTCCAGGTCTGAGGGCCATTCTCTAATGGGAAATAGAGGTTTCAGTGTGAGTGGGCTAGTTCCCATTAGATGAGAGGACCTTTCTGCCTCTGCAGGTCAGAGGGCCGTTTCTCTAATGGGAAATAGCTGCTTCAGTGTGAGTGGGCTAGTTCCCATTAGGCGAGAGGACCTTTCTGCCTCTGCAGGTCGGAGAGCCGTTTCTCTAATGGGAAATAGCTGCTTCAGTGTGAGTGGGCTAGTTTCCATTAGTCGAGAGGACCTTTCTGCCTCTGCAGGTCGGAGGGCCGTTTCTCTAATGGGAAATAGCTGCTTCAGTGTGAGTGGGCTAGATCCCATTAGACGAGAGGACCTTTCTGCCTTTCCAGGTCGGAGGGCCGTTTCTCTAATGAACAATAGCTGCTTCAGTGTGAGTGGGCTAGTTCCCATTAGAAGAGAGGACCTTTCTGCCTCTGCGGGTCGGAGGGCCGTTTCTCTAATGGGAAATAGCTGATTCAGTGTGAGTGGGCTAGTTCCCATTAGACGAGAGGACCTTTCTGCCTCTGTGGGTCGGAGGGCCGTTTCTCTAATGGGAAATACCTGCTTCAGTGTAAGTGGGCTAGTTCAAATTAGACGAGAGGACCTTTCTGCCTCTGCAGGTCGGAGGGCCGTTTCTCTAATGGGAAATAGCTGCTTCAGTGTGAGTGGGCTAGTTCCCATTAGACGAGAGGACCTTTCTGCCTTTCCAGGTCGGAGGGCCGTTACTCTAATGGGAAATAGCTGCTTCAGTGTGAGTGGGCTAGTTCCCATTAGACGAGAGGACATTTCTGTCTCTGCACTTCGGAGGGCCGTTTCTCTAATGGGAAATAGCTGATTCAGTGTGAGTGGGCTAGTTCCCATTAGACGAGAGGACCTTTCTGCCTCTGTGGGTCGGAGGGCCGTTTCTCTAATGGGAAATACCTGCTTCAGTGTAAGTGGGCTAGTTCAAATTAGACGAGAGGACCTTTCTGCCTCTGCAGGTCGGAGGGCCGTTTCTCTAATGGGAAATAGCTGCTACAGTGTGAATGGGCTAGTTCCCATTAGACGAGAGGACCTTTCTGCCTCTGCAGGTCGGAGGGCCGTTTCTCTAATGGGAAATAGCTGCTTCAGTGTGAATGGGCTAGTTCCCATTAGATGAGAGGACCTTTCTGCCTCTGCAGGTCGGAGGGCCGTTTCTCTAATGGGAAATAGCTGCTTCAGTGTGAGTGGGCTAGTTCCCATTAGTCGAGAGGACCTTTCTGCCTCTGCAGGTCGGAGGGCTGTTTCTCTAATGGGAAATAGCTGCTTCAGTGTGAGTGGGCTAGATCCTATTAGACGAGAGGACCTTTCTGCCTTTCCAGGTTGGAGGGCCGTTTCTCTAATGAACAATAGCTGCTTCAGTGTGAGTGGGCTAGTTCCCATCAGAAGAGAGGACCTTTCTGCCTCTGCGGGTTGGAGGGCTGTTTCTCTAATGGGAAATAGCTGCTTCAGTGTGAGTGGGCTAATTCCCATCGGACGAGAGGACCTTTCTGTCTCTGCGGGTCGGAGGGCCGTTTCTCTAATGGGAAATAGCTGCTTCAGTGTGAGTGGGCTAGTTCCCATTAGACGAGAGGACCTTTCTGCCTCTGCAGGTCGGAGGGCCGTTTCTCCAATGGGAAATAGCTGCTTCAGTGTGAGTGGGCTAGTTCCCATTAGAAGAGAGGACCTTTCTGCCTCTGCAGGTCGGAGGGCCGTTTCTCTAATGGGAAATAGCTGATTCAGTGTGAGTGGGCTAGTTCCCATTAGAGGAGAGGACCTTTCTGCCTTTCCAGGTCGGAGGGCTGTTTCTCTAATGGGAAATAGAGGCTTCAGTGTGAGTGGGCTAGTTCCCATTAGAAGAGAGGACCTTTCTGCCTCTGCAGGTCGGAGGGCCGTTTCTCTAATGGGAAATAGCTGCTTCAGTGTGAGTGGGCTAGATCCCACTAGACGAGAGGACCTTTCTGCCTTTCCGGGTCGGAGGGCCGTTTCTCTAATGAACAATAGCTGCTTCAGTGTAAGTGGGCTAGTTCCCATTAGAAGAGAGGACCTTTCTGCCTCTGCGGGTCGGAGGGCCGTTTCTCTAATGGGAAATAGCTGATTCAGTGTGAGTGGGCTAGTTCCCATTAGACGAGAGGACCTTTCTGCCTCTGCGGGTCGGAGGGCCGTTTCTCTAATGGGAAATAGCTGCTTCAGTGTGAGTGGGCTAGTTCCCATTAGACGAGAGGACCTTTCTGCCTCTGCAGGTCGGAGGGCCGTTTCTCTAATGGGAAATAGCTGCTACAGTGTGAATGGGCTAGTTCCCATTAGACGAGAGGACCTTTCTGCCTCTGCAGGTCGGAGGGCCGTTTCTCTAATGGGAAATAGCAGCTTCAGTGTGAATGGGCTAGTTCCCATTAGATGAGAGGACCTTTCTGCCTCTGCAGGTCGGAGGGCCGTTTCTCTAATGGGAAATAGCTGCTTCAGTGTGATTGGGCTAGTTCCCATTAGACGAAAGGACCTTTCTGCCTCTGCAGGTCGGAGGGCCGTTTCTCTAATGGGAAATAGCTGCTTCAGTGTGAGTGGGCTAGTTCCCATTAGAAGAGAGGACCTCTCTGCCTCTGCAGGTCGGAGGGCCGTTTCTCTAATGGCAAATAGCTGATTCAGTGTGAGTGGGCTAGCTCCCATTAGAGGAGAGGACCTTTCTGCCTTTCCAGGTCTGAGGGCCATTCTCTAATGGGAAATAGAGGTTTCAGTGTGAGTGGGCTAGTTCCCATTAGACGAGAGGACCTTTCTGCCTCTGCAGGTCAGAGGGCCGTTTCTCTAATGGGAAATAGCTGCTTCAGTGTGAGTGGGCTAGTTCCCATTAGGCGAGAGGACCTTTCTGCCTCTGCAGGTCGGAGGGCCGTTTCTCTAATGGGAAATAGCTGCTTCAGTGTGAGTGGGCTAGTTCCCATTAGTCGAGAGGACCTTTCTGCCTCTGCAGGTCGGAGGGCCGTTTCTCTAATGGGAAATAGCTGCTTCAGTGTGAGTGGGCTAGATCCCATTAGACGAGAGGACCTTTCTGCCTTTCCAGGTCGGAGGGCCGTTTCTCTAATGAACAATAGCTGCTTCAGTGTGAGTGGGCTAGTTCCCATTAGAAGAGAGGACCTTTCTGCCTCTGTGGGTCGGAGGGCCGTTTCTCTAATGGGAAATAGCTGATACAGTGTGAGTGGGCTAGTTCCCATTAGACGAGAGGACCTTTCTGCCTCTGTGGGTCGGAGGGCCGTTTCTCAAATGGGAAATACCTGCTTCAGTGTAAATGGGCTAGTTCAAATTAGACGAGAGGACCTTTCTGCCTCTGCAGGTCGGAGGGCCGTTTCTCTAATGGGAAATAGCTGCTTCAGTGTGGGTGGGCTAGTTCCCATTAGACGAGAGGACCTTTCTGCCTTTCCAGGTCGGAGGGTCGTTACTCTAATGGGAAATAGCTGCTTCAGTGTGAGTGGGCTAGTTCCCATTAGACGAGAGGACATTTCTGTCTCTGCACTTCGGAGGGCCGTTTCTCTAATGGGAAATAGCTGATTCAGTGTGAGTGGGCTAGTTCCCATTAGACGAGAGGACCTTTCTGCCTCTGTGGGTCGGAGGGCCGTTTCTCTAATGAACAATAGCTGCTTCAGTGTGAGTGGGCTAGTTCCCATTAGAAGAGAGGACCTTTCTGCCTCAGCGGGTCGGAGGGCCGTTTCTCTAATGGGAAATAGCTGATTCAGTGTGAGTGGGCTAGTTCCCATTAGACGAGAGGACCTTTCTGCCTCTGTGGGTCGGAGGGCCGTTTCTCTAATGGGAAATACCTGCTTCAGTGTAAGTGGGCTAGTTCAAATTAGACGAGAGGACCTTTCTGCCTCTGCAGGTCGGAGGGCCGTTTCTCTAATGGGAAATAGCTGCTTCAGTGTGAGTGGGCTAGTTCCCATTAGACGAGAGGACCTTTCTGCCTTTCCAGGTCGGAGGGCCGTTACTCTAATGGGAAATAGCTGCTTCAGTGTGAGTGGGCTAGTTCCCATTAGGCGAGAGGACCTTTCTGCCTCTGCAGGTCGGAGGGCCGTTTCTCTAATGGGAAATAGCTGCTTCAGTGTGAGTGGGCTAGTTCCCATTAGAAGAGAGGACCTCTCTGCCTCTGCAGGTCGGAGGGCCGTTTCTCTAATGGCAAATAGCTGATTCAGTGTGAGTGGGCTAGTTCCCATTAGAGGAGAGGACCTTTCTGCCTTTCCAGGTCTGAGGGCCATTCTCTAATGGGAAATAGAGGTTTCAGTGTGAGTGGGCTAGTTCCCATTAGACGAGAGGACCTTTCTGCCTCTGCAGGTCAGAGGGCCGTTTCTCTAATGGGAAATAGCTGCTTCAGTGTGAGTGGGCTAGTTCCCATTAGGCGAGAGGACCTTTCTGCCTCTGCAGGTCGGAGGGCCGTTTCTCTAATGGGAAATAGCTGCTTCAGTGTGAGTGGGCTAGTTCCCATTAGTCAAGAGGACCTTTCTGCCTTTCCAGGTCGGAGGGCCGTTACTCTAATGGGAAATAGCTGCTTCAGTGTGAGTGGGCTAGATCCCATTAGACGAGAGGACCTTTCTGCCTTTCCAGGTCGGAGGGCCGTTTCTCTAATGAACAATAGCTGCTTCAGTGTGAGTGGGCTAGTTCCCATTAGAAGAGAGGACCTTTCTGCCTCAGCGGGTCGGAGGGCCGTTTCTCTAATGGGAAATAGCTGATTCAGTGTGAGTGGGCTAGTTCCCATTAGACGAGAGGACCTTTCTGCCTCTGTGGGTCGGAGGGCCGTTTCTCTAATGGGAAATACCTGCTTCAGTGTAAGTGGGCTAGTTCAAATTAGACGAGAGGACCTTTCTGCCTCTGCAGGTCGGAGGGCCGTTTCTCTAATGGGAAATAGCTGCTTCAGTGTGAGTGGGCTAGTTCCCATTAGACGAGAGGACCTTTCTGCCTTTCCAGGTCGGAGGGCCGTTACTCTAATGGGAAATAGCTGCTTCAGTGTGAGTGGGCTAGTTCCCATTAGGCGAGAGGACCTTTCTGCCTCTGCAGGTCGGAGGGCCGTTTCTCTAATGGGAAATAGCTGCTTCAGTGTGAGTGGGCTAGTTCCCATTAGTCGAGAGGACCTTTCTGCCTCTGCAGGTCGGAGGGCCGTTTCTCTAATGGGAAATAGCTGCTTCAGTGTGAGTGGGCTAGATCCCATTAGACGAGAGGACCTTTCTGCCTTTCTAGGTCGGAGGGCCGTTTCTCTAATGAACAATAGCTGCTTCCGTGTGAGTGGGCTAGTTCCCATTAGAAGAGAGGACCTTTCTGCCTCTGCGGGTCGGAGGGCCGTTTCTCTAATGGGAAATAGCTGATTCAGTGTGAGTGGGCTAGTTCCCATTAGACGAGAGGACCTTTCTGCCTCTGCGGGTCGGAGGGCCGTTTCTCTAATGGGAAATAGCTGCTTCAGTGTGAGTGGGCTAGTTCCCATTAGACGAGAGGACCTTTCTGCCTCTGCAGGTCGGAGGGCCGTTTCTCTAATGGGAAATAGCTGCTACAGTGTGAATGGGCTAGTTCCCATTAGACGAGAGGACCTTTCTGCCTCTGCAGGTCGGAGGGCCGTTTCTCTAATGGGAAATAGCTGCTTCAGTGTGAGTGGGCAGGTTCCCATTAGACGAGAGGACCTTTCTGCCTCTGCAGGTCGGAGGGCCGTTTCTCTAATGGGAAATAGCTGCTTCAGTGTGAGTGGGCTAGTTCCCATTAGAAGAGAGGACCTCTCTGCCTCTGCAGGTCGGAGGGCCGTTTCTCTAATGGCAAATAGCTGATTCAGTGTGAGTGGGCTAGTTCCCATTAGAGTTTAGTTTAGTTTAGTTTAGTTTATTAATTTGTATAGCGCGCCATACCCTGGAGTATCAGGGCGCAAGCGGACAAGGATATGCTCAACTTAGTTACAGGTACATAGAAATGGGGGTACAAAGATGCGCTGAGCTTGGTTACAGATATGCTCAGCCATTGCAAGTACAGAAAAAAAGGCAGGAAGTGTAGACATAGGCAATATTACAGCAATCGAATGTGAACAGGGAGACATAAGCAGAATTATAGCAAGCAAATATGAACATGGAGAGATCCAGGACAGGGGTGCGAGGAGCATGCTCCTGTTCACGTAATATATAGTTATATACAGTATTGTACAATGTGACAAGTGGACTAGTTAGTTGTCATTGGCTCTCAGCCACCTGGTGAGGTTTTGTCTGAATTTAGCAAAAGGCTGAGGTTCTCTGACGTCATGGGGGAGGGAGTTCCATAGCTGCGCCGCCTTAACCGGGAAGCTGTTACCTCCTATAGTGGCAAGTTTGAAACGCGGGACTTGAAGGCAGTTTGCGTTGGCTATTCTGGTAGGTCTGGAGGAGGTTCTTTTACGTAATCTATCCATGAGGTAAGGTGGAGCTTTGTTGTTGATACATTTGTGGGTGAGGGAAGCGATTTTGAGATGAATTTTGTCTATGGTGGTGAGCCATTTGTGTTCTCTTCTTGTGGAGGATATATGTTTGTTTCTGTTTATCTTGAGTGCTGCTCTCAAAGCATTGTTCTGGAGCACTTGAATTTTGTGGATGGTCTGTTTATTAGCTCCAATGTAAAGTCCATTACAATAGTCTAATTTGGATAGTATCAAGGCTCTGGCAAGTGTAATGCAACTGTCTGTGGAGAGGAATTGTTTGCTCGCTCTGATAAGTTTGCATGTATATGCTGTGGCAGAAGCTAGAGAGTTAACTTGTTTGGTAAAGTTCATGGTGGCGTCTAGGTAAAATCCTAAGGTTTTTACTTCATGGGCTACTTTTATGTTGTTCCCATCGATAATGAAGTTGTCATAATCATGGCTGAGTTTGGATATATAGGTAGTGGTGCCCAGGATGATAAGCTCAGTTTTATCATCGTTCAGGCATAGGCCGTGTGTGGCCATCCATGCCTGAACGATGCTATAAATTCTGTTCACTAGGGCCAGGTCCTTGGCGTAGTCTCCTGATAGCGGGAGGAGGATCTGGGTATCGTCTGCGTAGTTAGTGTAGGCGATACCCAGATGATCCAATTCATCAAAGAGAGGCTTCGTAAAGACATTATAGAGGGTAGGTGATACACAGGACCCTTGTGGAACACCGCAGGTTATGGGGACTGGATCTGCTGAGGCTGATGGCGCAAAGACTCTCATGGTCCGATTGCTCAGGAATGACTTGATCCAAATTATGGCCTCTTTTGAGAAGTGGGCTGCCGAGTCGAGGTGATTACAGAGGACTTTGTGGTCCACTAGGTCGAATGCCGCTGATAGGTCCAGGAGGAGAAGTAGGGCCGCTTGGCCATTGTCTCTGCAATCGTCTATTTGGGCCTTAAGGTCTATTAGCGCTGTCTCGGTCCCATGTTGCGGCCGGAAGCCTGATTGACGGGTTCCAAGTAAATGGTTAGTCTCTAGGAAGCTTTGAATTTGCGAGTAAGCCACTTTATCTAAGATTTTTAGAAGAAAGGGCACCGTCGTGATGGGCCTGAAGTTAGTCGGAATGGCAGGGTCAAGGGTTTGCTTCTTTAGTAGTGGCAGTACCCAGGACTCTTTTAGGTTGATCGGTACTGAGCCTGAGGTAAAGGAGGAGTTGATTAGTTTGGTTATAAATGGCGACAGTTCTCTCGCAGCATCCTTGATGAGTTGTGCTGGGCATTGGTCGCCTTTGCAGTTGGACGGTTTAAGTCCCAGGATGACCTTTTCTACCTCTATGGTCGATACCTTAGAGAAGCAGAATCGGGCTCCCAACTTGGGCTGGGGCGGTGGCGCTGAACTCTGAAGGATGTGTGGTGTTAGTGATGCCTTCTTGATGGCAATTTTGGTTTGTAGGTTTGCTACTTTGTTTATTAAGGCAAGTTGTATGCTAGAGCACCATTGTTTATCCTTGGTGCAATTTTCTTGGGGTACAACGGGTGTCTCTAATTCTTTCAGAATGCTGAACAGTTCTTTGACACTAGATTTTGAGTTGGATATTCTAGTATTGTAGGTTTCTTGTTTGGCTAATAGTATTTCTTTCTTGTATTGGGAGGAGGCTTTGGAGAGGTTGAGTTTATTTTTGACTGATGGGGAAAGTCTCCAAATGGTTTCAAGTTTTCTTTTAGCCAGCCTAAGATTTTTTAGGTGGGGCGTGAACCAAGAATTGAGGTGTTTTTTAGGTTTGCTGTTTCTTAGTTTGAGCGGGGCTATGTGATCCAAGGCTGAGGACATGGCTGCATTATAATGTTCGACTAGCAGATTAGGGTCCATGCAGTCAGATAGTGCGTTTAATTTAGGTAGTATAAGAGGAGAGGACCTTTCTGCCTTTCCAGGTCTGAGGGCCAGTCTCTAATGGGAAATAGAGGTTTCAGTGTGAGTGGGCTAGTTCCCATTAGACGAGAGGACCTTTCTGCCTCTGCAGGTCAGAGGGCCGTTTCTCTAATGGGAAATAGCTGCTTCAGTGTGAGTGGGCTAGTTCCCATTAGGCGAGAGGACCTTTCTGCCTCTGCAGGTCGGAGGGCCGTTTCTCTAATGGGAAATAGCTGCTTCAGTGTGAGTGGGCTAGTTCCCATTAGTCGAGAGGACCTTTCTGCCTCTGCAGGTCGGAGGGCCGTTTCTCTAATGGGAAATAGCTGCTTCAGTGTGAGTGGGCTAGATCCCATTAGACGAGAGGACCTTTCTGCCTTTCCAGGTCGGAGGGCCGTTTCTCTAATGAACAATAGCTGCTTCAGTGTGAGTGGGCTAGTTCCCATTAGAAGAGAGGACCTTTCTGCCTCTGCGGGTCGGAGGGCCGTTTCTCTAATGGGAAATAGCTGATTCAGTGTGAGTGGGCTAGTTCCCATTAGACGAGAGGACCTTTCTGCCTCTGTGGGTCTGGAGGGCCGTTTCTCTAATGGGAAATACCTGCTTCAGTGTAAGTGGGCTAGTTCAAATTAGACGAGAGGACCTTTCTGCCTCTGCAGGTCGGAGGGCCGTTTCTCTAATGGGAAATAGCTGCTTCAGTGTGAGTGGGCTAGTTCCCATTAGACGAGAGGACCTTTCTGCCTTTCCAGGTCGGAGGGCCGTTACTCTAATGGGAAATAGCTGCTTCAGTGTGAGTGGGCTAGTTCCCATTAGACGAGAGGACATTTCTGTCTCTGCACTTCGGAGGGCCGTTTCTCTAATGGGAAATAGCTGATTCAGTGTGAGTGGGCTAGTTCCCATTAGACGAGAGGACCTTTCTGCCTCTGTGGGTCGGAGGGCCGTTTCTCTAATGGGAAATACCTGCTTCAGTGTAAGTGGGCTAGTTCAAATTAGACGAGAGGACCTTTCTGCCTCTGCAGGTCGGAGGGCCGTTTCTCTAATGGGAAATAGCTGCTACAGTGTGAATGGGCTAGTTCCCATTAGACGAGAGGACCTTTCTGCCTCTGCAGGTCAGAGGGCCGTTTCTCTAATGGGAAATAGCTGCTTCAGTGTGAATATGCTAGTTCCCATTAGATGAGAGGACCTTTCTGCCTCTGCAGGTCGGAGGGCCGTTTCTCTAATGGGAAATAGCTGCTTCAGTGTGAGTGGGCTAGTTCCCATTAGTCGAGAGGACCTTTCTGCCTCTGCAGGTCGGAGGGCCGTTTCTCTAATGGGAAATAGCTGCTTCAGTGTGAGTGGGCTAGATCCTATTAGACGAGAGGACCTTTCTGCCTTTCCAGGTTGGAGGGCCGTTTCTCTAATGAACAATAGCTGCTTCAGTGTGAGTGGGCTAGTTCCCATCAGAAGAGAGGACCTTTCTGCCTCTGCGGGTTGGAGGGCCGTTTCTCTAATGGGAAATAGCTGCTTCAGTGTGAGTGGGCTAATTCCCATCGGACGAGAGGACCTTTCTGTCTCTGCGGGTCGGAGGGCCGTTTCTCTAATGGGAAATAGCTGCTTCAGTGTGAGTGGGCTAGTTCCCATTAGACGAGAGGACCTTTCTGCCTCTGCAGGTCGGAGGGCCGTTTCTCTAATGGGAAATAGCTGCTTCAGTGTGAGTGGGCTAGTTCCCATTAGAAGAGAGGACCTTTCTGCCTCTGCAGGTCGGAGGGCCGTTTCTCTAATGGGAAATAGCTGATTCAGTGTGAGTGGGCTAGTTCCCATTAGAGGAGAGGACCTTTCTGCCTTTCCAGGTCGGAGGGCTGTTTCTCTAATGGGAAATAGAGGCTTCAGTGTGAGTGGGCTGGTTCCCATTAGAAGAGAGGACCTTTCTGCCTCTGCAGGTCGGAGGGCAGTTTCTCTAATGGGAAATAGCTGCTTCAGTGTGAGTGGGCTAGATCCCACTAGACGAGAGGACCTTTCTGCCTTTCCAGGTCGGAGGGCCGTTTCTCTAATGAACAATAGCTGCTTCAGTGTAAGTGGGCTAGTTCCCATTAGAAGAGAGGACCTTTCTGCCTCTGCGGGTCGGAGGGCCGTTTCTCTAATGGGAAATAGCTGATTCAGTGTGAGTGGGCTAGTTCCCATTAGACGAGAGGACCTTTCTGCCTCTGCGGGTCGGAGGGCCGTTTCTCTAATGGGAAATAGCTGCTTCAGTGTGAGTGGGCTAGTTCCCATTAGACGAGAGGACCTTTCTGCCTCTGCAGGTCGGAGGGCCGTTTCTCTAATGGGAAATAGCTGCTACAGTGTGAATGGGCTAGTTCCCATTAGACGAGAGGACCTTTCTGCCTCTGCAGGTCAGAGGGCCGTTTCTCTAATGGGAAATAGCAGCTTCAGTGTGAATGGGCTAGTTCCCATTAGATGAGAGGACCTTTCTGCCTCTGCAGGTCGGAGGGCCGTTTCTCTAATGGGAAATAGCTGCTTCAGTGTGATTGGGCTAGTTCCCATTAGACGAGAGGACCTTTCTGCCTCTGCAGGTCGGAGGGCCGTTTCTCTAATGGGAAATAGCTGCTTCAGTGTGAGTGGGCTAGTTCCCATTAGAAGAGAGGACCTCTCTGCCTCTGCAGGTCGGAGGGCCGTTTCTCTAATGGCAAATAGCTGATTCAGTGTGAGTGGGCTAGCTCCCATTAGAGGAGAGGACCTTTCTGCCTTTCCAGGTCTGAGGGCCATTCTCTAATGGGAAATAGAGGTTTCAGTGTGAGTGGGCTAGTTCCCATTAGACGAGAGGACCTTTCTGCCTCTGCAGGTCAGAGGGCCGTTTCTCTAATGGGAAATAGCTGCTTCAGTGTGAGTGGGCTAGTTCCCATTAGGCGAGAGGACCTTTCTGCCTCTGCAGGTCGGAGGGCCGTTTCTCTAATGGGAAATAGCTGCTTCAGTGTGAGTGGGCTAGTTCCCATTAGTCGAGAGGACCTTTCTGCCTCTGCAGGTCGGAGGGCCGTTTCTCTAATGGGAAATAGCTGCTTCAGTGTGAGTGGGCTAGATCCCATTAGACGAGAGGACCTTTCTGCCTTTCCAGGTCGGAGGGCCGTTTCTCTAATGAACAATAGCTGCTTCAGTGTGAGTGGGCTAGTTCCCATTAGAAGAGAGGACCTTTCTGCCTCTGTGGGTCGGAGGGCCGTTTCTCTAATGGGAAATAGCTGATTCAGTGTGAGTGGGCTAGTTCCCATTAGACGAGAGGACCTTTCTGCCTCTGTGGGTCGCAGGGCCGTTTCTCAAATGGGAAATACCTCCTTCAGTGTAAGTGGGCTAGTTCAAATTAGACGAGAGGACCTTTCTGCCTCTGCAGGTCGGAGGGCCGTTTCTCTAATGGGAAATAGCTGCTTCAGTGTGGGTGGGCTAGTTCCCATTAGACGAGAGGACCTTTCTGCCTTTCCAGGTCGGAGGGTCGTTACTCTAATGGGAAATAGCTGCTTCAGTGTGAGTGGGCTAGTTCCCATTAGACGAGAGGACATTTCTGTCTCTGCACTTCGGAGGGCCGTTTCTCTAATGGGAAATCGCTGATTCAGTGTGAGTGGGCTAGTTCCCATTAGACGAGAGGACCTTTCTGCCTCTGTGGGTCGGAGGGCCGTTTCTCTAATGGGAAATACCTGCTTCAGTGTGAGTGGGCTAGTTCCCATTAGACGAGAGGACCTTTCTGCCGCTGCAGGTCGGAGGGCCGTTTCTCTAATGGGAAATAGCTGCTTCAGTGTGAGTGGGCTAGTTCCCATTAGAAGAGAGGACCTTTCTGCCTCTGCAGGTCGGAGGGCCGTTTCTCTAATGGGAAATAGCTGATTCAGTGTGAGTGGGCTAGTTCCCATTAGAGGAGAGGACCTTTCTGCCTTTCCAGGTCGGAGGGCTGTTTCTCTAATGGGAAATAGAGGCTTCAGTGTGAGTGGGCTAGTTCCCATTAGAAGAGAGGACCTTTCTGCCTTTGCAGGTCGGAGGGCCGTTTCTCTAATGGGAAATAGCTGCTTCAGTGTGAGTGGGCTAGTTCCCATTAGTCGAGAGGACCTTTCTGCCTCTGCAGGTCGGAGGGCCGTTTCTCTAATGGGAAATAGCTGCTTCAGTGTGAGTGGGCTAGATCCCACTAGACGAGAGGACCTTTCTGCCTTTCCAGGTCGGAGGGCCGTTTCTCTAATGAACAATAGCTGCTTCAGTGTGAGTGGGCTAGTTCCCATTAGAAGAGAGGACCTTTCTGCCTCTGTGGGTCGGAGGGCCGTTTCTCTAATGGGAAATAGCTGATTCAGTGTGAGTGGGCTAGTTCCCATTAGACGAAAGGACCTTTCTGCCTCTGTGGGTCGGAGGGCCGTTTCTCTAATGGGAAATACCTGCTTCAGTGTAAGTGGGCTAGTTCAAATTAGACGAGAGGACCTTTCTGCCTCTGCAGGTCGGAGGGCCGTTTCTCTAATGGGAAATAGCTGCTTCAGTGTGAGTGGGCTAGTTCCCATTAGACGAGAGGACCTTTCTGCCTTTCCAGGTCGGAGGGCCGTTACTCTAATGGGAAATAGCTGCTTCAGTGTGAGTGGGCTAGTTCCCATTAGACGAGAGGACATTTCTGTCTCTGCACTTCGGAGGGCCGTTTCTCTAATGGGAAATAGCTGATTCAGTGTGAGTGGGCTAGTTCCCATTAGACGAGAGGACCTTTCTGCCTCTGTGGGTCGGAGGGCCGTTTCTCTAATGGGAAATACCTGCTTCAGTGTAAGTGGGCTAGTTCAAATTAGACGAGAGGACCTTTCTGCCTCTGCAGGTCGGAGGGCCGTTTCTCTAATGGGAAGTAGCTGCTACAGTGTGAATGGGCTAGTTCCCATTAGACGAGAGGACCTTTCTGCCTGTGCAGGTCAGAGGGCCGTTTCTCTAATGGGAAATAGCTGCTTCAGTGTGAATGGGCTAGTTCCCATTAGATGAGAGGACCTTTCTGCCTCTGCAGGTCGGAGGGCCTTTTCTCTAATGGGAAATAGCTGCTTCAGTGTGAGTGGGCTAGTTCCCATTAGACGAGAGGACCTTTCTGCCTCTGCAGGTCGGAGGGCCGTTTCTCTAATGGGAAATAGCTGCTTCAGTGTGAGTGGGCTAGTTCCCATTAGACGAGAGGACCTTTCTGCCTCTGCAGGTCGGAGGGCCGTTTCTCTAATGGGAAATAGCTGCTTCAGTGTGAGTGGGCTAGTTACCATTAGAAGAGAGGACCTCTCTGCCTCTGCAGGTCGGAGGGCCGTTTCTCTAATGGCAAATAGCTGATTCAGTGTGAGTGGGCTAGTTCCCATTAGAGGAGAGGACCTTTCTGCCTTTCCAGGTCTGAGGGCCATTCTCTAATGGGAAATAGAGGTTTCAGTGTGAGTGGGCTAGTTCCCATTAGACGAGAGGACCTTTCTGCCTCTGCAGGTCAGAGGGCCGTTTCTCTAATGGGAAATAGCTGCTTCAGTGTGAGTGGGCTAGATCCCATTAGACGAGAGGACCTTTCTGCCTTTCCAGGTTGGAGGGCCGTTTCTCTAATGAACAATAGCTGCTTCAGTGTGAGTGGGCTAGTTCCCATCAGAAGAGAGGACCTTTCTGCCTCTGCGGGTTGGAGGGCCGTTTCTCTAATGGGAAATAGCTGCTTCAGTGTGAGTGGGCTAGTTCCCATCGGACGAGAGGACCTTTCTGTATCTGCGGGTCGGAGGGCCGTTTCTCTAATGGGAAATAGCTGCTTCAGTGTGAGTGGGCTAGTTCCCATTAGACGAGAGGACCTTTCTGCCGCTGCAGGTCGGAGGGCCGTTTCTCTAATGGGAAATAGCTGCTTCAGTGTGAGTGGGCTAGTTCCCATTAGAAGAGAGGACCTTTCTGCCTCTGCAGGTCGGAGGGCCGTTTCTCTAATGGGAAATAGCTGATACAGTGTGAGTGGGCTAGTTCCCATTAGAGGAGAGGACCTTTCTGCCTTTCCAGGTCGGAGGGCTGTTTCTCTAATGGGAAATAGAGGCTTCAGTGTGAGTGGGCTAGTTCCCATTAGAAGAGAGGACCTTTCTGCCTTTGCAGGTCGGAGGGCCGTTTCTCTAATGGGAAATAGCTGCTTCAGTGTGAGTGGGCTAGTTCCCATTAGTCGAGAGGACCTTTCTGCCTCTGCAGGTCGGAGGGCCGTTTCTCTAATGGGAAATAGCTGCTTCAGTGTGAGTGGGCTAGATCCCACTAGACGAGAGGACCTTTCTGCCTTTCCAGGTCGGAGGGCCGTTTCTATAATGAACAATAGCTGCTTCAGTGTAAGTGGGCTAGTTCCCATTAGAAGAGAGGACCTTTCTGCCTCTGCGGGTCGGAGGGCCGTTTCTCTAATGCGAAATAGCTGATTCAGTGTGAGTGGGCTAGTTCCCATTAGACGAGAGGACCTTTCTGCCTCTGCGGGTCGGAGGGCCGTTTCTCTAATGGGAAATACCTGCTTCAGTGTAAGTCGGCTAGTTCAAATTAGACGAGAGGACCTTTCTGCCTCTGCAGGTCGGAGGGCCGTTTCTCTAATGGGAAGTAGCTGCTACAGTGTGAATGGGCTAGTTCCCATTAGACGAGAGGACCTTTCTGCCTGTGCAGGTCAGAGGGCCGTTTCTCTAATGGGAAATAGCTGCTTCAGTGTGAATGGGCTAGTTTCCATTAGATGAGAGGACCTTTCTGCCTCTGCAGGTCGGAGGGCCCTTTCTCTAATGGGAAATAGCTGCTTCAGTGTGAGTGGGCTAGTTCCCATTAGACGAGAGGACCTTTCTGCCTCTGCAGGTCGGAGGGCCGTTTCTCTAATGGGAAATAGCTGCTTCAGTGTGAGTGGGCTAGTTCCCATTAGACGAGAGGACCTTTCTGCCTCTGCTGGTCGGAGGGCCGTTTCTCTAATGGGAAATAGCTGCTTCAGTGTGAGTGGGCTAGTTACCATTAGAAGAGAGGACCTCTCTGCCTCTGCAGGTCGGAGGGCCGTTTCTCTAATGGCAAATAGCTGATTCAGTGTGAGTGGGCTAGTTCCCATTAGAGGAGAGGACCTTTCTGCCTTTCCAGGTCTGAGGGCCATTCTCTAATGGGAAATAGAGGTTTCAGTGTGAGTGGGCTAGTTCCCATTAGACGAGAGGACCTTTCTGCCTCTGCAGGTCAGAGGGCCGTTTCTCTAATGGGAAATAGCTGCTTCAGTGTGAGTGGGCTAGATCCCATTAGACGAGAGGACCTTTCTGCCTTTCCAGGTTGGAGGGCCGTTTCTCTAATGAACAATAGCTGCTTCAGTGTGAGTGGGCTAGTTCCCATCAGAAGAGAGGACCTTTCTGCCTCTGCGGGTTGGAGGGCCGTTTCTCTAATGGGAAATAGCTGCTTCAGTGTGAGTGGGCTAGTTCCCATCGGACGAGAGGACCTTTCTGTATCTGCGGGTCGGAGGGCCGTTTCTCTAATGGGAAATAGCTGCTTCAGTGTGAGTGGGCTAGTTCCCATTAGACGAGAGGACTTTTCTGCCGCTGCAGGTCGGAGGGCCGTTTCTCTAATGGGAAATAGCTGCTTCAGTGTGAGTGGGCTAGTTCCCATTAGAAGAGAGGACCTTTCTGCCTCTGCAGGTCGGAGGGCCGTTTCTCTAATGGGAAATAGCTGATTCAGTGTGAGTGGGCTAGTTCCCATTAGAGGAGAGGACCTTTCTGCCTTTCCAGGTCGGAGGGCTGTTTCTCTAATGGGAAATAGAGGCTTCAGTGTGAGTGGGCTAGTTCCCATTAGAAGAGAGGACCTTTCTGCCTTTGCAGGTCGGAGGGCCGTTTCTCTAATGGGAAATAGCTGCTTCAGTGTGAGTGGGCTAGTTCCCATTAGTCGAGAGGACCTTTCTGCCTCTGCAGGTCGGAGGGCCGTTTCTCTAATGGGAAATAGCTGCTTCAGTGTGAGTGGGCTAGATCCCACTAGACGAGAGGACCTTTCTGCCTTTCCAGGTCGGAGGGCCGTTTCTCTAATGAACAATAGCTGCTTCAGTGTAAGTGGGCTAGTTCCCATTAGAAGAGAGGACCTTTCTGCCTCTGCGGGTCGGAGGGCCGTTTCTCTAATGGGAAATAGCTGATTCAGTGTGAGTGGGCTAGTTCCAATTAGACGAGAGGACCTTTCTGCCTCTGCGGGTCGGAGGGCCGTTTCTCTAATGGGAAATAGCTGCTTCAGTGTGAGTGGGCTAGTTCCCATTAGACGAGAGGACCTTTCTGCCTCTGCAGGTCGGAGGGCCGTTTCTCTAATGGGAAATAGCTGGTACAGTGTGAATGGGCTAGTTCCCATTAGACGAGAGGACCTTTCTGCCTCTGCAGGTCAGAGGGCCGTTTCTCTAATGGGAAATAGCTGCTTCAGTGTGAATGGGCTAGTTCCCATTAGACGAGAGGACCTTTCTGCCTCTGCAGGTCGGAGGGCCGTTTCTCTAATGGGAAATAGCTGCTTCAGTGTGAGTGGGCTAGTTCCCATTAGACGAGAGGACCTTTCTGCCTCTGCAGGTCGGAGGGCCGTTTCTCTAATGGGAAATAGCTGCTTCAGTGTGAGTGGGCAGGTTCCCATTAGACGAGAGGACCTTTCTGCCTCTGCAGGTCGGAGGGCCGTTTCTCTAATGGGAAATAGCTGCTTCAGTGTGAGTGGGCTAGTTCCCATTAGAAGAGAGGACCTCTCTGCCTCTGCAGGTCGGAGGGCCGTTTCTCTAATGGCAAATAGCTGATTCAGTGTGAGTGGGCTAGTTCCCATTAGAGTTTAGTTTAGTTTAGTTTAGTTTATTAATTTGTATAGCGCGCCATACCCTGGAGTATCAGGGCGCAAGCGGACAAGGATATGCTCAACTTAGTTACAGGTACATAGAAATGGGGGTACAAAGATGCGCTGAGCTTGGTTACAGATATGCTCAGCCATTGCAAGTACAGAAAAAAAGGCAGGAAGTGTAGACATAGGCAATATTACAGCAATCGAATGTGAACAGGGAGACATAAGCAGAATTATAGCAAGCAAATATGAACAGGGAGAGATCCAGGACAGGGGTGCGAGGAGCATGCTCCTGTTCACGTAATATATAGTTATATACAGTATTGTACAATGTGACAAGTGGACTAGTTAGTTGTCATTGGCTCTCAGCCACCTGGTGAGGTTTTGTCTGAATTTAGCAAAAGGCTGAGGTTCTCTGACGTCATGGGGGAGGGAGTTCCATAGCTGCGCCGCCTTAACCGGGAAGCTGTTACCTCCTATAGTGGCAAGTTTGAAACGCGGGACTTGAAGGCAGTTTGCGTTGGCTATTCTGGTAGGTCTGGAGGAGGTTCTTTTACGTAATCTATCCATGAGGTAAGGTGGAGCTTTGTTGTTGATACATTTGTGGGTGAGGGAAGCGATTTTGAGATGAATTTTGTCTATGGTGGTGAGCCATTTGTGTTCTCTTCTTGTGGAGGATATATGTTCGTTTCTGTTTATCTTGAGTGCTGCTCTCAAAGCATTGTTCTGGAGCACTTGAATTTTGTGGATGGTCTGTTTATTAGCTCCAATGTAAAGTCCATTACAATAGTCTAATTTGGATAGTATCAAGGCTCTGGCAAGTGTAATGCAACTGTCTGTGGAGAGGAATTGTTTGCTCACTCTGATAAGTTTGCATGTATATGCTGTGGCAGAAGCTAGAGAGTTAACTTGTTTGGTAAAGTTCATGGTGGCGTCTAGGTAAAATCCTAAGGTTTTTACTTCATGGGCTACTTTTATGTTGTTCCCATCGATAATGAAGTTGTCATAATCATGGCTGAGTTTGGATATATAGGTAGTGGTGCCCAGGATGATAAGCTCAGTTTTATCATCGTTCAGGCATAGGCCGTGTGTGGCCATCCATGCCTGAACGATGCTATAAATTCTGTTCACTAGGGCCAGGTCCTTGGCGTAGTCTCCTGATAGCGGGAGGAGGATCTGGGTATCGTCTGCGTAGTTAGTGTAGGCGATACCCAGATGATCCAATTCATCAAAGAGAGGCTTCGTAAAGACATTATAGAGGGTAGGTGATACACAGGACCCTTGTGGAACACCGCAGGTTATGGGGACTGGATCTGCTGAGGCTGATGGCGCGAAGACTCTCATGGTCCGATTGCTCAGGAATGACTTGATCCAAATTATGGCCTCTTTTGAGAAGTGGGCTGCCGAGTCGAGGTGATTACAGAGGACTTTGTGGTCCACTAGGTCGAATGCCGCTGATAGGTCCAGGAGGAGAAGTAGGGCCGCTTGGCCATTGTCTCTGCAATCGTCTATTTGGGCCTTAAGGTCTATTAGCGCTGTCTCGGTCCCATGTTGCGGCCGGAAGCCTGATTGACGGGTTCCAAGTAAATGGTTAGTCTCTAGGAAGCTTTGAATTTGCGAGTAAGCCACTTTATCTAAGATTTTTAGAAGAAAGGGCACCGTCGTGATGGGCCTGAAGTTAGTCGGAATGGCAGGGTCAAGGGTTTGCTTCTTTAGTAATGGCAGTACCCAGGACTCTTTTAGGTTGATCGGTACTGAGCCTGAGGTAAAGGAGGAGTTGATTAGTTTGGTTATAAATGGCGACAGTTCTCTCGCAGCATCCTTGATGAGTTGTGCTGGGCATTGGTCGCCTTTGCAGTTGGACGGTTTAAGTCCCAGGATGACCTTTTCTACCTCTATGGTCGATACCTTAGAGAAGCAGAATCGGGCTCCCAACTTGGGCTGGGGCGGTGGCGCTGAACTCTGAAGGATGTGTGGTGTTAGTGATGCCTTCTTGATGGCAATTTTGGTTTGTAGGTTTGCTACTTTGTTTATTAAGGCAAGTTGTATGCTAGAGCACCATTGTTTATCCTTGGTGCAATTTTCTTGGGGTACAACGGGTGTCTCTAATTCTTTCAGAATGCTGAACAGTTCTTTGACACTAGATTTTGAGTTGGATATTCTAGTATTGTAGGTTTCTTGTTTGGCTAATAGTATTTCTTTCTTGTATTGGGAGGAGGCTTTGGAGAGGTTGAGTTTATTTTTGACTGATGGGGAAAGTCTCCAAATGGTTTCAAGTTTTCTTTTAGCCAGCCTAAGATTTTTTAGGTGGGGCGTGAACCAAGAATTGAGGTGTTTTTTAGGTTTGCTGTTTCTTAGTTTGAGCGGGGCTATGTGATCCAAGGCTGAGGACATGGCTGCATTATAATGTTCGACTAGCAGATTAGGGTCCATGCAGTCAGATAGTGCGTTTAATTTAGGTAGTATAAGAGGAGAGGACCTTTCTGCCTTTCCAGGTCTGAGGGCCAGTCTCTAATGGGAAATAGAGGTTTCAGTGTGAGTGGGCTAGTTCCCATTAGACGAGAGGACCTTTCTGCCTCTGCAGGTCAGAGGGCCGTTTCTCTAATGGGAAATAGCTGCTTCAGTGTGAGTGGGCTAGTTCCCATTAGGCGAGAGGACCTTTCTGCCTCTGCAGGTCGGAGGGCCGTTTCTCTAATGGGAAATAGCTGCTTCAGTGTGAGTGGGCTAGTTCCCATTAGTCGAGAGGACCTTTCTGCCTCTGCAGGTCGGAGGGCCGTTTCTCTAATGGGAAATAGCTGCTTCAGTGTGAGTGGGCTAGATCCCATTAGACGAGAGGACCTTTCTGCCTTTCCAGGTCGGAGGGCCGTTTCTCTAATGAACAATAGCTGCTTCAGTGTGAGTGGGCTAGTTCCCATTAGAAGAGAGGACCTTTCTGCCTCTGCGGGTCGGAGGGCCGTTTCTCTAATGGGAAATAGCTGATTCAGTGTGAGTGGGCTAGTTCCCATTAGACGAGAGGACCTTTCTGCCTCTGTGGGTCAGAGGGCCGTTTCTCTAATGGGAAATACCTGCTTCAGTGTAAGTGGGCTAGTTCAAATTAGACGAGAGGACCTTTCTGCCTCTGCAGGTCGGAGGGCCGTTTCTCTAATGGGAAATAGCTGCTTCAGTGTGAGTGGGCTAGTTCCCATTAGACGAGAGGACCTTTCTGCCTTTCCAGGTCGGAGGGCCGTTACTCTAATGGGAAATAGCTGCTTCAGTGTGAGTGGGCTAGTTCCCATTAGACGAGAGGACATTTCTGTCTCTGCACTTCGGAGGGCCGTTTCTCTAATGGGAAATAGCTGATTCAGTGTGAGTGGGCTAGTTCCCATTAGACGAGAGGACCTTTCTGCCTCTGTGGGTCGGAGGGCCGTTTCTCTAATGGGAAATACCTGCTTCAGTGTAAGTGGGCTAGTTCAAATTAGACGAGAGGACCTTTCTGCCTCTGCAGGTCGGAGGGCCGTTTCTCTAATGGGAAATAGCTGCTACAGTGTGAATGGGCTAGTTCCCATTAGACGAGAGGACCTTTCTGCCTCTGCAGGTCAGAGGGCCGTTTCTCTAATGGGAAATAGCTGCTTCAGTGTGAATATGCTAGTTCCCATTAGATGAGAGGACCTTTCTGCCTCTGCAGGTCGGAGGGCCGTTTCTCTAATGGGAAATAGCTGCTTCAGTGTGAGTGGGCTAGTTCCCATTAGTCGAGAGGACCTTTCTGCCTCTGCAGGTCGGAGGGCCGTTTCTCTAATGGGAAATAGCTGCTTCAGTGTGAGTGGGCTAGATCCTATTAGACGAGAGGACCTTTCTGCCTTTCCAGGTTGGAGGGCCGTTTCTCTAATGAACAATAGCTGCTTCAGTGTGAGTGGGCTAGTTCCCATCAGAAGAGAGGACCTTTCTGCCTCTGCGGGTTGGAGGGCCGTTTCTCTAATGGGAAATAGCTGCTTCAGTGTGAGTGGGCTAATTCCCATCGGACGAGAGGACCTTTCTGTCTCTGCGGGTCGGAGGGCCGTTTCTCTAATGGGAAATAGCTGCTTCAGTGTGAGTGGGCTAGTTCCCATTAGACGAGAGGACCTTTCTGCCTCTGCAGGTCGGAGGGCCGTTTCTCTAATGGGAAATAGCTGCTTCAGTGTGAGTGGGCTAGTTCCCATTAGAAGAGAGGACCTTTCTGCCTCTGCAGGTCGGAGGGCCGTTTCTCTAATGGGAAATAGCTGATTCAGTGTGAGTGGGCTAGTTCCCATTAGAGGAGAGGACCTTTCTGCCTTTCCAGGTCGGAGGGCTGTTTCTCTAATGGGAAATAGAGGCTTCAGTGTGAGTGGGCTGGTTCCCATTAGAAGAGAGGACCTTTCTGCCTCTGCAGGTCGGAGGGCAGTTTCTCTAATGGGAAATAGCTGCTTCAGTGTGAGTGGGCTAGATCCCACTAGACGAGAGGACCTTTCTGCCTTTCCAGGTCGGAGGGCCGTTTCTCTAATGAACAATAGCTGCTTCAGTGTAAGTGGGCTAGTTCCCATTAGAAGAGAGGACCTTTCTGCCTCTGCGGGTCGGAGGGCCGTTTCTCTAATGGGAAATAGCTGATTCAGTGTGAGTGGGCTAGTTCCCATTAGACGAGAGGACCTTTCTGCCTCTGCGGGTCGGAGGGCCGTTTCTCTAATGGGAAATAGCTGCTTCAGTGTGAGTGGGCTAGTTCCCATTAGACGAGAGGACCTTTCTGCCTCTGCAGGTCGGAGGGCCGTTTCTCTAATGGGAAATAGCTGCTACAGTGTGAATGGGCTAGTTCCCATTAGACGAGAGGACCTTTCTGCCTCTGCAGGTCAGAGGGCCGTTTCTCTAATGGGAAATAGCAGCTTCAGTGTGAATGGGCTAGTTCCCATTAGATGAGAGGACCTTTCTGCCTCTGCAGGTCGGAGGGCCGTTTCTCTAATGGGAAATAGCTGCTTCAGTGTGATTGGGCTAGTTCCCATTAGACGAGAGGACCTTTCTGCCTCTGCAGGTCGGAGGGCCGTTTCTCTAATGGGAAATAGCTGCTTCAGTGTGAGTGGGCTAGTTCCCATTAGAAGAGAGGACCTCTCTGCCTCTGCAGGTCGGAGGGCCGTTTCTCTAATGGCAAATAGCTGATTCAGTGTGAGTGGGCTAGCTCCCATTAGAGGAGAGGACCTTTCTGCCTTTCCAGGTCTGAGGGCCATTCTCTAATGGGAAATAGAGGTTTCAGTGTGAGTGGGCTAGTTCCCATTAGACGAGAGGACCTTTCTGCCTCTGCAGGTCAGAGGGCCGTTTCTCTAATGGGAAATAGCTGCTTCAGTGTGAGTGGGCTAGTTCCCATTAGGCGAGAGGACCTTTCTGCCTCTGCAGGTCGGAGGGCCGTTTCTCTAATGGGAAATAGCTGCTTCAGTGTGAGTGGGCTAGTTCCCATTAGTCGAGAGGACCTTTCTGCCTCTGCAGGTCGGAGGGCCGTTTCTCTAATGGGAAATAGCTGCTTCAGTGTGAGTGGGCTAGATCCCATTAGACGAGAGGACCTTTCTGCCTTTCCAGGTCGGAGGGCCGTTTCTCTAATGAACAATAGCTGCTTCAGTGTGAGTGGGCTAGTTCCCATTAGAAGAGAGGACCTTTCTGCCTCTGTGGGTCGGAGGGCCGTTTCTCTAATGGGAAATAGCTGATTCAGTGTGAGTGGGCTAGTTCCCATTAGACGAGAGGACCTTTCTGCCTCTGTGGGTCGCAGGGCCGTTTCTCAAATGGGAAATACCTCCTTCAGTGTAAGTGGGCTAGTTCAAATTAGACGAGAGGACCTTTCTGCCTCTGCAGGTCGGAGGGCCGTTTCTCTAATGGGAAATAGCTGCTTCAGTGTGGGTGGGCTAGTTCCCATTAGACGAGAGGACCTTTCTGCCTTTCCAGGTCGGAGGGTCGTTACTCTAATGGGAAATAGCTGCTTCAGTGTGAGTGGGCTAGTTCCCATTAGACGAGAGGACATTTCTGTCTCTGCACTTCGGAGGGCCGTTTCTCTAATGGGAAATCGCTGATTCAGTGTGAGTGGGCTAGTTCCCATTAGACGAGAGGACCTTTCTGCCTCTGTGGGTCGGAGGGCCGTTTCTCTAATGGGAAATACCTGCTTCAGTGTGAGTGGGCTAGTTCCCATTAGACGAGAGGACCTTTCTGCCGCTGCAGGTCGGAGGGCCGTTTCTCTAATGGGAAATAGCTTCTTCAGTGTGAGTGGGCTAGTTCCCATTAGAAGAGAGGACCTTTCTGCCTCTGCAGGTCGGAGGGCCGTTTCTCTAATGGGAAATAGCTGATTCAGTGTGAGTGGGCTAGTTCCCATTAGAGGAGAGGACCTTTCTGCCTTTCCAGGTCGGAGGGCTGTTTCTCTAATGGGAAATAGAGGCTTCAGTGTGAGTGGGCTAGTTCCCATTAGAAGAGAGGACCTTTCTGCCTTTGCAGGTCGGAGGGCTGTTTCTCTAATGGGAAATAGCTGCTTCAGTGTGAGTGGGCTAGTTCCCATTAGTCGAGAGGACCTTTCTGCCTCTGCAGGTCGGAGGGCCGTTTCTCTAATGGGAAATAGCTGCTTCAGTGTGAGTGGGCTAGATCCCACTAGACGAGAGGACCTTTCTGCCTTTCCAGGTCGGAGGGCCGTTTCTCTAATGAACAATAGCTGCTTCAGTGTAAGTGGGCTAGTTCCCATTAGAAGAGAGCACCTTTCTGCCTCTGCGGGTCGGAGGGCCGTTTCTCTAATGGGAAATAGCTGATTCAGTGTGAGTGGGCTAGTTCCCATTAGACGAGAGGACCTTTCTGCCTCTGCGGGTCGGAGGGCCGTTTCTCTAATGGGAAATAGCTGCTTCAGTGTGAGTGGGCTAGTTCCCATTAGACGAGAGGACCTTTCTGCCTCTGCAGGTCGGAGGGCCGTTTCTCTAATGGGAAATAGCTGCTACAGTGTGAATGGGCTAGTTCCCATTAGACGAGAGGACCTTTCTGCCTCTGCAGGTCAGAGGGCCGTTTCTCTAATGGGAAATAGCTGCTTCAGTGTGAATGGGCTAGTTCCCATTAGACGAGAGGACCTTTCTGCCTCTGCAGGTCGGAGGACCGTTTCTCTTATGGGAAATAGCTGCTTCAGTGTGAGTGGGCTAGTTCCCATTAGACGAGAGGACCTTTCTGCCTCTGCAGGTCGGAGGGCCGTTTCTCTAATGGGAAATAGCTGCTTCAGTGTGAGTGGGCTAGTTCCCATTAGACGAGAGGACCTTTCTGCCTCTGCAGGTCGGAGGGCCGTTTCTCTAATGGGAAATAGCTGCTTCAGTGTGAGTGGGCTAGCTCCCATTAGAAGAGAGGACCTCTCTGCCTCTGCAGGTCGGAGGGCCGTTTCTCTAATGGCAAATAGCTGATTCAGTGTGAGTGGGCTAGTTCCCATTAGAGGAGAGGACCTTTCTGCCTTTCCAGGTCTGAGGGCCATTCTCTAATGGGAAATAGAGGTTTCAGTGTGAGTGGGCTAGTTCCCATTAGATGAGAGGACCTTTCTGCCTCTGCAGGTCAGAGGGCCGTTTCTCTAATGGGAAATAGCTGCTTCAGTGTGAGTGGGCTAGTTCCCATTAGGCGAGAGGACCTTTCTGCCTCTGCAGGTCGGAGAGCCGTTTCTCTAATGGGAAATAGCTGCTTCAGTGTGAGTGGGCTAGTTTCCATTAGTCGAGAGGACCTTTCTGCCTCTGCAGGTCGGAGGGCCGTTTCTCTAATGGGAAATAGCTGCTTCAGTGTGAGTGGGCTAGATCCCATTAGACGAGAGGACCTTTCTGCCTTTCCAGGTCGGAGGGCCGTTTCTCTAATGAACAATAGCTGCTTCAGTGTGAGTGGGCTAGTTCCCATTAGAAGAGAGGACCTTTCTGCCTCTGCGGGTCGGAGGGCCGTTTCTCTAATGGGAAATAGCTGATTCAGTGTGAGTGGGCTAGTTCCCATTAGACGAGAGGACCTTTCTGCCTCTGTGGGTCGGAGGGCCGTTTCTCTAATGGGAAATACCTGCTTCAGTGTAAGTGGGCTAGTTCAAATTAGACGAGAGGACCTTTCTGCCTCTGCAGGTCGGAGGGCCGTTTCTCTAATGGGAAATAGCTGCTTCAGTGTGAGTGGGCTAGTTCCCATTAGACGAGAGGACCTTTCTGCCTTTCCAGGTCGGAGGGCCGTTACTCTAATGGGAAATAGCTGCTTCAGTGTGAGTGGGCTAGTTCCCATTAGACGAGAGGACATTTCTGTCTCTGCACTTCGGAGGGCCGTTTCTCTAATGGGAAATAGCTGATTCAGTGTGAGTGGGCTAGTTCCCATTAGACGAGAGGACCTTTCTGCCTCTGTGGGTCGGAGGGCCGTTTCTCTAATGGGAAATACCTGCTTCAGTGTAAGTGGGCTAGTTCAAATTAGACGAGAGGACCTTTCTGCCTCTGCAGGTCGGAGGGCCGTTTCTCTAATGGGAAATAGCTGCTACAGTGTGAATGGGCTAGTTCCCATTAGACGAGAGGACCTTTCTGCCTCTGCAGGTCAGAGGGCCGTTTCTCTAATGGGAAATAGCTGCTTCAGTGTGAATGGGCTAGTTCCCATTAGATGAGAGGACCTTTCTGCCTCTGCAGGTCGGAGGGCCGTTTCTCTAATGGGAAATAGCTGCTTCAGTGTGAGTGGGCTAGTTCCCATTAGTCGAGAGGACCTTTCTGCCTCTGCAGGTCGGAGGGCTGTTTCTCTAATGGGAAATAGCTGCTTCAGTGTGAGTGGGCTAGATCCTATTAGACGAGAGGACCTTTCTGCCTTTCCAGGTTGGAGGGCCGTTTCTCTAATGAACAATAGCTGCTTCAGTGTGAGTGGGCTAGTTCCCATCAGAAGAGAGGACCTTTCTGCCTCTGCGGGTTGGAGGGCTGTTTCTCTAATGGGAAATAGCTGCTTCAGTGTGAGTGGGCTAATTCCCATCGGACGAGAGGACCTTTCTGTCTCTGCGGGTCGGAGGGCCGTTTCTCTAATGGGAAATAGCTGCTTCAGTGTGAGTGGGCTAGTTCCCATTAGACGAGAGGACCTTTCTGCCTCTGCAGGTCGGAGGGCCGTTTCTCTAATGGGAAATAGCTGCTTCAGTGTGAGTGGGCTAGTTCCCATTAGAAGAGAGGACCTTTCTGCCTCTGCAGGTCGGAGGGCCGTTTCTCTAATGGGAAATAGCTGATTCAGTGTGAGTGGGCTAGTTCCCATTAGAGGAGAGGACCTTTCTGCCTTTCCAGGTCGGAGGGCTGTTTCTCTAATGGGAAATAGAGGCTTCAGTGTGAGTGGGCTAGTTCCCATTAGAAGAGAGGACCTTTCTGCCTCTGCAGGTCGGAGGGCCGTTTCTCTAATGGGAAATAGCTGCTTCAGTGTGAGTGGGCTAGATCCCACTAGACGAGAGGACCTTTCTGCCTTTCCAGGTCGGAGGGCCGTTTCTCTAATGAACAATAGCTGCTTCAGTGTAAGTGGGCTAGTTCCCATTAGAAGAGAGGACCTTTCTGCCTCTGCGGGTCGGAGGGCCGTTTCTCTAATGGGAAATAGCTGATTCAGTGTGAGTGGGCTAGTTCCCATTAGACGAGAGGACCTTTCTGCCTCTGCGGGTCGGAGGGCCGTTTCTCTAATGGGAAATAGCTGCTTCAGTGTGAGTGGGCTAGTTCCCATTAGACGAGAGGACCTTTCTGCCTCTGCAGGTCGGAGGGCCGTTTCTCTAATGGGAAAGAGCTGCTACACATTAGACGAGAGGACCTTTCTGCCTCTGCAGGTCAGAGGGCCGTTTCTCTAATGGGAAATAGCAGCTTCAGTGTGAATGGGCTAGTTCCCATTAGATGAGAGGACCTTTCTGCCTCTGCAGGTCGGAGGGCCGTTTCTCTAATGGGAAATAGCTGCTTCAGTGTGATTGGGCTAGTTCCCATTAGACGAAAGGACCTTTCTGCCTCTGCAGGTCGGAGGGCCGTTTCTCTAATGGGAAATAGCTGCTTCAGTGTGAGTGGGCTAGTTCCCATTAGAAGAGAGGACCTCTCTGCCTCTGCAGGTCGGAGGGCCGTTTCTCTAATGGCAAATAGCTGATTCAGTGTGAGTGGGCTAGCTCCCATTAGAGGAGAGGACCTTTCTGCCTTTCCAGGTCTGAGGGCCATTCTCTAATGGGAAATAGAGGTTTCAGTGTGAGTGGGCTAGTTCCCATTAGACGAGAGGACCTTTCTGCCTCTGCAGGTCAGAGGGCCGTTTCTCTAATGGGAAATAGCTGCTTCAGTGTGAGTGGGCTAGTTCCCATTAGGCGAGAGGACCTTTCTGCCTCTGCAGGTCGGAGGGCCGTTTCTCTAATGGGAAATAGCTGCTTCAGTGTGAGTGGGCTAGTTCCCATTAGTCGAGAGGACCTTTCTGCCTCTGCAGGTCGGAGGGCCGTTTCTCTAATGGGAAATAGCTGCTTCAGTGTGAGTGGGCTAGATCCCATTAGACGAGAGGACCTTTCTGCCTTTCCAGGTCGGAGGGACGTTTCTCTAATGAACAATAGCTGCTTCAGTGTGAGTGGGCTAGTTCCCATTAGAAGAGAGGACCTTTCTGCCTCTGTGGGTCGGAGGGCCGTTTCTCTAATGGGAAATAGCTGATACAGTGTGAGTGGGCTAGTTCCCATTAGACGAGAGGACCTTTCTGCCTCTGTGGGTCGGAGGGCCGTTTCTCAAATGGGAAATACCTGCTTCAGTGTAAGTGGGCTAGTTCAAATTAGACGAGAGGACCTTTCTGCCTCTGCAGGTCGGAGGGCCGTTTCTCTAATGGGAAATAGCTGCTTCAGTGTGGGTGGGCTAGTTCCCATTAGACGAGAGGACCTTTCTGCCTTTCCAGGTCGGAGGGTCGTTACTCTAATGGGAAATAGCTGCTTCAGTGTGAGTGGGCTAGTTCCCATTAGACGAGAGGACATTTCTGTCTCTGCACTTCGGAGGGCCGTTTCTCTAATGGGAAATAGCTGATTCAGTGTGAGTGGGCTAGTTCCCATTAGACGAGAGGACCTTTCTGCCTCTGTGGGTCGGAGGGCCGTTTCTCTAATGAACAATAGCTGCTTCAGTGTGAGTGGGCTAGTTCCCATTAGAAGAGAGGACCTTTCTGCCTCAGCGGGTCGGAGGGCCGTTTCTCTAATGGGAAATAGCTGATTCAGTGTGAGTGGGCTAGTTCCCATTAGACGAGAGGACCTTTCTGCCTCTGTGGGTCGGAGGGCCGTTTCTCTAATGGGAAATACCTGCTTCAGTGTAAGTGGGCTAGTTCAAATTAGACGAGAGGACCTTTCTGCCTCTGCAGGTCGGAGGGCCGTTTCTCTAATGGGAAATAGCTGCTTCAGTGTGAGTGGGCTAGTTCCCATTAGACGAGAGGACCTTTCTGCCTTTCCAGGTCGGAGGGCCGTTACTCTAATGGGAAATAGCTGCTTCAGTGTGAGTGGGCTAGTTCCCATTAGGCGAGAGGACCTTTCTGCCTCTGCAGGTCGGAGGGCCGTTTCTCTAATGGGAAATAGCTGCTTCAGTGTGAGTGGGCTAGTTCCCATTAGAAGAGAGGACCTCTCTGCCTCTGCAGGTCGGAGGGCCGTTTCTCTAATGGCAAATAGCTGATTCAGTGTGAGTGGGCTAGTTCCCATTAGAGGAGAGGACCTTTCTGCCTTTCCAGGTCTGAGGGCCATTCTCTAATGGGAAATAGAGGTTTCAGTGTGAGTGGGCTAGTTCCCATTAGACGAGAGGACCTTTCTGCCTCTGCAGGTCAGAGGGCCGTTTCTCTAATGGGAAATAGCTGCTTCAGTGTGAGTGGGCTAGTTCCCATTAGGCGAGAGGACCTTTCTGCCTCTGCAGGTCGGAGGGCCGTTTCTCTAATGGGAAATAGCTGCTTCAGTGTGAGTGGGCTAGTTCCCATTAGTCAAGAGGACCTTTCTGCCTTTCCAGGTCGGAGGGCCGTTACTCTAATGGGAAATAGCTGCTTCAGTGTGAGTGGGCTAGATCCCATTAGACGAGAGGACCTTTCTGCCTTTCCAGGTCGGAGGGCCGTTTCTCTAATGAACAATAGCTGCTTCAGTGTGAGTGGGCTAGTTCCCATTAGAAGAGAGGACCTTTCTGCCTCAGCGGGTCGGAGGGCCGTTTCTCTAATGGGAAATAGCTGATTCAGTGTGAGTGGGCTAGTTCCCATTAGACGAGAGGACCTTTCTGCCTCTGTGGGTCGGAGGGCCGTTTCTCTAATGGGAAATACCTGCTTCAGTGTAAGTGGGCTAGTTCAAATTAGACGAGAGGACCTTTCTGCCTCTGCAGGTCGGAGGGCCGTTTCTCTAATGGGAAATAGCTGCTTCAGTGTGAGTGGGCTAGTTCCCATTAGACGAGAGGACCTTTCTGCCTTTCCAGGTCGGAGGGCCGTTACTCTAATGGGAAATAGCTGCTTCAGTGTGAGTGGGCTAGTTCCCATTAGGCGAGAGGACCTTTCTGCCTCTGCAGGTCGGAGGGCCGTTTCTCTAATGGGAAATAGCTGCTTCAGTGTGAGTGGGCTAGTTCCCATTAGTCGAGAGGACCTTTCTGCCTCTGCAGGTCGGAGGGCCGTTTCTCTAATGGGAAATAGCTGCTTCAGTGTGAGTGGGCTAGATCCCATTAGACGAGAGGACCTTTCTGCCTTTCTAGGTCGGAGGGCCGTTTCTCTAATGAACAATAGCTGCTTCCGTGTGAGTGGGCTAGTTCCCATTAGAAGAGAGGACCTTTCTGCCTCTGTGGGTCGGAGGGCCGTTTCTCTAATGGGAAATAGCTGATTCAGTGTGAGTGGGCTAGTTCCCATTAGACGAGAGGACCTTTCTGCCTCTGTGGGTCGGAGGGCCGTTTCTCAAATGGGAAATACCTGCTTCAGTGTAAGTGTGCTAGTTCAAATTAGACGAGAGGACCTTTCTGCCTCTGCAGGTCGGAGGGCCGTTTCTCTAATGGGAAATAGCTGCTTCAGTGTGAGTGGGCTAGTTCCCATTAGACGAGAGGACCTTTCTGCCTTTCCAGGTCGGAGGGCCGTTACTCTAATGGGAAATAGCTGCTTCAGTGTGAGTGGGCTAGTTCCCATTAGACGAGAGGACCTTTCTGCCTCTGTGGGTCGGAGGGCCGTTTCTCTAATGGGAAATACCTGCTTCAGTGTAAGTGGGCTAGTTCAAATTAGACGAGAGGACCTTTCTGCCTCTGCGGGTCGGAGGGCCGTTTCTCTAATGGGAAATAGCTGCTTCAGTGTGAATGGGCTAGTTCCCATTAGACGAGAGGACCTTTCTGCCTCTGCAGGTCAGAGGGCCGTTTCTCTAATGGGAAATAGCTGCTTCAGTGTGAATGGGCTAGTTCCCATTAGATGAGAGGACCTTTCTGCCTCTGCAGGCCGGAGGGCCGTTTCTCTAATGGGAAATAGCTGCTTCAGTGTGAGTGGGCTAGTTCCCATTAGACGAGAGGACCTTTCTGCCTCTGCAGGTCGGAGGGCCGTTTCTCTAATGGGAAATAGCTGCTTCAGTGTGAGTGGGCTAGTTCCCATTAGACGAGAGGACCTTTCTGCCTCTGCAGGTCGGAGGGCCGTTTCTCTAATGGGAAATAGCTGCTTCAGTGTGAGTGGGCTAGTTCCCATTAGAAGAGAGGACCTCTCTGCCTCTGCAGGTCGGAGGGCCGTTTCTCTATTGGCAAATAGCTGATTCAGTGTGAGTGGGCTAGTTCCCATTAGAGGAGAGGACCTTTCTGCCTTTCCAGGTCTGAGGGCCATTCTCTAATGGGAAATAGAGGTTTCAGTGTGAGTGGGCTAGTTCCCATTAGACGAGAGGACCTTTCTGCCTCTGCAGGTCGGAGGGCCGTTTCTCTAATGGGAAATAGCTGCTTCAGTGTGAGTGGGCTAGTTCCCATTAGTCGAGAGGACCTTTCTGCCTTTCCAGGTCGGAGGGCCGTTACTCTAATGGGAAATAGCTGCTTCAGTGTGAGTGGGCTAGATCCCATTAGACGAGAGGACCTTTCTGCCTTTCCAGGTCAGAGGGCCGTTTCTCTAATGAACAATAGCTGCTTCAGTGTGAGTGGGCTAGTTCCCATTAGAAGAGAGGACCTTTCTGCCTCTGCGGGTCGGAGGGCCGTTTCTCTAATGGGAAATAGCTGATTCAGTGTGAGTGGGCTAGTTCCCATTAGACGAGAGGACCTTTCTGCCTCTGTGGGTCGGAGGGCCGTTTCTCTAATGGGAAATACCTGCTTCAGTGTAAGTGGGCTAGTTCAAATTAGACGAGAGGACCTTTCTGCCTCTGCAGGTCGGAGGGCCGTTTCTCTAATGGGAAATAGCTGCTTCAGTGTGAGTGGGCTAATTCCCATTAGACGAGAGGACCTTTCTGCCTTTCCAGGTCGGAGGGCCGTTACTCTAATGGGAAATAGCTGCTTCAGTGTGAGTGGGCTAGTTCCCATTAGACGAGAGGACATTTCTGTCTCTGCACATCGGAGGGCCGTTTCTCTAATGGGAAATAGCTGCTTCAGTGTAAGTGGGCTAGTTCCCATTAGACGAGAGGACCTTTCAGCCTCTGCAGGTCGGAGGGCCGCTTCTCTAATGGGAAATAGATGCTTCAGTGTGAGTGGGCTAGTTCCCATTAGACGAGAGGACCTTTCTGCCTCTGCAGGTCGGAGGGCCGTTTCTCCAATGGGAAATAGCTGCTTCAGTGTAAGTGAGATAGTTCCCATTAGACGAGAGGACCTTTCTGCCTCTGCAGGTCGGAGGGCCGTTTCTCTAATGGGAAATAGCTGCTTCAGTGTGAGTGGGCTAGTTCCCATTAGACGAGAGGACCTTTCTGCCTCTGCAGGTCGGAGGGCCGTTTCTCTAATGGGAAATAGCTGCTTCAGTGTGAGTGGGCTAGTTCCCATTAGACGAGAGGACCTTTCTGACTCTGCAGGTCGGAGGGCCGTTTCTCTAATGGGAAATAGCTGCTTCAGTGTGAGTGGGCTTCTTCCCATTTGACGAGAGGACCTTTCTGCCTCTGCAGGTCGGAGTGCCGTTTCTCTAATGGGAAATAGCTGCTTCAGTGTGAGTGGGCTAGTTCCCATTAGACGAGAGGACCTTTCTGCCTCTGCAGGTCGGAGGGCCGTTTCTCTAATAGGAAGTAGCTGCTTCAGTGTGAGTGGGCTAGTTCCCATTAGACAAGAGGACGTTTCTGCCTCTGCAGGTCGGAGGGCCGTTTCTCTAATAGGAAATAGCTGCTTCAGTGTGAGTGGGCTAGTTCCCATTACACGAGAGGACCTTTCTGCCTCTGCAGGTCGGAGGGCCGTTTCTCTAATAGGAAATAGCTGCTTCAGTGTGAGTGGGCTAGTTCCCATTAGATGAGGACCTTTCTGCCTCTGCAGGTCGGAGGGCCGTTTCTCTAATGGGAAATAGCTGCTTCAGTGTGAGTGGGCTAGTTCCCATTAGTCGAGAGGACCTTTCTGCCTTTCCAGGTCGGAGGGCCGTTACTCTAATGGGAAATAGCTGCTTCCGTGTGAGTGGGCTAGTTCCCATTAGACGAGAGGACCTTTCTGCCTCTGTGGGTCGGAGGGCCGTTTCTCTAATGGGAAATAGCTGATTCAGTGTGAGTGGGCTAGTTCCCATTAAACGAGAGGACCTTTCTGCCTCTGTGGGTCGGAGGGCCGTTTCTCTAATGGGAAATACCTGCTTCAGTATAAGTGGGCTAGTTCAAATTAGACGAGAGGACCTTTCTGCCTCTGCGGGTCGGAGGGCCGTTTCTCTAATGGGAAATAGCTGCTACAGTGTGAATGGGCTAGTTCCCATTAGACGAGAGGACCTTTCTGCCTCTGCAGGTCAGAGGGCCGTTTCTCTAATGGGAAATAGCTGCTTCAGTGTGAATGGGCTAGTTCCCATTAGATGAGAGGACCTTTCTGCCTCTGCAGGCCGGAGGGCCGTTTCTCTAATGGGAAATAGCTGCTTCAGTGTGAGTGGGCTAGTTCCCATTAGACGAGAGGACCTTTCTGCCTCTGCAGGTCGGAGGGCCGTTTCTCTAATGGGAAATAGCTGCTTCAGTGTGAGTGGGCTAGTTCCCATTAGACGAGAGGACCTTTCTGCCTCTGCAGGTCGGAGGGCCGTTTCTCTAATGGGAAATAGCTGCTTCAGTGTGAGTGGGCTAGTTCCCATTAGAAGAGAGGACCTCTCTGCCTCTGCAGGTCGGAGGGCCGTTTCTCTATTGGCAAATAGCTGATTCAGTGTGAGTGGGCTAGTTCCCATTAGAGGAGAGGACCTTTCTGCCTTTCCAGGTCTGAGGGCCATTCTCTAATGGGAAATAGAGGTTTCAGTGTGAGTGGGCTAGTTCCCATTAGACGAGAGGACCTTTCTGCCTCTGCAGGTCGGAGGGCCGTTTCTCTAATGGGAAATAGCTGCTTCAGTGTGAGTGGGCTAGTTCCCATTAGTCGAGAGGACCTTTCTGCCTTTCCAGGTCGGAGGGCCGTTACTCTAATGGGAAATAGCTGCTTCAGTGTGAGTGGGCTAGATCCCATTAGACGAGAGGACCTTTCTGCCTTTCCAGGTCAGAGGGCCGTTTCTCTAATGAACAATAGCTGCTTCAGTGTGAGTGGGCTAGTTCCCATTAGAAGAGAGGACCTTTCTGCCTCTGCGGGTCGGAGGGCCGTTTCTCTAATGGGAAATAGCTGCTTCAGTGTGAGTGGGCTAGTTCCCATTAGACGAGAGGACATTTCTGTCTCTGCACATCGGAGGGCCGTTTCTCTAATGGGAAATAGCTGCTTCAGTGTAAGTGGGCTAGTTCCCATTAGACGAGAGGACCTTTCAGCCTCTGCAGGTCGGAGGGCCGCTTCTCTAATGGGAAATAGATGCTTCAGTGTGAGTGGGCTAGTTCCCATTAGACGAGAGGACCTTTCTTCCTCTGCAGGTCGGAGGGCCGTTTCTCCAATGGGAAATAGCTGCTTCAGTGTAAGTGAGCTAGTTCCCATTAGACGAGAGGACCTTTCTGCCTCTGCAGGTCGGAGGGCCGTTTCTCTAATGGGAAATAGCTGCTTCAGTGTGAGTGGGCTAGTTCCCATTAGACGAGAGGACCTTTCTGCCTCTGCAGGTCGGAGGGCCGTTTCTCTAATGGGAAATAGCTGCTTCAGTGTGAGTGGGCTAGTTCCCATTAGACGAGAGGACCTTTCTGCCTCTGCAGGTCGGAGTGCCGTTTCTCTAATGGGAAATAGCTGCTTCAGTGTGAGTGGGCTAGTTCCCATTAGACGAGAGGACCTTTCTGCCTCTGCAGGTCGGAGGGCCGTTTCTCTAATAGGAAATAGCTGCTTCAGTGTGAGTGGGCTAGTTCCCATTACACGAGAGGACCTTTCTGCCTCTGCAGGTCGGAGGGCCGTTTCTCTAATAGGAAATAGCTGCTTCAGTGTGAGTGGGCTAGTTCCCATTAGATGAGGACCTTTCTGCCTCTGCAGGTCGGAGGGCCGTTTCTCTAATGGGAAATAGCTGCTTCAGTGTGAGTGGGCTAGTTCCCATTAGTCGAGAGGACCTTTCTGCCTTTCCAGGTCGGAGGGCCGTTACTCTAATGGGAAATAGCTGCTTCAGTGTGAGTGGGCTAGATCCCATTAGACGAGAGGACCTTTCTGCCTTTCCAGGTCAGAGGGCCGTTTCTCTAATGAACAATAGCTGCTTCAGTGTGAGTGGGCTAGTTCCCATTAGAAGAGAGGACCTTTCTGCCTCTGCGGGTCGGAGGGCCGTTTCTCTAATGGGAAATAGCTGATTCAGTGTGAGTGGGCTAGTTCCCATTAGACGAGAGGACCTTTCTGCCTCTGTGGGTCGGAGGGCCGTTTCTCTAATGGGAAATACCTGCTTCAGTGTAAGTGGGCTAGTTCAAATTAGACGAGAGGACCTGTCTGCCTCTGCAGGTCGGAGGGCCGTTTCTCTAATGGGAAATAGCTGCTTCAGTGTGAGTGGGCTAGTTCCCATTAGACGAGAGGACCTTTCTGCCTTTCCATGTCGGAGGGCCGTTACTCTAATGGGAAATAGCTGCTTCAGTGTGAGTGGGCTAGTTCCCATTAGACGAGAGGACATTTCTGTCTCTGCACTTCGGAGGGCCGTTTCTCTAATGGGAAATAGCTGCTTCAGTGTAAGTGGGCTAGTTCCCATTAGACGAGAGGACCTTTCAGCCTCTGCAGGTCGGAGGGCCGCTTCTCTAATGGGAAATAGATGCTTCAGTGTGAGTGGGCTAGTTCCCATTAGACGAGAGGACCTTTCTGCCTCTGCAGGTCGGAGGGCCGTTTCTCCAATGGGAAATAGCTGCTTCAGTGTAAGTGAGCTAGTTCCCATTAGACGAGAGGACCTTTCTGCCTCTGCAGGTCGGAGGGCCGTTTCTCTAATGGGAAATAGCTGCTTCAGTGTGAGTGGGCTAGTTCCCATTAGACGAGAGGACCTTTCTGCCTCTGCAGGTCGGAGGGCCGTTTCTCTAATGGGAAATAGCTGCTTCAGTGTGAGTGGGCTAGTTCCCATTAGACGAGAGGACCTTTCTGACTCTGCAGGTCGGAGGGCCGTTTCTCTAATGGGAAATAGCTGCTTCAGTGTGAGTGGGCTACTTCCCATTTGACGAGAGGACCTTTCTGCCTCTGCAGGTCGGAGTGCCGTTTCTCTAATGGGAAATAGCTGCTTCAGTGTGAGTGGGCTAGTTCCCATTAGACGAGAGGACCTTTCTGCCTCTGCAGGTCGGAGGGCCGTTTCTCTAATAGGAAATAGCTGCTTCAGTGTGAGTGGGCTAGTTCCCATTAGACAAGAGGACGTTTCTGCCTCTGCAGGTCGGAGGGCCGTTTCTCTAATAGGAAATAGCTGCTTCAGTGTGAGTGGGCTAGTTCCCATTACACGAGAGGACCTTTCTGCCTCTGCAGGTCGGAGGGCCGTTTCTCTAATAGGAAATAGCTGCTTCAGTGTGAGTGGGCTAGTTCCCATTAGATGAGGACCTTTCTGCCTTTCCAGGTCGGAGGGCCGTTTCTCTAATGGGAAATAGCTGCTTCAGGGTGAGTGGGCTAGTTCCCATTAGACGAGAGGACCTTTCTGCCTTTCCAGGTCGGAGGGCCGTTACTCTAATGGGAAATAGCTGCTTCAGTGTGAGTGGGCTAGTTCCCATTAGACGAGAGGACCTTTGTGCCTCTGCAGGTCGGAGGGCCGTTTCTCTAATGGGAAATAGCTGCTTCAGTGTGAGTGGGCTAGTTCCCATTAGACGAGAGGACCTTTCTGCCTCTGTAGGTCAGAGGGCCGTTTCTCTAATGGGAAATAGCTGCTTCAGTGTGAGTGGGATAGTTCCCATTAGAGGTGAGCACCTTTCTGCCTCTGCAGGTCGGAGGTCCGTTTCTCTAATGGGAAATAGCTGCTTCAGTGTGAGTGGGCTAGTTCCCATTAGACGAGAGGACCTTTCTGCCTTTCCAGGTCGGAGGGCCGTTACTCTAATGGGAAATAGCTGCTTCAGTGTGAGTGGGCTAGTTCCCATTAGACGAGAGGACCTTTCTGCCTTTCCAGGTCGGAGGGCCGTTTCTCTAATGGGAAATAGCTGCTTCAGTGCGAGTGGGCTAGTTCCCATTAGACGAGAGGACATTTCTGCGTCTGCAGGTCGGAGGGCCGTTTCTCTAATGGGAAATAGCTGCTTCAGTGCGAGTGGGCTAGTTCCCATTAGACGAGAGGACCTTTCAGCCTCTGCAGGTCGGACGGCCGTTTCTCTAATGGGAAATAGCTGCTTCAGTGCGAGTGGGCTAGTTCCCATTAGACGAGAGGACCTTTCTGCCTCTGGAGGTCGGAGGGCCGTTCCTCTAATGGGAAATAGCTGCTTCAGTGTGAATGGGCTAGTTCCCATTAGAAGAGAGGACCTTTCTGCCTTTCCAGGTGGGAGGGCCGTTACTCTAATGGGAAATAGCTGCTTCAGTGTGAGTGGGCTAGTTCCCATTAGACGAGAGGACATTTCTGCCTCTGCAGGTCGGAGGGCCGTTTTTCTAATGGGAAATAGCTGCTTCATTGTGAGTGGGCTAGTTCCCATTAGACGTGAGGACCTTTCAGCCTCTGCAGGTCGGAAGGCCGTTTCTCTAATGGGAAATAGCTGCTTCAGTGTGAGTGGGCTAGTTCCCATTAGACGAGAGGACCTTTCTGCCTCTGCAGGTCGGAGGGCCGTTTCTCTAATGGGAAATAGCTGCTTCAGTGTGAATGGGCTAGTTCCCATTAGACGAGAGGACCTTTCTGCCTCTGCAGGTCGGAGGGCCGTTTCTCTAATGGGAAATAGCTGCTTCAGTGTGAGTGGGCTATTTCCCATTAGTCGAGAGGACCTTTCTGCCTCTGCAGGTCGGAGGGCTGTTTCTCTAATGGGAAATAGCTGCTTCAGTGTGAGTGGGCTAGTTCCCATTAGACGAGAGGACCTTTCTGTCTCTGCAGGTCGGAGGGCCGTTTCTCTAATGGGAAATAGCTGCTTCAGTGTGAATGGGCAGTTCCCATTAGACGAGAGGACCTTTCTGCCTCTGCAGGTCGGAGGGCCGTTTCTCTAATGGGAAATAGCTGCTTCAGTGTGAATGGGCTAGTTCCCATTTGACGAGAGGACCTTTCTGCCTCTGCAGGTCGGAGGGCCGTTTCTCTAATGGGAAATAGCTGCTTCAGTGTGAGTGGGCTAGTTCCCATTAGACGAGAGGACCTTTCTGACTCTGCAGGTCGGAGGGCCGTTTCTTTAATGGGAAATAGCTGCTTCAGTGTGAGTGGGCTACTTCCCATTTGACGAGAGGACCTTTCTGCCTCTGCAGGTCGGAGGGCCGTTTCTCTAATGGGAAATAGCTGATTCAGTGTGAGCGGGCTAGTTCCCATTAGACGAGAGGAACTTTCTGCCTCTGTGGGTCGGAGGGCCGTTTCTCAAATGGGAAATACCTGCTTCAGTGTAAGTGGGCTAGTTCAAATTAGACGAGAGGACCTTTCTGCCTCTGCAGGTCGGAGTGCCGTTTCTCTAATGGGAAATAGCTGCTTCAGTGTGAGTGGGCTAGTTCCCATTAGACGAGAGGACCTTTCTGCCTCTGCAGGTCGGAGGGCCGTTTCTCTAATAGGAAATAGCTGCTTCAGTGTGAGTGGGCTAGTTCCCATTAGACAAGAGGACGTTTCTGCCTCTGCAGGTCGGAGGGCCGTTTCTCTAATAGGAAATAGCTGCTTCAGTGTGAGTGGGCTAGTTCCCATTACACGAGAGGACCTTTCTGCCTCTGCAGGTCGGAGGGCCGTTTCTCTAATAGGAAATAGCTGCTTCAGTGTGAGTGGGCTAGTTCCCATTAGATGAGGACCTTTCTGCCTTTCCAGGTCGGAGGGCCGTTTCTCTAATAGGAAATAGCTGCTTCAGTGTGAGTGGGCTAGTTCCCATTAGATGAGGACCTTTCTGCCTTTCCAGGTCGAGGGCCGTTTCTCTAATGGGAAATAGCTGCTTCAGGGTGAGTGGGCTAGTTCCCATTAGACGAGAGGACCTTTCTGCCTTTCCAGGTCGGAGGGCCGTTACTCTAATGGGAAATAGCTGCTTCAGTGTGAGTGGGCTAGTTCCCATTAGACGAGAGGACCTTTGTGCCTCTGCAGGTCGGAGGGCCGTTTCTCTAATGGGAAATAGCTGCTTCAGTGTGAGTGGGCTAGTTCCCATTAGACGAGAGGACCTTTCTGCCTCTGTAGGTCGGAGGGCCGTTTCTCTAATGGGAAATAGCTGCTTCAGTGTGAGTGGGATAGTTCCCATTAGACGTGAGCACCTTTCTGCCTCTGCAGGTCGGAGGTCCGTTTCTCTAATGGGAAATAGCTGCTTCAGTGTGAGTGGGCTAGTTCCCATTAGACGAGAGGACCTTTCTGCCTTTCCAGGTCGGAGGGCCGTTACTCTAATGGGAAATAGCTGCTTCAGTGTGAGTGGGCTAGTTCCCATTAGACGAGAGGACCTTTCTGCCTTTCCAGGTCGGAGGGCCGTTTCTCTAATGGGAAATAGCTGCTTCAGTGCGAGTGGGCTAGTTCCCATTAGACGAGAGGACATTTCTGCCTCTGCAGGTCGGAGGGCCGTTTCTCTAATGGGAAATAGCTGCTTCAGTGCGAGTGGGCTAGTTCCCATTAGACGAGAGGACCTTTCAGCCTCTGCAGGTCGGACGGCCGTTTCTCTAATGGGAAATAGCTGCTTCAGTGCGAGTGGGCTAGTTCCCATTAGACGAGAGGACCTTTCTGCCTCTGGAGGTCGGAGGGCCGTTCCTCTAATGGGAAATAGCTGCTTCAGTGTGAATGGGCTAGTTCCCATTAGAAGAGAGGACCTTTCTGCCTTTCCAGGTGGGAGGGCCGTTACTCTAATGGGAAATAGCTGCTTCAGTGTGAGTGGGCTAGTTCCCATTAGACGAGAGGACATTTCTGCCTCTGCAGGTCGGAGGGCCGTTTCTCTAATGGGAAATAGCTGCTTCATTGTGAGTGGGCTAGTTCCCATTAGACGTGAGGACCTTTCAGCCTCTGCAGGTCGGAAGGACGTTTCTCTAATGGGAAATAGCTGCTTCAGTGTGAGTGGGCTAGTTCCCATTAGACGAGAGGACCTTTCTGCCTCTGCAGGTCGGAGGGCCGTTTCTCTAATGGGAAATAACTGCTTCAGTGTGAATGGGCTAGTTCCCATTAGACGAGAGGACCTTTCTGCCTCTGCAGGTCGGAGGGCCGTTTCTCTAATGGGAAATAGCTGCTTCAGTGTGAGTGGGCTATTTCCCATTAGTCGAGAGGACCTTTCTGCCTCTGCAGGTCGGAGTGCTGTTTCTCTAATGGGAAATAGCTGCTTCAGTGTGAGTGGGCTAGTTCCCATTAGACGAGAGGACCTTTCTGTCTCTGCAGGTCGGAGGGCCGTTTCTCTAATGGGAAATAGCTGCTTCAGTGTGAATGGGCAGTTCCCCTTAGACGAGAGGACCTTTCTGCCTCTGCAGGTCGGAGGGCCGTTTCTCTAATGGGAAATAGCTGCTTCAGTGTGAATGGGCTAGTTCCCATTTGACGAGAGGACCTTTCTGCCTCTGCAGGTCGGAGGGCCGTTTCTCTAATGGGAAATAGCTGCTTCAGTGTGAGTGGGCTAGTTCCCATTAGACGAGAGGACCTTTCTGCCTCTGCAGGTCGGAGGGCCGTTTCTCTAATGGGAAATAGAGGCTTCAGTGTGAGTGGGCTAGTTCCCATTAGAGGAGAGGACCTTTCTGCCTCTACAGGTCGGAGGGCCGTTTCTCTAATGAGCAATAGCTGCTTCAGTGTGAGTGGGATAGTTCCCATTAGACGAGAGGACCTTTATGCCTCTGCGGGTCGGAGGGCCGTTTCTCTAATGGGAAATAGCTGCTTCAGTGTGAGTGGGCTAGTTCCCATTAGACGAGAGGACCTTTATGCCTCTGCGGGTCGGAGGGCCGTTTCTCTAATGGGAAATAGCTGCTTCAGTGTGAGTGGGCTAGTTCCCATTAGACGAGAGGACCTTTCTGCCTCTGCAGGTCGGAGGGCCGTTTCTCTAATGGGAAATAGCTGCTTCAGTGTGAATGGGCTAGTTCCCATTAGACGAGAGGACCTTTCTGCCTCTGCATGTCGGAGGGCCGTTTCTCTAATGGGAAATTGCTGCTACAGTGTGAATGGGCTAGTTCCCATTAGACGAGAGGACCTTTCTGCCTCTGCAGGTCGGAGGGCCGTTTCTCTAATGGGAAATAGCTGCTTCAGTTTGAATGGGCTAGTTCCCATTAGACGAGAGGACCTTTCTGCCTCTGCAGGTCGGAGGGCCGTTTCTCTAATGGGAAATAGAGGTTTCAGTGTGAGTGGGCTAGTTCCCATCAGACGAGAGGACCTTTCTGCCTCTGCAGGTCAGAGGGCCGTTTCTCTAATGGGAAATAGCTGCTTCAGTGTGAGTGGGCTAGTTCCCATTAGATGAGAGGACCTTTCTGCCTCTGCAGGTCGGAGGGCCGTTTCTCTAATGGGAAATAGCTGCTTCAGTGTGAGTCGGCTAGTTCCCATTAGTCGAGAGGACCTTTCTGCCTCTGCAGGTCGGAGGGCCGTTTCTCTAATGGGAAATAGCTGCTTCAGTGTGAGTGGGCTAGATCCCATTAGACGAGAGGACCTTTCTGCCTTTCCAGGTCGGAGGGCCGTTTCTCTAATGAGCAATAGCTGCTTCAGTGTGAGTGGGCTAGATCCCATTAGAAGAGAGGACCTTTCTGCCTCTGCGGGTCGGAGGGACGTTTCTCTAATGGGAAATAGCTGATTCAGTGTGAGTGGGCTAGTTCCCATTAGACGAGAGGACCTTTCTGCGTCTGCGGGTCGGAGAGCCGTTTCTCTAATGGGAAATTGCTGCTTCAGTGTGAGTGGGCTAGTTCCCATTAGACGAGAGGACCTTTCTGCCTCTGCAGGTCGGAGGGCCGTTTCTCTAATGGGAAATAGCTGCTTCAGTGTGAGTGGGCTATTTCCCATTAGACGAGAGGACCTTTCTGCCTCTGCAGGTCGGAGGGCCGTTTCTCTAATGGGAAACAGCTGCTTCAGTGTGAGTGGGCTAGTTCCCATTAGACGAGAGGACCTTTCTGCCTTTCCAGGTCGGAGGGCCGTTTCTCTAATGGGAAATAGCTGCTTCAGTGTGAGTGGGCTAGTTCCCATTAGACGAGAGGACCTTTCTGCCTCTGCAGGTCGAAGGGCCGTTTCTCTAATGGGAAATAGCTGCTTCAGTGTGAGTGGGCTATTTCCCATTAGTCGAAAGGACCTTACTGCCTCTGCAGGTTGGAGGGCCGTTTCTCTAATGGGAAATAGCTGCTTCAGTGTGAGTGGGCTAGTTCCCATTAGACAAGAGGACCTTTCTGCCTCTGCAGGTCAGAGGGCCGTTTCTCTAGTGGGAAATAGCTGCTTCAGTGTGAATGGGCAGTTCCCATTAGACGAGAGGACCTTTCTGCCTCTGCAGGTCGCAGAGCCGTTTCTCTAATGGGAAATAGCTGCTTCAGTGTGAATGGGCTAGTTCCCATTAGACGAGAGGACCTTTCTGCCTCTGCAGGTCGGAGGGCCGTTTCTCTAATGGGAAATAGCTGATTCAGTGTGAGTGAGCTAGTTCCCATTAGAGGAGAGGACCTTTCTGCCTTTCCAGGTCGGAGGGCCGTTTCTCTAATGGGAAATAGAGGCTTCAGTGTGAGTGGGATAGTTCCCATTAGACGAGAAGACCTTTCTGCCTTTCCAGGTCGGAGGGCCGTTTCTCTAATGAGCAATAGCTGCTTCAGTGTGAGTGGGCTAGTTCCCATTAGAAGAGAGGACCTTTCTGCCTCTGCGGGTCGGAGGGCCGTTTCTCTAATGGGAAATAGCTGCTTCAGTGTGAGTGGGCTAGTTCCCATTAGACGAGAGGACCTTTCTGCCTCTGCAGGTCGGAGGGCCGTTTCTCTAATGGGAAATAGCTGCTACAGTGTGAATGGGCTAGTTCCCATTAGACGAGAGGACCTTTCTGCCTCTGCAGGTCGGAGGGCCGTTTCTCTAATGGGAAATAGCTGCTTCAGTGTGAATGGGTTAGTTCCCATTAGACGAGAGGACCTTTCTGCCTCTGCAGGTCGGAGGGCCGTTTCTCTAATGGGAAATAGCTGCTTCAGTGTGAGTGGGCTAGTTCCCATTAGACGAGAGGACCTTTCTGCCTCTGCAGGTCGGAGGGCCGTTTCTCTAATGGGAAATAGCTGCTTCAGTGTGAGTGGGCTAGTTCCCATTAGAAGAAAGGACCTTTCTGCCTCTGCAGGTCGGAGGGCCGTTTCTCTAATGGGAAATAGCTGATTCAGTGTGAGTGGGCTAGTTCCCATTAGAGGAGAGGACCTTTCTGCCTTTCCAGGTCGGAGGGCCGTTTCTCTAATGGGAAATAGAGGTTTCAGTGTGAGTGGGCTAGTTCCCATCACATGAGAGGACCTTTCTGCCTCTACAGGTCAGAGGGCTGTTTCTCTAATGGGAAATAGCTGCTTCAGTGTGAGTCGGCTAGTTCCCATTAGTCGAGAGGACCTTTCTGCCTCTGCAGGTCGGAGGGCCGTTTCTCTAATGGGAAATAGCTGCTTCAGTGTGAGTGGGCTAGATCCCATTAGACGAGAGGACCTTTCTGCCTTTCCAGGTCGGAGGGCCGTTTCTCTAATGGGAAATAGCTGATTCAGTGTGAGTGGGCTAGTTCCCATTAGACGAGAGGACCTTTCTGCCTCTACGGGTCGGAGGGCCGTTTCTCTAATGGGAAATAGCTGATTCAGTGTGAGTGGGCTAGTTCCCATTAGACGAGAGGACCTTTCTGCCTCTGCAGGTCAGAGGGCCGTTTCTCTAATGGGAAATAGCTGCTTCAGTGTAAGTGGGCTAGTTCCCATTAGACGAGAGGACCTTTCTGCCTTTCCAGGTCGGAGGGCCATTTCTCTAATGGGAAATAGCTGCTTCAGTGTGAGTGGGCTAGTTCCCATTAGACGAGAGGACCTTTCTGCCTCTGCAGGTCGAAGGGCCGTTTCTCTAATGGGAAATAGCTGCTTCAGTGTGAGTGGGCTAGTTCCCATTAGACGAGAGGACGTTTCTGCCTCTGCAGGTCAGAGGGCCGTTTCTCTAATGGGAAATAGCTGCTTCAGTGTGAATGGGCTAGTTCCCATTAGGCGAGGGGACCTTTCTGCCTCTGCAGGTCGGAGGGCTGTTTCTCTAATGGGAAATAGCTGCTTCAGTGTGAGTGGGCTAGTTCCCATTAAACGAGAGGACCTTTCTGCCTTTCCAGGTAGGAGGACCGTTTCTCTAATGGACAATATCTGCTTCAGTATGAGCGGGCTATTTCCCATTAGACGAGAGGACCTTTCTGCCTCTGCGGGTCAGAGGGCCGTTTCTCTAATGGGAAATAGCTGCTTCACTGTGAGTGGGCTAGTTCCCATTAGACAAGAGGACCTTTCTGCCTCTGCAGGTCAGAGGGCCGTTTCTCTAATGGGAAATAGCTGCTTCAGTGTAAGTGGGCTAGTTCCCATTAGACAAGAGGACCTTTCTGCCTCTGCACATCTGAGGGCCGTTTCTCTAATGGGAAATAGCTGCTTCAGTGTGAGAGGGCTAGTTCCCATTAGACGATAGGACCTTTCTGCCTCTGCAGGTCAGAGGGCCGTTTCTCTACTGGGAAATAGCTGCTTCAGTGTAAGTGGGCTAGTTCCCATTAGACAAGAGGACCTTTCTGCCTCTGCAAGTCGGAGGGCCGTTTCTTTAATGGGAAATAGCTGCTTCAGTGTGAGTGGGCTAGTTCCCATTAGACGAGAGGACCTTTCTGTCTCTGCAGGTCAGAGGGCCGTTTCTCTAATGGGAAATAGCTGCTTCAGTGTGAGTGGGCTAGTTCCCATTAGACGAGAGGACCTTTCTGCCTTTCCAGGTCGGAGGGCTGTTACTCTAATGGGAAATAACTGCTTCAGTGTGAGTGGGCTAGTTCCCATTAGACGAGAGGACATTTCTGCCTCTGCAGGTCGGAGGGCCGTTTCTCTAATGGGAAATAGCTGCTTCAGTGTAAGTGGGCTAGTTCCCATTAGACGAGAGGACCTTTCTGCCTCTGCAGGTCGGAGGGCCGTTTCTCTAATGGGAAATAGCTGCTTCAGTGTAAGTGGGCTAGTTCCCATTAGACGAGAGGACCTTTCTGCCTCTGCAGGTCAGAGGGCCGTTTCTCTAATGGGAAATAGCTGCTTCAGTGTAAGTGGGCTAGTTCCCATTAGACGAGAGGACCTTTCTGCCTCTGCAGGTCGGAGGGCCGTTTCTTTAATGGGAAATAGCTGCTTCAGTGTGAGTGGGCTAGTTCCCATTAGACGAGAGGACCTTTCTGCCTCTGCAGGTCAGAGGGCCTTTTCTCTAATGGGAAATAGCTGCTTCAGTGTGAGTGGGCTAGTTCCCATTAGACGAGAGGACCTTTCTGCCTCTGCAGGTCAGAGGGCCGTTTGTCAAGTTCAGGTGTTCCCTTCACCCCTTCCGACTCACTCCAATCCTCCTCCTCCTCACCTGTGAGTTCTGAATGTAGGGTTCCTCCGAACCGCTTCTTCCACAGCTCTTCTTTCTTCTTTCCTTTTTTTTGTAAAAGGGATCTGCCCCAAAGGGAAGCCACCCTGACTTCTGAATAGAAGATCTGGGGGGGGCCCCTCCTCCGGTTCAGACCAGCGGGGAAAAAGCCGTAGGCATAAAAAACCCCTAGGTGATGGCCTGTGATGGTCTTCAATTCGAAATTGGCAGAAGGTGAGTCCTTGTCTGAGAAGCCGGCTGGGAGTGGCAGGCAGTAATAAGTGGGTTGGAGAACCTGAGAGCAGACCGCGAGTATACGGTAGTAAGAGGGAGAGGGAAAGCTGGAGGAGAAGGGGAGAGAGAAATAAATGCTACGCTCCCTGCTAAACCTGGCGCGAGCCTGCGGGACCCAGGGCAGTAGAAAAATATAGAGGAAGGGTGTTAGCAGATGGGAAGAAAGCCAGCACCGAGAAAAGGCGCCGAGCAACACACAGAGGGAGAGAAATCTTACGAGCGCTTCAACCCGAAAGCCTGACGCGAGTAGGTTGCAACGCGCAGACTTCCGGGTAGGAGCGGCTAATAAGCGATCCCCTCCCAGCGGCCGGCCGGGAGACTAGACCGCCACTGAGCGTTGCACAGAGACGTGGCGGAACAGCTAATGGCCGCTCCAACGCCATCGGCTCCATGCACGGCAGTCGCGGCGGAGCATGACAGTATGCCCCCCTCCACGGCCCACACCCCCCGGCTTACCCGGATGGAGTCGGTGAAACCGCCGAGTCAGCCTGGGTGCATGCACATAAGACACAGGCTCCCAAGAGTCCTCAGAATGGGGAAACCCTTTCCAGGCCACCAAATACTCCAGTCGCCCTCGTCGATACCTGGAATCCAGAATACCCGAAACTTCGTATTCCTCGGGGAAAGGCGGTTGGGCTACAGGTAAGGTTAGTTTTCGTTTGTAAGGAGTCTCAGAATCAACCGGTCGGAGTAAGGAAGAGTGAAATACAGGATGAATCCGGTGCATACTTCTGGGGAGTTGTAGTCTAAAGGCCACCGGATTTATCTGCTTGACAATCTTAAAGGGGCCCAGAAATCGGGGAGTAAGTTTGTTCGGATGAACCCATCGTGGTAAATATTTGGTGGACAGCCATACTCTGTCCCCTACCTTCCACTCGGGACAAGGAAGGCGAGATCGATCCGACTGCTCCTTATACCTACTGCGGGATTGGCGTAGACTTTGCTGAGCAGACTTGTGCGCGGTGGTTATCTCAGCTAAATGGGATTCAAGCGTAGGTATATTGGAAAAGGATTTGAAAGAGGGAAGCAATCCCCGTGGGTGTATACCATAAGTGCAAAAAAAAGGACTAAGACCTGTAGCTGAGTGCAAGGAGTTATTATATGCGAATTCCGCAGTAGGTAGGAGGGATACCCAGTTATCTTGTACACTGTTAACATAACATCTGAGATATTGTTCGAGTGAGGCATTAAGCCTCTCAGTCTGCCCATTAGTCTGCGGATGAAACCCCGAGGAAAGGGCACGTTCGATTCCCAAACGCTGACATAGCGCCGCCCAAAACCGAGAGGTATACTGACTTCCTCGATCACTGGTAATCTTCTCAGGCAACCCATGTAACTTGAAAATGTCCCTAAGAAAAACTTCCGCCATGACTGAGGCAGATGGCACTCCGGTTAGAGGGGAGAAATGAGCCATTTTGGTAAAAGAATCTATAGTAACCATCAGACAGGTACAGCCCTGAGACGGAGGTAGATCTACAATAAAATCTGTAGAAATATGGGACCACGGTTGTACAGGGGTCTCCGATTGTTCGAGGAGGCCATAAGGTTTATGAGTTGGATTTTTATTCTTGGCACAGGTCAAACAAGTTCTACAATGTCTCTTGACATCTTGGGCGAGAGTGGGCCAGAAAAAAGATCGGGAAATAAGATCTAAGGTACCCCTTATCCCTCTATGACCTGCTGTCACATGGTCGTGGCCCCAACGTAGGATCCCAGATTGTAGGGTCTTGGTGGGGATGAACAACTTCTGACCCACCAGCAATAAACCATCCGACCATCGGACCTGGTGTTGTTGGTTCCAAGGTATCTGAGTCTCTGTTTCAGACGTAGTAACCGTTTTGACCTCTTGAAGAAAGGCGGAGACCAGACCCACAAGGCGGTTCCTAGGAAACATATACTCAGGTGTGGGTTCTGGTAGTAGCTCGGGGACGTTGCGCCTAGATAAAGCATCTGCCAAACCATTCAAGGTTCCAGGTATGTAGGTAATGATGAAATCGTATTGACTAAAGAAATGAGCCCAGCGTGCTTGTCGAGAGTTCACACATTCCATGTTCCTGAGGATCCGTAGGTTTTTATGATCCGTGCGTAAGGTGAAAGGATGCAGACTTCCTTGTAGCAAGTGTCTCCATTCCTCGCAGGCAGCCTTCAATGCCAATAATTCCTTCTCGATCACCGAATAATTTTTCTGACTGATTGTGAGGGTTTTTGAGAGGTAAGCCACAGGATGTTCCTTCCCATCTCTAGTCTGTAGAAGAACCGCTCCTAGGGCTCTCGCTGATGCGTCTGCTTCTACAATGAAAGGCTTGGTTTGATCTGGCTGACTCAAGATCGGAGCAGTACAGAACCTCTCTTTAAGTGTATAAAAGGCTTGGTCCGCTTGTTCTGTCCAGAGAAAAGGTTGTGACTCCTTCTTGAGAAGGGCGGTGATGGGTAGAACAATTTGTGAGAACTGACCTATGAACTTCCTATATAAGTTTGCCAACCCCAGCGCTGAACCTCCTTAAGGGAAGTAGGAGCCGGCCAGTCCAGGATAGCCGACACCTTCCTGGGATCCATCGTGATGCCTTCAGAGGAAAGGATATTCCCTAAATATGGCACGGAAGAGACTTTAAAGAGACATTTCTCTGTTTTGACCTTTAAGTGTTGAGATCGAAGACGGTTGAGTACTGTTCTCAAGTGCTGGGTGTGTTCTTGATGAGAGGACGAGAACACCAGGATGTCATCCAGGTAAACTATGGTATTCAGAAAGAGTAAATCCGAGAATAGACGGTCCATGAAGCGTTGGAAAACGGCTGGTGCATTAACGAGTCCGAAGGGCATAACCCTATACTCAAACAGACCAAAAGGTGTTCTAAACGCCGTCTTCCATTCATCCCCTTCTTTGATACGGAGGAGATGGTAGGCGCTCCGTAAATCCAATTTGGAGAAGACCGAGGCGTTTTGTACGGCCTCAAGAATGTCTGAAATAAGCGGCATAGGGTAGCAATCCCGGATGGTGACCTTATTAAGGCCACGATAGTCTATACACGGTCTTAGTTCCAGAGAATCCCGTTTGGGTATAAAAAATAACGAGGCTCCAGCAGGAGACCGTGAAGGTTGAATGAGCCCATTAGTCAAATGAGTGTCCAAATAGGTACGAAGGGCCCTCTTCTCTGTCATGGATAACGAAAACATGCGCCCAAAGGGTACTAGAGCATCTGGGGCCAGCTCTATGGCGCAGTCTTCCGGCCGGTGAGGAGGCAGGTCCAGGACCGGAGTTTCCTTGAACACTTCTTGGTATTCCGACAACTCTGGCGGGATCCGACACACAGTGCAAATGTTCTTATCTTCAGAAGTAATGATTTGCACAGTATCGGCCTGCGGCTGAACGAGACATTTCTGTCTACAAAAGTCTGATTCGAAAGCCATAGTGTTGCGGTTCCAGTCTATAGTTGGATTGTGTCTCCTGAACCATGGAATCCCGAGAATAATCGGGAAATGAGCCGCTCTGATGAGATCGAATTGTATCAGTTCGGAATGCTGAAGGATAGTTGCAGTTAGGAACTCCGTGGACTGAGTAATTGGTCCGGAGGAGAGTGGGGTACCATCCACCCCTTCCACCTTCTGAGCATCTTCACGTTGCAAGAGGATGAGACCTTGCTGGTTGGCCCATACGGTGTCCATGAACACCCCCGCGGCCCCGCAATCAAGCAGAGCCATGGTGGTAAGGTCTACGTGTCTTGTCTTCAACTGGATAGCTACTACCATGAGACGCGCATCCATCGCTGGGACTCGGGGCGACACGGTAACAGAAACATAGGGACTAAAGTTTAGACCTCGGATACTGGTCTCCTTTAGGTCCGAGGTTGATCGTTTCCCGCCCGCCTAGGTGGTACAGCTGGGCAGTTTCTAAGTAGATGGGTATTAGAACCGCAGTACATGCATAGACCAGATTCTCTCCGTCGTCTTCTTTCCTCTGGTGTCAATGGAGGCCGAGCTGTTCCTATCTGCATTGGTTCTTCCTTATGGCACAAGGATGGGACGGTAGGCAGAGAGGAGGCTCCAGCGGGATGGGTGACTGGGGTCTTTTGCTTCCTCCTTTCAGCCTTTCGTTCAGAGAGTCTATATTCTATCTGCAGAACCATTGACATGAGGTCTGATAAGGTTGTGGGTCGAGCTATGCGAGCCAGCTCATCTTTGAGTTCCTCCCTAAGACCTCGACGAAAGAGGGTATACTGGACCCGTTCCGGCCACCCTGCTTCTGTAGCCAACCGTTTGAAAGAGGAAATGTAGGAAAGCAGGTCACTGGATCCCTGCTGCACTTCGAGTAGCTCTTCAGCCGCTACAAGTGTTATGTCGGGCTGTTCGAATGTCTGTTTCAGCACAGACAGGAAGGCATCATAATTCCGAAGAACTGGGTCGTTGGATGTGACAAGAGGTGTAGCCCAAGCCAGGGCATTGCTTGTCATATTAGACACCATAAATCCCACTTTTATGTGGTCTGTGGAATAGGTCTGTGGACGAAAGGTAAAATGGACAGAACATGCTTCCAAAAATTCCTTCAAGCGTTTAGGGGCTCCATCAAACTTGCCGGAGGACAAGGCCATGGGAGGCAAATCAAACTCCTGTGCTTCTCGGTGAGTGAACAATTGCTTCAGGGTGGCATTCTCAGATTTGACGTTCTGTAGTTCTGTGTTCATAGCCTGAACCGCGGCTACCAACTCTTGTAACTGCTCCAGGGTAGCCATCTGAATCTTTTGGCGTTGCAAACTGTCAAGTTCAGGTGTTCCCTTCACCCCTTCCGACTCACTCCAATCCCCCTCCTCCTCACCTGTGAGTTCTGAATGTAGGGTTCCTCCGAACCGCTTCTTCCACAGCTCTTCTTTCTTCTTTCCTTTTTTTTGTAAAAGGGATCTGCCCCAAAGGGAAGCCACCCTGACTTCTGAATAGAAGATCTGGGGGGGGCCCCTCCTCCGGTTCAGACCAGCGGGGAAAAAGCCGTAGGCATAAAAAACCCCTAGGTGATGGCCTGTGATGGTCTTCAATTCGAAATTGGCAGAAGGTGAGTCCTTGTCTGAGAAGCCGGCTGGGAGTGGCAGGCAGTAATAAGTGGGCTGGAGAACCTGAGAGCAGACCGCGAGTATACGGTAGTAAGAGGGAGAGGGAAAGCTGGAGGAGAAGGGGAGAGAGAAATAAATGCTACGCTCCCTGCTAAACCTGGCGCGAGCCTGCGGGACCCAGGGCAGTAGAAAAACATAGAGGAAGGGTGTTAGCAGATGGGAAGAAAGCCGGCACCGAGAAAAGGCGCTGAGCAACACACAGAGGGAGAGAAATCTTACGAGCGCTTCAACCCGAAAGCCTGACGCGAGTAGGTTGCAACGCGCAGACTTCCGGGTAGGAGCGGCTAATAAGCGATCCCCTCCCGGCAGCCGGCCGGGAGACTAGACCGCCACTGAGCGTTGCACGGAGACGTGGCGGAACAGCTAATGGCCGCTCCAACGCCATCGGCTCCATGCACGCCAGTCGCGGCGGAGCATGACACCGTTTCTCTAATGGGAAATTGCTGCTTCAGTGTGAGTGGGCTAGTTCCCATTAGACGAGAGGACCTTTCTGCCTTTCCAGGTCGGAGGGCCGTTACTCTAATGGGAAATAACTGCTTCAGTGTGAGTGGGCTAGTTCCCATTAGACGAGAGGACATTTCTGCCTCTGCAGGTCGGAGGGCTGTTTCTCTAATGGGAAATAGCTGCTTCAGTGTAAGTGGGCTAGTTCCCATTAGACGAGAGGACCTTTCTGCCTCTGCACGTCGGAGGGCCGTTTCTCTAATGGGAAATAGCTGCTTCAGTGTAAGTGGGCTAGTTCCCATTAGACGAGAGGACCTTTCTGCCTCTGCAGGTAGGAAGGCTGCTTCTTTAATGGGAAATAGCTGCTTCAGTGTGAGTGGGCTAGTTCCCATTAGACGAGCGGACCTTTCTGCCTCTGCAGGTCGGAGGGCCGTTTCACTAATGGGAAATAGCTGCTTCAGTGTGAGTGGGCTAGTTCCCATTAGACGAGAGGACCTTTCTGCCTCTGCAGGTCGGAGGGCCGTTTCTCTAATGGGAAATAGCTGCTTCAGTGTGAGTGGGCTAGTTCCCATTAGACGAGAGGACCTTTCTGACTCTACAGGTCGGAGGGCCGTTTATCTAATGGGAAATAGCTGCTTCAGTGTGAGTGGGCTAGTTCCCATTAGACGAGAGGACCTTTCTGCCTCTGCAGGTCGGAGGGCCGTTTCTCTAATGGGAAATAGCTGCTTCAGTGTGAGTGGGCTAGTTCCCATTAGACGACAGGACCTTTCTGCCTCTGCAGGTCGGAGGGCCGTTTCTCTAATAGGAAATAGCTGCTTCAGTGTGAGTGGGCTAGTTCCCATTAGAAGAAAGGACCTTTCTGCCTCTGCAGGTCGGAGGGCCGTTTCTCTAATGGGAAATAGCTGATTCAGTGTGAGTGGGCTAGTTCCCATTAGAGGAGAGGACCTTTCTGCCTTTCCAGGTCGGAGGGCCGTTTCTCTAATGGGAAATAGCTGATTCAGTGTGAGTGGGCTAGTTCCCATTAGAGGAGAGGACCTTTCTGCCTTTCCAGGTCGGAGGGCCGTTTCTCTAATGGGAAATAGAGGTTTCAGTGTGAGTGGGCTAGTTCCCATCAGATGAGAGGACCTTTCTGCCTCTGCAGGTCAGAGGGCCGTTTCTCTAATGGGAAATAGCTGCTTCAGTGTGAGTGGGCTAGTTCCTATTAGACGAGAGGACCTTTCTGCCTCTGCAGGTCGGAGGGCCGTTTCTCGAATGGGAAATAGCTGCTTCAGTGTGAGTGGGCTAGTTCCCATTAGTCGAGAGGACCTTTCTGCCTCTGCAGGTCGGAGGGCCGTTTCTCTAATGGGAAATAGCTGCTTCAGTGTGGGTGGGCTAGATCCCATTAGACGAGAGGACCTTTCTGCCTTTCCAGGTCGGAGGGCCGTTTCTCTAATGGGAAATAGCTGATTCAGTGTGAGTGGGCTAGTTCCCATTAGACGAGAGGACCTTTCTGCCTCTACCGGTCGGAGGGCCGTTTCTCTAATGGGAAATAGCTGATTCAGTGTGAGTGGGCTAGTTCCCATTAGACGAGAGGACCTTTCTGCCTCTGCAGGTCGGAGGGCCGTTTCTCTAATGGGAAATAGCTGCTTCAGTGTGAGTGGGCTAGTTCCCATTAGACGAGAGGACCTTTCTGCCTCTGCAGGTCGAAGGGCCGTTTCTCTAATGGGAAATAGCTGCTTCAATGTGAGTGGGCTAGTTCCCATTAGACGAGAGGACGTTTCTGCCTCTGCAGGTCAGAGGGCCTTTTCTCTAATGGGAAATAGCTGCTTCAGTGTGAATGGGCTAGTTCCCATTAGACGAGGGAACCTTTCTGCCTCTGCAGGTCGGAGGGCCGTTTCTCTAATGGGAAATAGCTGCTTCAGTGTGAGTGGGCTAGTTCCCATTAGACGAGAGGACCTTTCTGCCTTTCCAGGTAGGAGGACCGTTTCTCTAATGGACAATAGCTGCTTCAGTATGAGTGGGCTATTTCCCATTAGACGAGAGGACCTTTCTGCCTCTGCGGGTCAGAGGGCCGTTTCTCTAATGGGAAATAGCTGCTTCACTGTGAATGGGCTAGTTCCCATTAGACGAGAGGACCTTTCTGCCTCTGCGGGTCGGAGGGCCGTTTCTCTAATGGGAAATAGCTGCTTCAGTGTGAGTGGGCTAGTTCCCATTAGATGATAGGACCTTTCTGCCTCTGCAGGTCGGAGGGCCGTTTCTCTAATGGGAAATAGCTGCTTCAGTGTAAGTGGGCTAGTTCCCATTAGACAAGAGGACCTTTCTGCCTCTGCAAGTCGGAGGGCCGTTTCTTTAATGGGAAATAGCTGCTTCAGTGTGAGTGGGCTAGTTCCCATTAGACGAGAGGACCTTTCTGCCTCTGCAGGTCAGAGGGCCGTTTCTCTAATGGGAAATAGCTGCTTCAGTGTGAGTGGGCTAGTTCCCATTAGACGAGAGGACCTTTCTGCCTCTGCACGTCGGAGGGCCGTTTCTCTAATGGGAAATAGCTGCTTCAGTGTAAGTGGGCTAGTTTCCATTAGACGAGAGGACCTTTCTGCCTCTGCAGGTCGGAGGGCCGTTTCTCTAATGGGAAATAGCTGCTTCAGTGTAAGTGGGCTAGTTCCCATTAGACGAGAGGACCTTTCTGCCTCTGCACGTCGGAGGCCCGTTTCTCTAATGGGAAATAGCTGCTTCAGTGTAAGTGGGCTAGTTCCCATTAGACGAGAGGACCTTTCTGCCTCTGCAGGTCGGAGGGCCGTTTCTTTAACGGGAAATAGCTGCTTCAGTGTGAGTGGGCTAGTTCCCATTAGACGAGAGGACCTTTCTGCCTCTGCAGGTCGGAGGGCCTTTTCTCTAATGGGAAATAGCTGCTTCAGTGTGAGTGGGCTAGTTCCCATTAGACGAGAGGACCTTTCTGCCTCTGCAGGTCAGAGGGCCGTTTCTCTAATGGGAAATTGCTGCTTCAGTGTGAGTGGGCTAGTTCCCATTAGACGAGAGGACCTTTCTGCCTTTCCAGGTCGGTGTAACGCTCACCTGATTCCCGTAGAGGCGCCGGTCTTGACTGGGCGTATACCGTATCTTCAAAGGTGATGTGTAACACACGGCTGGCTCTTTGGGCTGGTCCTCTGTGCACTGTATGTCTGACTCGAAGGGTAAGATGTCTTAGGTAAGTGAACGCCGTGCTCTCCATCTGCCTCGGGGCAGGGTGCTGTAACCAGTTTCTTCACTGGATAAGGGGAGCAGGCCACTTGACTTCAGAGGACTGCTGTCCGTCGTTTACTGCACGAACGGGAAGTTTCGAGTAATTCTAATGTCTTTAAAGTCTTTAGTAATGATGTCTCTTGTTTTGCAGGGTTCCGGCGATGGCGGATGACGGGCTGAAGTGAGTTGAAGATGGAGCCCGTGTGATGAATAGAAGCGCCTGGAAGCACGTAAGTAAGCGCTTGTTGCCTGCTTCACGATGCGCTCTAACTGTCTTTTTATTTTGCAGGTACAAGTTCGGAGCGGCTGCAGGGTGCCGGAATACCCACTGGGTTAGATGTGGAAAGGAGTAATGGCACGTGAGTATTAAAGTTCCCCAATGTCTTTAAACGCACCTTGTTTTGTCTTTCAGATGCGGGATGCAGCGCCGAAAGCCTCCGGAGCGTGCGAAGAGTTGGTAAGCTTTTGTCTTTCAGATGCCGGAATGCAGTGTGAAGACCTCCGGAGCGCACGAAGAGTAGGTAAGCCTTTGTCTTTCAGATGCCGGAATGCAGCGCGAGGCGTTGGTGACAGCCAATGGACCAGGTAAGTGAAGAGCTGTCACTGAAGACCGTAATGCTAACCTGTTCTTTCTTGTCTTTATAGGTGTTGCTGAAGACTGGATTCAGGATGGTAAGCCTTTTTCCTTAGGCCCAGGATCAGATGCAGAAGACACGATGAGCGTTCTGCTGCAGAGGATGCAGAATAATGCAAAGCAAGATTCATCCATCGGGTGTGGTTTAAATAGCCTCCTATAGTGCTTAGGTGTCTCCTTCCACAGCCACGCCTAGGTAAGAAAAGAGTTCCTGCTTTCCAGAAGAGTTCCAGTGTTCTGAACCTAGGGAGTGGCTCCTGCCCCACCCAACAGGAAAAGTAGTTCCAAACAGAAGAGGATCAGAGGCTCAACTGGCAGGCAAGTAAGCAGCATGGTCTGCTGCAGGTAAGTCCACCCAAGCATTATGAGCCCGGCGCTTCCAGCGCTGGGACTGGGCATTTTTATGAGCCTGGTGCCACTGGCGCCAGGACTGGGTCCAAAAGGTCCCAATTGGGACTGGTTGCCACTCGGAACCTGGGTTATGGATCTGCTTCCAAGGGAGTTGGGAAAACCCTGACCTTTTGGAAGCAGAGATCATGACAGTACCCCCCCTCAAGGCCCCTCCCAAACCGGGCTTCTCCGGGGGTTTTGGCTTGTCAGGAAATGTTCGGTGAAATCTTTTGATTAGGCGAGGAGCGTGGACATATTCAGCAGGTTCCCAGGATCTCTCTTGGGGGCCGTAGCCTTTCCAGTCAATTAGGTAAAATAGTTTAGATTTGGAGATCTTGGAGTCCAGAATGCTTTTGACTTCAAACTCGAGTTCTCCATCAACTAGGATAGGTTTTGGAGATTTAGTTAGTCGGGTTTGAGGTTGCACGGGTTTTAATAGAGAGACGTGGAAGACCGGATGTATCTTCATGTGCGGGGGCAAGTCCAACTTGACCGCTACTGGGTTTACTATGGTAGTGATGGAATAGGGACCAAGGTATCTTGGGTTGAATGTGCGTGGCCCTTTTAGAGGTAGATATTTGGTGGATAACCAGACTTGATCCCCTACTTGATATTGAGGGGCTTCCTTCCGATGTTGATCTGCTCCTTTCTTGTATTGTTCTTTAGCCCTTTGAAGGTGAGAAACAGCTTCCTTAAAGACTTGGGTGATTGTAGAATGCAGGTAGTCTACTGCTGGTGTTTCAAGATCTTGGAGGGGATCCAACTCCAAGGTTCGAGGGTGACTGCCGTACAAAAGAAAAAACGGGGTTTTCCCAGTTCCCGAATGGACAGAGTTATTGTAGGCATATTCGGCTATCCAAAGGATGTCTTTCCAAGTTTTTTCAGTTTGTTGCAGCATGCAGCGTAAATACTGTTCCAGAGTTTGATTGGTCCTCTCGGTTTGTCCGTCGGTCTGAGGGTGGTGACTGGTCGATAGTCTCACATCAATTTGAGCCGACCGACAGCAACTTCGCCAAAAATGAGAAATAAATTGACTACCTCGATCCGAAATTAGAACCGAAGGAAAACCGTGCAGTCGGACGATGTTTTCGAGAAATTCTCAGGCCAGAGTTGCTGCTGTTGGCAAGCCTTTGAGCGGAATGAAATGCGCCATCTTGGAGAATAAGTCCACGATTACTAGAATCGTATTGTATCCGGAGCATGGAGGTAGATCGGTGATGAAGTCCATAGAAAGCGTATGCCAAGGGCGAGGTGGGATGTCAATAGGGCGTAAGAGGCCTGCTGGTCATTCCTTTTGACTCTTGTTTTGGGCGCATACTCCACAGGACATTATAAAGTCTCTGATATCTTTTTTCCAAGACGGCCACCAGAAGTAGCGCTTGATCTTTTCTGAGGTCTTGGCCATACCGGGATGTCCTTCCATTAAAGAATCATGATAACAAGAGATTACTTTTTTCTGTAAATCTGTGCTGGGCAGGTATAATCTTTCTTGGAAATACAATAAGTTGTCCTTTACTGCAAAGTCCTTTCCCTGCAGATGCCAATTCTGTATGTCTGCTGGAGTTACAAGTTGCCTGGCTTTATCCTTAACTTCCTCTATGGATTGTGTGGCGATTACACCCAGAATTCTTTGTTCGGGAATGATTGGTACAGGTTTAGGGTTGATCAAGTGTTCTTCCACTCCCATCCGAGAAAGGGCATCAGCTTTACCGTTTTTTGTACCAGGTTGATAGGTAATTATGAAGTCAAACTCGGCAAAGAATAATGCCCAACGGAGTTGTCTAGAGGATTGGGCTTTTGCGGTTTTCAAATATTGCAGGTTTCGGTGATCCGTAATCACAGTAACGGTGTGTCGGGCCCCCAGCAGATAATGCCGCCAAGCCTTAAAGGCAGACTTGATAGCCAGAAGTTCCTTGTCAGTAATCGTGTAATTGATTTCAGGAGGCGAGAATTTGCGGGACCAAAATGCCACGGGATGCAACTGATTGGTTACCGGGTCCTTTTGTGATAGAACTGCCCCCATGGCAAGGCTTGAAGCATCAGTTTCCACGATGTAGGGGAGTTCGGGGCGAGGGTGTTTTAAGATTGGTGCAGAGATAAATTTAGTCTTCAAATCCTGGAAAGCTTGTTCCGCCTCGGTAGACCATTCAAAACGTTTGTTTTTCTTTAACAAGGCAGTGATGGGCTGGACTATTCGAGAGAATTCGGGGATAAACCTGCGGTAAAAGTTAGCGAAGCCTAACATGCTTTGCACACCTTTTACAGAGGATGGTGATGGCCATTTGAGAACTGCATCGACCTTCTTTGAATCCATACGCACTCCGCCAGGTGATAATATGAATCCCAAGAATTCAACTTCAGTCACGTTGAAAACACATTTTTCCAACTTAGCGAAAAGTTTGTGTTGACGCAATCTTTCGAGGACCATTTTCACGTGTTTCCGATGTTCAGATTCCGATGAAGAATAAACGAGGATGTCGTCAATGTAAACAACAACACACACATCTATGAGCTCTCTGAGGACATCGTTCATAAAATATTGAAAGGCGGCCGGGGCATTGCAAAGTCCGAAGGGCATGACCTGATATTCAAATAGCCCATATTTGGTGCGGAAGGCCGTCTTCCATTCATCGCCCTCTTTTACTCGTACCAAGTGGTAAGCTCCTCTAAGATCCAGCTTTGTATATATGCATGCTTTTCTGACTTGGTCCAGGAGCTCAGGGATCAAAGGTAACGGATATCTATTCTTAACGGTGATCTGGTTCAGGGAGCGATAATCTATACAAGTTCTAAGGTCTCCTTCCTTTTTTGGAACGAAGAACAAAGCTGAAGAAGCAGGGGACTTGGAAGGACGAATAAACCCATTTGCCAGGTATTGATCCAGGTATTGTCGAAGGTGAAGGTTCTCAGGCTCGGTGAGGGCATAAATTCTACTACAAGGAGGAGTAGATCCAGGTATCAGGTCTATCTGGCAGTCATAAGACCTATGAGGAGGTAGAGAGTTAGCCTGATCCTTCCGGAAAACATCTTGGTATTCTAGGTATTCGGGAGGTAACTGGGGAGTCTCTGAAGAAATTGCTGCCAGTGCAACACCAGGTGGAGGGTGACAAGTAGAGACACATTCTGGAAACTGGACCGTTCTTGCTCGCCAATCGATCAGAGGATTGTGTTTCTCTAACCAAGGTATTCCTAGAATAATCTGAAACTGAGGGGCCTTGATCACATCGAACACGATCTTCTCATGGTGTCCATCTTGACTTACTAGCGTCACTTCTTGAGTGGTATGCGTTACTGGCCCGGAGGCTATCTCCGTACCATCCACCGTAGTAATGACGTCCTTTACAGCCTTGGGACAAAGAGTTAGATTCATCCTCAAAACCATTTCATGATCCACATAATTGCCGATGGCACTGCTGTCGACGTAAGCTTCAATTGCATGTAATCGATCCGGATTATCAGGGCTAATGAGGACCATAGGTATCACGAAATGCGAGGTCACGGAACTGGTTTTCACGCTCGGCAAGAGGACCTCTATTCTTGTCGGGCGAGGTCGTTTCCCTGCTCAGAGTTTGTAACTTTGGTAACTGCAGCTCCTACTGCCTTCTTGGCAGGTTTCACCGGACAGTCTCGAAGAAAGTGCCCTGAGTTTCCGCAATAGAGGCATAATTGCAACTGTTTTCTCCTTTCCCGCTCCTTTTGTGTTAGAGGACCTTTCAGACCCCCTATTTGCATGGGTTCCCCGGAGTCTACTCCTTTGGAAGGAGTTGGCGGTTTGGAAAATACTCGAGCATCAAACTTGGAACGATCGGCCTTCCTGTTCTGCAGTCTGTGATCTATTTGAACGACTAAGTCTATATAGTCCGAACAATCTTGTGGGGGATTCACTACTTGGGCTAACACATCTTTGAGCTCTCCACGTAGACCTCTATAAAACAGCGTAATCCTTTTGTCCTCAGGCCATTGAGTTTCCACTATCAGTCTGTTGAAAGACGCAATATAAGCCAAAAGGTCTTGATTACCTTGTCGCAACGAAAGAAGCTCATTGTCCAAGGCCTGCCCCTGTGAATGTCTTGCGAACAGTTTTTCCATACTGAGCTGAAAAGCTTGAAAATCATGGAGGACCGGATCATCTTGATTTACTAGAGGGATCGACCAGTCTGCCGCATTGCCACTAAGGTACGAAAGCACGAAAGCTACTTTAGCTTGCTCAGTTGGAAAGGCTGCTGGCCGGCATAAGAAATGCAACCGGCACTGATTGATAAATACTGCAAACCTCTTTGGGTCACCAGAAAATCGTTCGGGCGGAGCCAGAGGTACATTCCCAGGTAGGTTGATCTGCACTGGATTCATAGAGGATGTAGAAGGAAGATTTCCCCCAGATGCGGGTAACGGGGTCTGTCCGGCTTGTGACTGTAGCAATCGTCTAGCGAGATCATCTGTTCGCTCCTTGGAAATAATCAGTTCCCTTCTTAGAGCGTTCGTTTCCTGACGGGCTGCATGCACTTCTGCCCTTAGTTCCCCAAGTAACTGGGCTAGCTGGTCGGTATCCGAGGTTTCCATAGCGCCTGGACGGGAGTTTTGTGGTAGGCTTTGCATTCTGTAACACTCACCTGATTCCCGTAGAGGCGCCGGTCTTGACTGGGCGTATACCGTATCTTCAAAGGTGATGTGTAACACACGGCTGGCTCTTTGGGCTGGACCTCTGTGCACTGTATGTCTGACTCGAAGGGTAAGATGTCTTAGGTAAGTGAACGCCGTGCTCTCCATCTGCCTCGGGGCAGGGTGCTGTAACCAGTTTCTTCACTGGATAAGGGGAGCAGGCCACTTGACTTCAGAGGACTGCTGTCCGTCGTTTACTGCACGAACGGTAAGTTTCGAGTAATTCTAATGTCTTTAAAGTCTTTAGTAATGATGTCTCTTGTTTTGCAGGGTTCCGGCGATGGCGGAATACGGGCTGAAGTGAGTTGAAGATGGAGCCCGTGTGATGAATAGAAGCGCCTGGAAGCACGTAAGTAAGCGCTTGTTGCCTGCTTCACGATGCGCTCTAACTGTCTTTTTATTTTGCAGGTACAAGTTCGGAGCGGCTGCAGGGTGCCGGAATACCCACTGGGTTAGATGTGGAAAGGAGTAATGGCACGTGAGTATTAAAGTTCCCTAATGTCTTTAAACGCACCTTGTTTTGTCTTTCAGATGTGGGATGCAGCGCCGAAAGCCTCCGGAGCGTGCAAAGAGTTGGTAAGCTTTTGTCTTTCAGATGCCGGAATGCAGTGTGAAGACCTCCGGAGCGCACAAAGAGTAGGTAAGCCTTTGTCTTTTAGATGCCGGAATGCAGCGCGAGGCGTTGGTGACAGCCAATGGACCAGGTAAGTGAAGAGCTGTCACTGAAGACCGTAATGCTAACCTGTTCTTTCTTGTCTTTATAGGTGTTGCTGAAGACTGGATTCAGGATGGTAAGCCTTTTTCCCTAGGCCCAGGATCAGATGCAGAAGACACGATGAGCGTTCTGCTGCAGAGGATGCAGAATAATGCAAAGCAAGATTCATCCATCGGGTGTGGTTTAAATAGCCTCCTGTAGTGCTTAGGTGTCTCCTTCCACAGCCACGCCTAGGTAAGAAAAGAGTTCCTGCTTTCCAGAAGAGTTCCAGTGTTCTGAACCTAGGGAGTGGCTCCTGCCCCACCCAACAGGAAAAGTAGTTCCAAACAGAAGAGGATCAGAGGCTCAATTGGCAGGCAAGTAAGCAGCATGGTCTGCTGCAGGTAAGTCCACCCAAGCATTATGAGCCCGGCGCTTCCAGCGCTGGGACTGGGCATTTTTATGAGCCTGGTGCCACTGGCGCCAGGACTGGGTCCAAAAGGTCCCAATTGGGACTGGTTGGCACTCGGAACCTGGGTTATGGATCTGCTTCCAATGGAGGGCCGTTACTCTAATGGGAAATAACTGCTTCAGTGTGAGTGGGCTAGTTCCCATTAGACGAGAGGACATTTCTGCCTCTGCAGGTCGGAGGGCCGTTTCTCTAATGGGAAATAGCTGCTTCAGTGTGAATGGGCTAGTTCCCATTAGACGAGAGGACCTTTCTGCCTCTGCAGGTCAGAGGGCCGTTTCTCTAATGGGAAATAGCTGCTTCAGTGTGAATGGGCTAGTTCCCATTAGACGAGAGGACCTTTCTGCCTCTGCAGGTCGGAGGGCCGTTTCTCTAATGGGAAATAGCTGCTTCAGTGTGAGTGGGCTAGTTCCCATTAGACGAGAGGACCTTTCTGCCTCTGCAGGTCGGAGGGCCGTTTCTCTAATGGGAAATAGCTGCTTCAGTGTGAGTGGGCAGGTTCCCATTAGACGAGAGGACCTTTCTGCCTCTGCAGGTCGGAGGGCCGTTTCTCTAATGGGAAATAGCTGCTTCAGTGTGAGTGGGCTAGTTCCCATTAGAAGAGAGGACCTCTCTGCCTCTGCAGGTCGGAGGGCCGTTTCTCTAATGGCAAATAGCTGATTCAGTGTGAGTGGGCTAGTTCCCATTAGAGTTTAGTTTAGTTTAGTTTAGTTTATTAATTTGTATAGCGCGCCATACCCTGGAGTATCAGGGCGCAAGCGGACAAGGATATGCTCAACTTAGTTACAGGTACATAGAAATGGGGGTACAAAGATGCGCTGAGCTTGGTTACAGATATGCTCAGCCATTGCAAGTACAGAAAAAAAGGCAGGAAGTGTAGACATAGGCAATATTACAGCAATCGAATGTGAACAGGGAGACATAAGCAGAATTATAGCAAGCAAATATGAACAGGGAGAGATCCAGGACAGGGGTGCGAGGAGCATGCTCCTGTTCACGTAATATATAGTTATATACAGTATTGTACAATGTGACAAGTGGACTAGTTAGTTGTCATTGGCTCTCAGCCACCTGGTGAGGTTTTGTCTGAATTTAGCAAAAGGCTGAGGTTCTCTGACGTCATGGGGGAGGGAGTTCCATAGCTGCGCCGCCTTAACCGGGAAGCTGTTACCTCCTATAGTGGCAAGTTTGAAACGCGGGACTTGAAGGCAGTTTGCGTTGGCTATTCTGGTAGGTCTGGAGGAGGTTCTTTTACGTAATCTATCCATGAGGTAAGGTGGAGCTTTGTTGTTGATACATTTGTGGGTGAGGGAAGCGATTTTGAGATGAATTTTGTCTATGGTGGTGAGCCATTTGTGTTCTCTTCTTGTGGAGGATATATGTTCGTTTCTGTTTATCTTGAGTGCTGCTCTCAAAGCATTGTTCTGGAGCACTTGAATTTTGTGGATGGTCTGTTTATTAGCTCCAATGTAAAGTCCATTACAATAGTCTAATTTGGATAGTATCAAGGCTCTGGCAAGTGTAATGCAACTGTCTGTGGAGAGGAATTGTTTGCTCGCTCTGATAAGTTTGCATGTATATGCTGTGGCAGAAGCTAGAGAGTTAACTTGTTTGGTAAAGTTCATGGTGGCGTCTAGGTAAAATCCTAAGGTTTTTACTTCATGGGCTACTTTTATGTTGTTCCCATCGATAATGAAGTTGTCATAATCATGGCTGAGTTTGGATATATAGGTAGTGGTGCCCAGGATGATAAGCTCAGTTTTATCATCGTTCAGGCATAGGCCGTGTGTGGCCATCCATGCCTGAACGATGCTATAAATTCTGTTCACTAGGGCCAGGTCCTTGGCGTAGTCTCCTGATAGCGGGAGGAGGATCTGGGTATCGTCTGCGTAGTTAGTGTAGGCGATACCCAGATGATCCAATTCATCAAAGAGAGGCTTCGTAAAGACATTATAGAGGGTAGGTGATACACAGGACCCTTGTGGAACACCGCAGGTTATGGGGACTGGATCTGCTGAGGCTGATGGCGCGAAGACTCTCATGGTCCGATTGCTCAGGAATGACTTGATCCAAATTATGGCCTCTTTTGAGAAGTGGGCTGCCGAGTCGAGGTGATTACAGAGGACTTTGTGGTCCACTAGGTCGAATGCCGCTGATAGGTCCAGGAGGAGAAGTAGGGCCGCTTGGCCATTGTCTCTGCAATCGTCTATTTGGGCCTTAAGGTCTATTAGCGCTGTCTCGGTCCCATGTTGCGGCCGGAAGCCTGATTGACGGGTTCCAAGTAAATGGTTAGTCTCTAGGAAGCTTTGAATTTGCGAGTAAGCCACTTTATCTAAGATTTTTAGAAGAAAGGGCACCGTCGTGATGGGCCTGAAGTTAGTCGGAATGGCAGGGTCAAGGGTTTGCTTCTTTAGTAGTGGCAGTACCCAGGACTCTTTTAGGTTGATCGGTACTGAGCCTGAGGTAAAGGAGGAGTTGATTAGTTTGGTTATAAATGGCGACAGTTCTCTCGCAGCATCCTTGATGAGTTGTGCTGGGCATTGGTCGCCTTTGCAGTTGGACGGTTTAAGTCCCAGGATGACCTTTTCTACCTCTATGGTCGATACCTTAGAGAAGCAGAATCGGGCTCCCAACTTGGGCTGGGGCGGTGGCGCTGAACTCTGAAGGATGTGTGGTGTTAGTGATGCCTTCTTGATGGCAATTTTGGTTTGTAGGTTTGCTACTTTGTTTATTAAGGCAAGTTGTATGCTAGAGCACCATTGTTTATCCTTGGTGCAATTTTCTTGGGGTACAACGGGTGTCTCTAATTCTTTCAGAATGCTGAACAGTTCTTTGACACTAGATTTTGAGTTGGATATTCTAGTATTGTAGGTTTCTTGTTTGGCTAATAGTATTTCTTTCTTGTATTGGGAGGAGGCTTTGGAGAGGTTGAGTTTATTTTTGACTGATGGGGAAAGTCTCCAAATGGTTTCAAGTTTTCTTTTAGCCAGCCTAAGATTTTTTAGGTGGGGCGTGAACCAAGAATTGAGGTGTTTTTTAGGTTTGCTGTTTCTTAGTTTGAGCGGGGCTATGTGATCCAAGGCTGAGGACATGGCTGCATTATAATGTTCGACTAGCAGATTAGGGTCCATGCAGTCAGATAGTGCGTTTAATTTAGGTAGTATAAGAGGAGAGGACCTTTCTGCCTTTCCAGGTCTGAGGGCCAGTCTCTAATGGGAAATAGAGGTTTCAGTGTGAGTGGGCTAGTTCCCATTAGACGAGAGGACCTTTCTGCCTCTGCAGGTCAGAGGGCCGTTTCTCTAATGGGAAATAGCTGCTTCAGTGTGAGTGGGCTAGTTCCCATTAGGCGAGAGGACCTTTCTGCCTCTGCAGGTCGGAGGGCCGTTTCTCTAATGGGAAATAGCTGCTTCAGTGTGAGTGGGCTAGTTCCCATTAGTCGAGAGGACCTTTCTGCCTCTGCAGGTCGGAGGGCCGTTTCTCTAATGGGAAATAGCTGCTTCAGTGTGAGTGGGCTAGATCCCATTAGACGAGAGGACCTTTCTGCCTTTCCAGGTCGGAGGGCCGTTTCTCTAATGAACAATAGCTGCTTCAGTGTGAGTGGGCTAGTTCCCATTAGAAGAGAGGACCTTTCTGCCTCTGCGGGTCGGAGGGCCGTTTCTCTAATGGGAAATAGCTGATTCAGTGTGAGTGGGCTAGTTCCCATTAGACGAGAGGACCTTTCTGCCTCTGTGGGTCGGAGGGCCGTTTCTCTAATGGGAAATACCTGCTTCAGTGTAAGTGGGCTAGTTCAAATTAGACGAGAGGACCTTTCTGCCTCTGCAGGTCGGAGGGCCGTTTCTCTAATGGGAAATAGCTGCTTCAGTGTGAGTGGGCTAGTTCCCATTAGACGAGAGGACCTTTCTGCCTTTCCAGGTCGGAGGGCCGTTACTCTAATGGGAAATAGCTGCTTCAGTGTGAGTGGGCTAGTTCCCATTAGACGAGAGGACATTTCTGTCTCTGCACTTCGGAGGGCCGTTTCTCTAATGGGAAATAGCTGATTCAGTGTGAGTGGGCTAGTTCCCATTAGACGAGAGGACCTTTCTGCCTCTGTGGGTCGGAGGGCCGTTTCTCTAATGGGAAATACCTGCTTCAGTGTAAGTGGGCTAGTTCAAATTAGACGAGAGGACCTTTCTGCCTCTGCAGGTCGGAGGGCCGTTTCTCTAATGGGAAATAGCTGCTACAGTGTGAATGGGCTAGTTCCCATTAGACGAGAGGACCTTTCTGCCTCTGCAGGTCAGAGGGCCGTTTCTCTAATGGGAAATAGCTGCTTCAGTGTGAATATGCTAGTTCCCATTAGATGAGAGGACCTTTCTGCCTCTGCAGGTCGGAGGGCCGTTTCTCTAATGGGAAATAGCTGCTTCAGTGTGAGTGGGCTAGTTCCCATTAGTCGAGAGGACCTTTCTGCCTCTGCAGGTCGGAGGGCCGTTTCTCTAATGGGAAATAGCTGCTTCAGTGTGAGTGGGCTAGATCCTATTAGACGAGAGGACCTTTCTGCCTTTCCAGGTTGGAGGGCCGTTTCTCTAATGAACAATAGCTGCTTCAGTGTGAGTGGGCTAGTTCCCATCAGAAGAGAGGACCTTTCTGCCTCTGCGGGTTGGAGGGCCGTTTCTCTAATGGGAAATAGCTGCTTCAGTGTGAGTGGGCTAATTCCCATCGGACGAGAGGACCTTTCTGTCTCTGCGGGTCGGAGGGCCGTTTCTCTAATGGGAAATAGCTGCTTCAGTGTGAGTGGGCTAGTTCCCATTAGACGAGAGGACCTTTCTGCCTCTGCAGGTCGGAGGGCCGTTTCTCTAATGGGAAATAGCTGCTTCAGTGTGAGTGGGCTAGTTCCCATTAGAAGAGAGGACCTTTCTGCCTCTGCAGGTCGGAGGGCCGTTTCTCTAATGGGAAATAGCTGATTCAGTGTGAGTGGGCTAGTTCCCATTAGAGGAGAGGACCTTTCTGCCTTTCCAGGTCGGAGGGCTGTTTCTCTAATGGGAAATAGAGGCTTCAGTGTGAGTGGGCTGGTTCCCATTAGAAGAGAGGACCTTTCTGCCTCTGCAGGTCGGAGGGCAGTTTCTCTAATGGGAAATAGCTGCTTCAGTGTGAGTGGGCTAGATCCCACTAGACGAGAGGACCTTTCTGCCTTTCCAGGTCGGAGGGCCGTTTCTCTAATGAACAATAGCTGCTTCAGTGTAAGTGGGCTAGTTCCCATTAGAAGAGAGGACCTTTCTGCCTCTGCGGGTCGGAGGGCCGTTTCTCTAATGGGAAATAGCTGATTCAGTGTGAGTGGGCTAGTTCCCATTAGACGAGAGGACCTTTCTGCCTCTGCGGGTCGGAGGGCCGTTTCTCTAATGGGAAATAGCTGCTTCAGTGTGAGTGGGCTAGTTCCCATTAGACGAGAGGACCTTTCTGCCTCTGCAGGTCGGAGGGCCGTTTCTCTAATGGGAAATAGCTGCTACAGTGTGAATGGGCTAGTTCCCATTAGACGAGAGGACCTTTCTGCCTCTGCAGGTCAGAGGGCCGTTTCTCTAATGGGAAATAGCAGCTTCAGTGTGAATGGGCTAGTTCCCATTAGATGAGAGGACCTTTCTGCCTCTGCAGGTCGGAGGGCCGTTTCTCTAATGGGAAATAGCTGCTTCAGTGTGATTGGGCTAGTTCCCATTAGACGAGAGGACCTTTCTGCCTCTGCAGGTCGGAGGGCCGTTTCTCTAATGGGAAATAGCTGCTTCAGTGTGAGTGGGCTAGTTCCCATTAGAAGAGAGGACCTCTCTGCCTCTGCAGGTCGGAGGGCCGTTTCTCTAATGGCAAATAGCTGATTCAGTGTGAGTGGGCTAGCTCCCATTAGAGGAGAGGACCTTTCTGCCTTTCCAGGTCTGAGGGCCATTCTCTAATGGGAAATAGAGGTTTCAGTGTGAGTGGGCTAGTTCCCATTAGACGAGAGGACCTTTCTGCCTCTGCAGGTCAGAGGGCCGTTTCTCTAATGGGAAATAGCTGCTTCAGTGTGAGTGGGCTAGTTCCCATTAGGCGAGAGGACCTTTCTGCCTCTGCAGGTCGGAGGGCCGTTTCTCTAATGGGAAATAGCTGCTTCAGTGTGAGTGGGCTAGTTCCCATTAGTCGAGAGGACCTTTCTGCCTCTGCAGGTCGGAGGGCCGTTTCTCTAATGGGAAATAGCTGCTTCAGTGTGAGTGGGCTAGATCCCATTAGACGAGAGGACCTTTCTGCCTTTCCAGGTCGGAGGGCCGTTTCTCTAATGAACAATAGCTGCTTCAGTGTGAGTGGGCTAGTTCCCATTAGAAGAGAGGACCTTTCTGCCTCTGTGGGTCGGAGGGCCGTTTCTCTAATGGGAAATAGCTGATTCAGTGTGAGTGGGCTAGTTCCCATTAGACGAGAGGACCTTTCTGCCTCTGTGGGTCGCAGGGCCGTTTCTCAAATGGGAAAAACCTCCTTCAGTGTAAGTGGGCTAGTTCAAATTAGACGAGAGGACCTTTCTGCCTCTGCAGGTCGGAGGGCCGTTTCTCTAATGGGAAATAGCTGCTTCAGTGTGGGTGGGCTAGTTCCCATTAGACGAGAGGACCTTTCTGCCTTTCCAGGTCGGAGGGTCGTTACTCTAATGGGAAATAGCTGCTTCAGTGTGAGTGGGCTAGTTCCCATTAGACGAGAGGACATTTCTGTCTCTGCACTTCGGAGGGCCGTTTCTCTAATGGGAAATCGCTGATTCAGTGTGAGTGGGCTAGTTCCCATTAGACGAGAGGACCTTTCTGCCTCTGTGGGTCGGAGGGCCGTTTCTCTAATGGGAAATACCTGCTTCAGTGTGAGTGGGCTAGTTCCCATTAGACGAGAGGACCTTTCTGCCGCTGCAGGTCGGAGGGCCGTTTCTCTAATGGGAAATAGCTGCTTCAGTGTGAGTGGGCTAGTTCCCATTAGAAGAGAGGACCTTTCTGCCTCTGCAGGTCGGAGGGCCGTTTCTCTAATGGGAAATAGCTGATTCAGTGTGAGTGGGCTAGTTCCCATTAGAGGAGAGGACCTTTCTGCCTTTCCAGGTCGGAGGGCTGTTTCTCTAATGGGAAATAGAGGCTTCAGTGTGAGTGGGCTAGTTCCCATTAGAAGAGAGGACCTTTCTGCCTTTGCAGGTCGGAGGGCCGTTTCTCTAATGGGAAATAGCTGCTTCAGTGTGAGTGGGCTAGTTCCCATTAGTCGAGAGGACCTTTCTGCCTCTGCAGGTCGGAGGGCCGTTTCTCTAATGGGAAATAGCTGCTTCAGTGTGAGTGGGCTAGATCCCACTAGACGAGAGGACCTTTCTGCCTTTCCAGGTCGGAGGGCCGTTTCTCTAATGAACAATAGCTGCTTCAGTGTAAGTGGGCTAGTTCCCATTAGAAGAGAGGACCTTTCTGCCTCTGCGGGTCGGAGGGCCGTTTCTCTAATGGGAAATAGCTGATTCAGTGTGAGTGGGCTAGTTCCCATTAGACGAGAGGACCTTTCTGTCTCTGCGGGTCGGAGGGCCGTTTCTCTAATGGGAAATAGCTGCTTCAGTGTGAGTGGGCTAGTTCCCATTAGACGAGAGGACCTTTCTGCCTCTGCAGGTCGGAGGGCCGTTTCTCTAATGGGAAATAGCTGCTACAGTGTGAATGGGCTAGTTCCCATTAGACGAGAGGACCTTTCTGCCTCTGCAGGTCAGAGGGCCGTTTCTCTAATGGGAAATAGCTGCTTCAGTGTGAATGGGCTAGTTCCCATTAGACGAGAGGACCTTTCTGCCTCTGCAGGTCGGAGGACCGTTTCTCTAATGGGAAATAGCTGCTTCAGTGTGAGTGGGCTAGTTCCCATTAGACGAGAGGACCTTTCTGCCTCTGCAGGTCGGAGGGCCGTTTCTCTAATGGGAAATAGCTGCTTCAGTGTGAGTGGGCTAGTTCCCATTAGACGAGAGGACCTTTCTGCCTCTGCAGGTCGGAGGGCCGTTTCTCAATGGGAAATAGCTGCTTCAGTGTGAGTGGGCTAGTTCCCATTAGAAGAGAGGACCTCTCTGCCTCTGCAGGTCGGAGGGCCGTTTCTCTAATGGCAAATAGCTGATTCAGTGTGAGTGGGCTAGTTCCCATTAGAGGAGAGGACCTTTCTGCCTTTCCAGGTCTGAGGGCCATTCTCTAATGGGAAATAGAGGTTTCAGTGTGAGTGGGCTAGTTCCCATTAGATGAGAGGACCTTTCTGCCTCTGCAGGTCAGAGGGCCGTTTCTCTAATGGGAAATAGCTGCTTCAGTGTGAGTGGGCTAGTTCCCATTAGGCGAGAGGACCTTTCTGCCTCTGCAGGTCGGAGAGCCGTTTCTCTAATGGGAAATAGCTGCTTCAGTGTGAGTGGGCTAGTTTCCATTAGTCGAGAGGACCTTTCTGCCTCTGCAGGTCGGAGGGCCGTTTCTCTAATGGGAAATAGCTGCTTCAGTGTGAGTGGGCTAGATCCCATTAGACGAGAGGACCTTTCTGCCTTTCCAGGTCGGAGGGCCGTTTCTCTAATGAACAATAGCTGCTTCAGTGTGAGTGGGCTAGTTCCCATTAGAAGAGAGGACCTTTCTGCCTCTGCGGGTCGGAGGGCCGTTTCTCTAATGGGAAATAGCTGATTCAGTGTGAGTGGGCTAGTTCCCATTAGACGAGAGGACCTTTCTGCCTCTGTGGGTCGGAGGGCCGTTTCTCTAATGGGAAATACCTGCTTCAGTGTAAGTGGGCTAGTTCAAATTAGACGAGAGGACCTTTCTGCCTCTGCAGGTCGGAGGGCCGTTTCTCTAATGGGAAATAGCTGCTTCAGTGTGAGTGGGCTAGTTCCCATTAGACGAGAGGACCTTTCTGCCTTTCCAGGTCGGAGGGCCGTTACTCTAATGGGAAATAGCTGCTTCAGTGTGAGTGGGCTAGTTCCCATTAGACGAGAGGACATTTCTGTCTCTGGACTTCGGAGGGCCGTTTCTCTAATGGGAAATAGCTGATTCAGTGTGAGTGGGCTAGTTCCCATTAGACGAGAAGACCTTTCTGCCTCTGTGGGTCGGAGGGCCGTTTCTCTAATGGGAAATACCTGCTTCAGTGTAAGTGGGCTAGTTCAAATTAGACGAGAGGACCTTTCTGCCTCTGCAGGTCGGAGGGCCGTTTCTCTAATGGGAAATAGCTGCTACAGTGTGAATGGGCTAGTTCCCATTAGACGAGAGGACCTTTCTGCCTCTGCAGGTCAGAGGGCCGTTTCTCTAATGGGAAATAGCTGCTTCAGTGTGAATGGGCTAGTTCCCATTAGATGAGAGGACCTTTCTGCCTCTGCAGGTCGGAGGGCCGTTTCTCTAATGGGAAATAGCTGCTTCAGTGTGAGTGGGCTAGTTCCCATTAGTCGAGAGGACCTTTCTGCCTCTGCAGGTCGGAGGGCTGTTTCTCTAATGGGAAATAGCTGCTTCAGTGTGAGTGGGCTAGATCCTATTAGACGAGAGGACCTTTCTGCCTTTCCAGGTTGGAGGGCCGTTTCTCTAATGAACAATAGCTGCTTCAGTGTGAGTGGGCTAGTTCCCATCAGAAGAGAGGACCTTTCTGCCTCTGCGGGTTGGAGGGCTGTTTCTCTAATGGGAAATAGCTGCTTCAGTGTGAGTGGGCTAATTCCCATCGGACGAGAGGACCTTTCTGTCTCTGCGGGTCGGAGGGCCGTTTCTCTAATGGGAAATAGCTGCTTCAGTGTGAGTGGGCTAGTTCCCATTAGACGAGAGGACCTTTCTGCCTCTGCAGGTCGGAGGGCCGTTTCTCTAATGGGAAATAGCTGCTTCAGTGTGAGTGGGCTAGTTCCCATTAGAAGAGAGGACCTTTCTGCCTCTGCAGGTCGGAGGGCCGTTTCTCTAATGGGAAATAGCTGATTCAGTGTGAGTGGGCTAGTTCCCATTAGAGGAGAGGACCTTTCTGCCTTTCCAGGTCGGAGGGCTGTTTCTCTAATGGGAAATAGAGGCTTCAGTGTGAGTGGGCTAGTTCCCATTTGAAGAGAGGACCTTTCTGCCTCTGCAGGTCGGAGGGCCGTTTCTCTAATGGGAAATAGCTGCTTCAGTGTGAGTGGGCTAGATCCCACTAGACGAGAGGACCTTTCTGCCTTTCCAGGTCGGAGGGCCGTTTCTCTAATGAACAATAGCTGCTTCAGTGTAAGTGGGCTAGTTCCCATTAGAAGAGAGGACCTTTCTGCCTCTGCGGGTCGGAGGGCCGTTTCTCTAATGGGAAATAGCTGATTCAGTGTGAGTGGGCTAGTTCCCATTAGACGAGAGGACCTTTCTGCCTCTGCGGGTCGGAGGGCCGTTTCTCTAATGGGAAATAGCTGCTTCAGTGTGAGTGGGCTAGTTCCCATTAGACGAGAGGACCTTTCTGCCTCTGCAGGTCGGAGGGCCGTTTCTCTAATGGGAAATAGCTGCTACACATTAGACGAGAGGACCTTTCTGCCTCTGCAGGTCAGAGGGCCGTTTCTCTAATGGGAAATAGCAGCTTCAGTGTGAATGGGCTAGTTCCCATTAGATGAGAGGACCTTTCTGCCTCTGCAGGTCGGAGGGCCGTTTCTCTAATGGGAAATAGCTGCTTCAGTGTGATTGGGCTAGTTCCCATTAGACGAAAGGACCTTTCTGCCTCTGCAGGTCGGAGGGCCGTTTCTCTAATGGGAAATAGCTGCTTCAGTGTGAGTGGGCTAGTTCCCATTAGAAGAGAGGACCTCTCTGCCTCTGCAGGTCGGAGGGCCGTTTCTCTAATGGCAAATAGCTGATTCAGTGTGAGTGGGCTAGCTCCCATTAGAGGAGAGGACCTTTCTGCCTTTCCAGGTCTGAGGGCCATTCTCTAATGGGAAATAGAGGTTTCAGTGTGAGTGGGCTAGTTCCCATTAGACGAGAGGACCTTTCTGCCTCTGCAGGTCAGAGGGCCGTTTCTCTAATGGGAAATAGCTGCTTCAGTGTGAGTGGGCTAGTTCCCATTAGGCGAGAGGACCTTTCTGCCTCTGCAGGTCGGAGGGCCGTTTCTCTAATGGGAAATAGCTGCTTCAGTGTGAGTGGGCTAGTTCCCATTAGTCGAGAGGACCTTTCTGCCTCTGCAGGTCGGAGGGCCGTTTCTCTAATGGGAAATAGCTGCTTCAGTGTGAGTGGGCTAGATCCCATTAGACGAGAGGACCTTTCTGCCTTTCCAGGTCGGAGGGCCGTTTCTCTAATGAACAATAGCTGCTTCAGTGTGAGTGGGCTAGTTCCCATTAGAAGAGAGGACCTTTCTGCCTCTGTGGGTCGGAGGGCCGTTTCTCTAATGGGAAATAGCTGATACAGTGTGAGTGGGCTAGTTCCCATTAGACGAGAGGACCTTTCTGCCTCTGTGGGTCGGAGGGCCGTTTCTCAAATGGGAAATACCTGCTTCAGTGTGAGTGGGCTAGATCCCATTAGACGAGAGGACCTTTCTGCCTTTCCAGGTCGGAGGGCCGTTTCTCTAATGAACAATAGCTGCTTCAGTGTGAGTGGGCTAGTTCCCATTAGAAGAGAGGACCTTTCTGCCTCTGTGGGTCGGAGGGCCGTTTCTCTAATGGGAAATAGCTGCTTCAGTGTGGGTGGGCTAGTTCCCATTAGACGAGAGGACCTTTCTGCCTTTCCAGGTCGGAGGGTCGTTACTCTAATGGGAAATAGCTGCTTCAGTGTGAGTGGGCTAGTTCCCATTAGACGAGAGGACATTTCTGTCTCTGCACTTCGGAGGGCCGTTTCTCTAATGGGAAATAGCTGATTCAGTGTGAGTGGGCTAGTTCCCATTAGACGAGAGGACCTTTCTGCCTCTGTGGGTCGGAGGGCCGTTTCTCTAATGAACAATAGCTGCTTCAGTGTGAGTGGGCTAGTTCCCATTAGAAGAGAGGACCTTTCTGCCTCAGCGGGTCGGAGGGCCGTTTCTCTAATGGGAAATAGCTGATTCAGTGTGAGTGGGCTAGTTCCCATTAGACGAGAGGACCTTTCTGCCTCTGTGGGTCGGAGGGCCGTTTCTCTAATGGGAAATACCTGCTTCAGTGTAAGTGGGCTAGTTCAAATTAGACGAGAGGACCTTTCTGCCTCTGCAGGTCGGAGGGCCGTTTCTCTAATGGGAAATAGCTGCTTCAGTGTGAGTGGGCTAGTTCCCATTAGACGAGAGGACCTTTCTGCCTTTCCAGGTCGGAGGGCCGTTACTCTAATGGGAAATAGCTGCTTCAGTGTGAGTGGGCTAGTTCCCATTAGGCGAGAGGACCTTTCTGCCTCTGCAGGTCGGAGGGCCGTTTCTCTAATGGGAAATAGCTGCTTCAGTGTGAGTGGGCTAGTTCCCATTAGAAGAGAGGACCTCTCTGCCTCTGCAGGTCGGAGGGCCGTTTCTCTAATGGCAAATAGCTGATTCAGTGTGAGTGGGCTAGTTCCCATTAGAGGAGAGGACCTTTCTGCCTTTCCAGGTCTGAGGGCCATTCTCTAATGGGAAATAGAGGTTTCAGTGTGAGTGGGCTAGTTCCCATTAGACGAGAGGACCTTTCTGCCTCTGCAGGTCAGAGGGCCGTTTCTCTAATGGGAAATAGCTGCTTCAGTGTGAGTGGGCTAGTTCCCATTAGGCGAGAGGACCTTTCTGCCTCTGCAGGTCGGAGGGCCGTTTCTCTAATGGGAAATAGCTGCTTCAGTGTGAGTGGGCTAGTTCCCATTAGTCAAGAGGACCTTTCTGCCTTTCCAGGTCGGAGGGCCGTTTCTCTAATGAACAATAGCTGCTTCAGTGTGAGTGGGCTAGTTCCCATTAGAAGAGAGGACCTTTCTGCCTCAGCGGGTCGGAGGGCCGTTTCTCTAATGGGAAATAGCTGATTCAGTGTGAGTGGGCTAGTTCCCATTAGACGAGAGGACCTTTCTGCCTCTGTGGGTCGGAGGGCCGTTTCTCTAATGGGAAATACCTGCTTCAGTGTAAGTGGGCTAGTTCAAATTAGACGAGAGGACCTTTCTGCCTCTGCAGGTCGGAGGGCCGTTTCTCTAATGGGAAATAGCTGCTTCAGTGTGAGTGGGCTAGTTCCCATTAGACGAGAGGACCTTTCTGCCTTTCCAGGTCGGAGGGCCGTTACTCTAATGGGAAATAGCTGCTTCAGTGTGAGTGGGCTAGTTCCCATTAGGCGAGAGGACCTTTCTGCCTCTGCAGGTCGGAGGGCCGTTTCTCTAATGGGAAATAGCTGCTTCAGTGTGAGTGGGCTAGTTCCCATTAGTCGAGAGGACCTTTCTGCCTCTGCAGGTCGGAGGGCCGTTTCTCTAATGGGAAATAGCTGCTTCAGTGTGAGTGGGCTAGATCCCATTAGACGAGAGGACCTTTCTGCCTTTCTAGGTCGGAGGGCCGTTTCTCTAATGAACAATAGCTGCTTCCGTGTGAGTGGGCTAGTTCCCATTAGAAGAGAGGACCTTTCTGCCTCTGTGGGTCGGAGGGCCGTTTCTCTAATGGGAAATAGCTGATTCAGTGTGAGTGGGCTAGTTCCCATTAGACGAGAGGACCTTTCTGCCTCTGTGGGTCGGAGGGCCGTTTCTCAAATGGGAAATACCTGCTTCAGTGTAAGTGTGCTAGTTCAAATTAGACGAGAGGACCTTTCTGCCTCTGCAGGTCGGAGGGCCGTTTCTCTAATGGGAAATAGCTGCTTCAGTGTGAGTGGGCTAGTTCCCATTAGACGAGAGGACCTTTCTGCCTTTCCAGGTCGGAGGGCCGTTACTCTAATGGGAAATAGCTGCTTCAGTGTGAGTGGGCTAGTTCCCATTAGACGAGAGGACCTTTCTGCCTCTGTGGGTCGGAGGGCCGTTTCTCTAATGGGAAATACCTGCTTCAGTGTAAGTGGGCTAGTTCAAATTAGACGAGAGGACCTTTCTGCCTCTGCGGGTCGGAGGGCCGTTTCTCTAATGGGAAATAGCTGCTTCAGTGTGAATGGGCTAGTTCCCATTAGACGAGAGGACCTTTCTGCCTCTGCAGGTCAGAGGGCCGTTTCTCTAATGGGAAATAGCTGCTTCAGTGTGAATGGGCTAGTTCCCATTAGATGAGAGGACCTTTCTGCCTCTGCAGGCCGGAGGGCCGTTTCTCTAATGGGAAATAGCTGCTTCAGTGTGAGTGGGCTAGTTCCCATTAGACGAGAGGACCTTTCTGCCTCTGCAGGTCGGAGGGCCGTTTCTCTAATGGGAAATAGCTGCTTCAGTGTGAGTGGGCTAGTTCCCATTAGACGAGAGGACCTTTCTGCCTCTGCAGGTCGGAGGGCCGTTTCTCTAATGGGAAATAGCTGCTTCAGTGTGAGTGGGCTAGTTCCCATTAGACGAGAGGACCTTTCTGACTCTGCAGGTCGGAGGGCCGTTTCTCTAATGGGAAATAGCTGCTTCAGTGTGAGTGGGCTTCTTCCCATTTGACGAGAGGACCTTTCTGCCTCTGCAGGTCGGAGTGCCGTTTCTCTAATGGGAAATAGCTGCTTCAGTGTGAGTGGGCTAGTTCCCATTAGACGAGAGGACCTTTCTGCCTCTGCAGGTCGGAGGGCCGTTTCTCTAATAGGAAGTAGCTGCTTCAGTGTGAGTGGGCTAGTTCCCATTAGACAAGAGGACGTTTCTGCCTCTGCAGGTCGGAGGGCCGTTTCTCTAATAGGAAATAGCTGCTTCAGTGTGAGTGGGCTAGTTCCCATTACACGAGAGGACCTTTCTGCCTCTGCAGGTCGGAGGGCCGTTTCTCTAATAGGAAATAGCTGCTTCAGTGTGAGTGGGCTAGTTCCCATTAGATGAGGACCTTTCTGCCTCTGCAGGTCGGAGGGCCGTTTCTCTAATGGGAAATAGCTGCTTCAGTGTGAGTGGGCTAGTTCCCATTAGTCGAGAGGACCTTTCTGCCTTTCCAGGTCGGAGGGCCGTTTCTCTAATGGGAAATAGCTGCTTCAGTGTGAGTGGGCTAGTTCCCATTAGTCGAGAGGACCTTTCTGCCTTTCCAGGTCGGAGGGCCGTTACTCTAATGGGAAATAGCTGCTTCAGTGTGAGTGGGCTAGATCCCATTAGACGAGAGGACCTTTCTGCCTCTGCAGGTCGGAGGGCCGTTTCTCTAATGGGAAATAGCTGCTTCAGTGTGAGTGGGCTAGTTCCCATTAGTCGAGAGGACCTTTCTGCCTCTGCAGGTCGGAGGGCCGTTTCTCTAATGGGAAATAGCTGCTTCAGTGTGAGTGGGCTAGATCCCATTAGACGAGAGGACCTTTCTGCCTTTCTAGGTCGGAGGGCCGTTTCTCTAATGAACAATAGCTGCTTCCGTGTGAGTGGGCTAGTTCCCATTAGAAGAGAGGACCTTTCTGCCTCTGTGGGTCGGAGGGCCGTTTCTCTAATGGGAAATAGCTGATTCAGTGTGAGTGGGCTAGTTCCCATTAGACGAGAGGACCTTTCTGCCTCTGTGGGTCGGAGGGCCGTTTCTCAAATGGGAAATACCTGCTTCAGTGTAAGTGTGCTAGTTCAAATTAGACGAGAGGACCTTTCTGCCTCTGCAGGTCGGAGGGCCGTTTCTCTAATGGGAAATAGCTGCTTCAGTGTGAGTGGGCTAGTTCCCATTAGACGAGAGGACCTTTCTGCCTTTCCAGGTCGGAGGGCCGTTACTCTAATGGGAAATAGCTGCTTCAGTGTGAGTGGGCTAGTTCCCATTAGACGAGAGGACCTTTCTGCCTCTGTGGGTCGGAGGGCCGTTTCTCTAATGGGAAATACCTGCTTCAGTGTAAGTGGGCTAGTTCAAATTAGACGAGAGGACCTTTCTGCCTCTGCGGGTCGGAGGGCCGTTTCTCTAATGGGAAATAGCTGCTTCAGTGTGAATGGGCTAGTTCCCATTAGACGAGAGGACCTTTCTGCCTCTGCAGGTCAGAGGGCCGTTTCTCTAATGGGAAATAGCTGCTTCAGTGTGAATGGGCTAGTTCCCATTAGATGAGAGGACCTTTCTGCCTCTGCAGGCCGGAGGGCCGTTTCTCTAATGGGAAATAGCTGCTTCAGTGTGAGTGGGCTAGTTCCCATTAGACGAGAGGACCTTTCTGCCTCTGCAGGTCGGAGGGCCGTTTCTCTAATGGGAAATAGCTGCTTCAGTGTGAGTGGGCTAGTTCCCATTAGACGAGAGGACCTTTCTGCCTCTGCAGGTCGGAGGGCCGTTTCTCTAATGGGAAATAGCTGCTTCAGTGTGAGTGGGCTAGTTCCCATTAGAAGAGAGGACCTCTCTGCCTCTGCAGGTCGGAGGGCCGTTTCTCTATTGGCAAATAGCTGATTCAGTGTGAGTGGGCTAGTTCCCATTAGAGGAGAGGACCTTTCTGCCTTTCCAGGTCTGAGGGCCATTCTCTAATGGGAAATAGAGGTTTCAGTGTGAGTGGGCTAGTTCCCATTAGACGAGAGGACCATTCTGCCTCTGCAGGTCGGAGGGCTGTTTCTCTAATGGGAAATAGCTGCTTCAGTGTGAGTGGGCTAGTTCCCATTAGTCGAGAGGACCTTTCTGCCTTTCCAGGTCGGAGGGCCGTTACTCTAATGGGAAATAGCTGCTTCAGTGTGAGTGGGCTAGATCCCATTAGACGAGAGGACCTTTCTGCCTTTCCAGGTCAGAGGGCCGTTTCTCTAATGAACAATAGCTGCTTCAGTGTGAGTGGGCTAGTTCCCATTAGAAGAGAGGACCTTTCTGCCTCTGCGGGTCGGAGGGCCGTTTCTCTAATGGGAAATAGCTGATTCAGTGTGAGTGGGCTAGTTCCCATTAGACGAGAGGACCTTTCTGCCTCTGTGGGTCGGAGGGCCGTTTCTCTAATGGGAAATACCTGCTTCAGTGTAAGTGGGCTAGTTCAAATTAGACGAGAGGACCTTTCTGCCTCTGCAGGTCGGAGGGCCGTTTCTCTAATGGGAAATAGCTGCTTCAGTGTGAGTGGGCTAATTCCCATTAGACGAGAGGACCTTTCTGCCTTTCCAGGTCGGAGGGCCGTTACTCTAATGGGAAATAGCTGCTTCAGTGTGAGTGGGCTAGTTCCCATTAGACGAGAGGACATTTCTGTCTCTGCACATCGGAGGGCCGTTTCTCTAATGGGAAATAGCTGCTTCAGTGTAAGTGGGCTAGTTCCCATTAGACGAGAGGACCTTTCAGCCTCTGCAGGTCGGAGGGCCGCTTCTCTAATGGGAAATAGATGCTTCAGTGTGAGTGGGCTAGTTCCCATTAGACAAGAGGACCTTTCTGCCTCTGCAGGTCGGAGGGCCGTTTCTCCAATGGGAAATAGCTGCTTCAGTGTAAGTGAGATAGTTCCCATTAGACGAGAGGACCTTTCTGCCTCTGCAGGTCGGAGGGCCGTTTCTCTAATGGGAAATAGCTGCTTCAGTGTGAGTGGGCTAGTTCCCATTAGACGAGAGGACCTTTCTGCCTCTGCAGGTCGGAGGGCCGTTTCTCTAATGGGAAATAGCTGCTTCAGTGTGAGTGGGCTAGTTCCCATTAGACGAGAGGACCTTTCTGACTCTGCAGGTCGGAGGGCCGTTTCTCTAATGGGAAATAGCTGCTTCAGTGTGAGTGGGCTTCTTCCCATTTGACGAGAGGACCTTTCTGCCTCTGCAGGTCGGAGTGCCGTTTCTCTAATGGGAAATAGCTGCTTCAGTGTGAGTGGGCTAGTTCCCATTAGACGAGAGGACCTTTCTGCCTCTGCAGGTCGGAGGGCCGTTTCTCTAATAGGAAGTAGCTGCTTCAGTGTGAGTGGGCTAGTTCCCATTAGACAAGAGGACGTTTCTGCCTCTGCAGGTCGGAGGGCCGTTTCTCTAATAGGAAATAGCTGCTTCAGTGTGAGTGGGCTAGTTCCCATTACACGAGAGGACCTTTCTGCCTCTGCAGGTCGGAGGGCCGTTTCTCTAATAGGAAATAGCTGCTTCAGTGTGAGTGGGCTAGTTCCCATTAGATGAGGACCTTTCTGCCTCTGCAGGTCGGAGGGCCGTTTCTCTAATGGGAAATAGCTGCTTCAGTGTGAGTGGGCTAGTTCCCATTAGTCGAGAGGACCTTTCTGCCTTTCCAGGTCGGAGGGCCGTTTCTCTAATGGGAAATAGCTGCTTCAGTGTGAGTGGGCTAGTTCCCATTAGTCGAGAGGACCTTTCTGCCTTTCCAGGTCGGAGGGCCGTTACTCTAATGGGAAATAGCTGCTTCAGTGTGAGTGGGCTAGATCCCATTAGACGAGAGGACCTTTCTGCCTTTCCAGGTCAGAGGGCCGTTTCTCTAATGAACAATAGCTGCTTCAGTGTGAGTGGGCTAGTTCCCATTAGAAGAGAGGACCTTTCTGCCTCTGCGGGTCGGAGGGCCGTTTCTCTAATGGGAAATAGCTGCTTCAGTGTGAGTGGGCTAGTTCCCATTAGACGAGAGGACATTTCTGTCTCTGCACATCGGAGGGCCGTTTCTCTAATGGGAAATAGCTGCTTCAGTGTAAGTGGGCTAGTTCCCATTAGACGAGAGGACCTTTCAGCCTCTGCAGGTCGGAGGGCCGCTTCTCTAATGGGAAATAGATGCTTCAGTGTGAGTGGGCTAGTTCCCATTAGACGAGAGGACCTTTCTTCCTCTGCAGGTCGGAGGGCCGTTTCTCCAATGGGAAATAGCTGCTTCAGTGTAAGTGAGCTAGTTCCCATTAGACGAGAGGACCTTTCTGCCTCTGCAGGTCGGAGGGCCGTTTCTCTAATGGGAAATAGCTGCTTCAGTGTGAGTGGGCTAGTTCCCATTAGACGAGAGGACCTTTCTGCCTCTGCAGGTCGGAGGGCCGTTTCTCTAATGGGAAATAGCTGCTTCAGTGTGAGTGGGCTAGTTCCCATTAGACGAGAGGACCTTTCTGCCTCTGCAGGTCGGAGTGCCGTTTCTCTAATGGGAAATAGCTGCTTCAGTGTGAGTGGGCTAGTTCCCATTAGACGAGAGGACCTTTCTGCCTCTGCAGGTCGGAGGGCCGTTTCTCTAATAGGAAATAGCTGCTTCAGTGTGAGTGGGCTAGTTCCCATTGGACAAGAGGACGTTTCTGCCTCTGCAGGTCGGAGGGCCGTTTCTCTAATAGGAAATAGCTGCTTCAGTGTGAGTGGGCTAGTTCCCATTACACGAGAGGACCTTTCTGCCTCTGCAGGTCGGAGGGCCGTTTCTCTAATAGGAAATAGCTGCTTCAGTGTGAGTGGGCTAGTTCCCATTAGATGAGGACCTTTCTGCCTCTGCAGGTCGGAGGGCCGTTTCTCTAATGGGAAATAGCTGCTTCAGTGTGAGTGGGCTAGTTCCCATTAGTCGAGAGGACCTTTCTGCCTTTCCAGGTCGGAGGGCCGTTACTCTAATGGGAAATAGCTGCTTCAGTGTGAGTGGGCTAGATCCCATTAGACGAGAGGACCTTTCTGCCTTTCCAGGTCAGAGGGCCGTTTCTCTAATGAACAATAGCTGCTTCAGTGTGAGTGGGCTAGTTCCCATTAGAAGAGAGGACCTTTCTGCCTCTGCGGGTCGGAGGGCCGTTTCTCTAATGGGAAATAGCTGATTCAGTGTGAGTGGGCTAGTTCCCATTAGACGAGAGGACCTTTCTGCCTCTGTGGGTCGGAGGGCCGTTTCTCTAATGGGAAATACCTGCTTCAGTGTAAGTGGGCTAGTTCAAATTAGACGAGAGGACCTTTCTGCCTCTGCAGGTCGGAGGGCCGTTTCTCTAATGGGAAATAGCTGCTTCAGTGTGAGTGGGCTAGTTCCCATTAGACGAGAGGACCTTTCTGCCTTTCCATGTCGGAGGGCCGTTACTCTAATGGGAAATAGCTGCTTCAGTGTGAGTGGGCTAGTTCCCATTAGACGAGAGGACATTTCTGTCTCTGCACTTCGGAGGGCCGTTTCTCTAATGGGAAATAGCTGCTTCAGTGTAAGTGGGCTAGTTCCCATTAGACGAGAGGACCTTTCAGCCTCTGCAGGTCGGAGGGCCGCTTCTCTAATGGGAAATAGATGCTTCAGTGTGAGTGGGCTAGTTCCCATTAGACGAGAGGACCTTTCTGCCTCTGCAGGTCGGAGGGCCGTTTCTCCAATGGGAAATAGCTGCTTCAGTGTAAGTGAGCTAGTTCCCATTAGACGAGAGGACCTTTCTGCCTCTGCAGGTCGGAGGGCCGTTTCTCTAATGGGAAATAGCTGCTTCAGTGTGAGTGGGCTAGTTCCCATTAGACGAGAGGACCTTTCTGCCTCTGCAGGTCGGAGGGCCGTTTCTCTAATGGGAAATAGCTGCTTCAGTGTGAGTGGGCTAGTTCCCATTAGACGAGAGGACCTTTCTGACTCTGCAGGTCGGAGGGCCGTTTATCTAATGGGAAATAGCTGCTTCAGTGTGAGTGGGCTACTTCCCATTTGACGAGAGGACCTTTCTGCCTCTGCAGGTCGGAGTGCCGTTTCTCTAATGGGAAATAGCTGCTTCAGTGTGAGTGGGCTAGTTCCCATTAGACGAGAGGACCTTTCTGCCTCTGCAGGTCGGAGGGCCGTTTCTCTAATAGGAAATAGCTGCTTCAGTGTGAGTGGGCTAGTTCCCATTAGACAAGAGGACGTTTCTGCCTCTGCAGGTCGGAGGGCCGTTTCTCTAATAGGAAATAGCTGCTTCAGTGTGAGTGGGCTAGTTCCCATTACACGAGAGGACCTTCCTGCCTCTGCAGGTCGGAGGGCCGTTTCTCTAATAGGAAATAGCTGCTTCAGTGTGAGTGGGCTAGTTCCCATTAGATGAGGACCTTTCTGCCTTTCCAGGTCGGAGGGCCGTTTCTCTAATGGGAAATAGCTGCTTCAGGGTGAGTGGGCTAGTTCCCATTAGACGAGAGGACCTTTCTGCCTTTCCAGGTCGGAGGGCCGTTACTCTAATGGGAAATAGCTGCTTCAGTGTGAGTGGGCTAGTTCCCATTAGACGAGAGGACCTTTGTGCCTCTGCAGGTCGGAGGGCCGTTTCTCTAATGGGAAATAGCTGCTTCAGTGTGAGTGGGCTAGTTCCCATTAGACGAGAGGACCTTTCTGCCTCTGTAGGTCAGAGGGCCGTTTCTCTAATGGGAAATAGCTGCTTCAGTGTGAGTGGGATAGTTCCCATTAGAGGTGAGCACCTTTCTGCCTCTGCAGGTCGGAGGTCCGTTTCTCTAATGGGAAATAGCTGCTTCAGTGTGAGTGGGCTAGTTCCCATTAGACGAGAGGACCTTTCTGCCTTTCCAGGTCGGAGGGCCGTTACTCTAATGGGAAATAGCTGCTTCAGTGTGAGTGGGCTAGTTCCCATTAGACGAGAGGACCTTTCTGCCTTTCCAGGTCGGAGGGCCGTTTCTCTAATGGGAAATAGCTGCTTCAGTGCGAGTGGGCTAGTTCCCATTAGACGAGAGGACATTTCTGCGTCTGCAGGTCGGAGGGCCGTTTCTCTAATGGGAAATAGCTGCTTCAGTGCGAGTGGGCTAGTTCCCATTAGACGAGAGGACCTTTCAGCCTCTGCAGGTCGGACGGCCGTTTCTCTAATGGGAAATAGCTGCTTCAGTGCGAGTGGGCTAGTTCCCATTAGACGAGAGGACCTTTCTGCCTCTGGAGGTCGGAGGGCCGTTCCTCTAATGGGAAATAGCTGCTTCAGTGTGAATGGGCTAGTTCCCATTAGAAGAGAGGACCTTTCTGCCTTTCCAGGTGGGAGGGCCGTTACTCTAATGGGAAATAGCTGCTTCAGTGTGAGTGGGCTAGTTCCCATTAGACGTGAGGACCTTTCAGCCTCTGCAGGTCGGAAGGCCGTTTCTCTAATGGGAAATAGCTGCTTCAGTGTGAGTGGGCTAGTTCCCATTAGACGAGAGGACCTTTCTGCCTCTGCAGGTCGGAGGGCCGTTTCTCTAATGGGAAATAGCTGCTTCAGTGTGAATGGGCTAGTTCCCATTAGACGAGAGGACCTTTCTGCCTCTGCAGGTCGGAGGGCCGTTTCTCTAATGGGAAATAGCTGCTTCAGTGTGAGTGGGCTATTTCCCATTAGTCGAGAGGACCTTTCTGCCTCTGCAGGTCGGAGGGCTGTTTCTCTAATGGGAAATAGCTGCTTCAGTGTGAGTGGGCTAGTTCCCATTAGACGAGAGGACCTTTCTGTCTCTGCAGGTCGGAGGGCCGTTTCTCTAATGGGAAATAGCTGCTTCAGTGTGAATGGGCAGTTCCCATTAGACGAGAGGACCTTTCTGCCTCTGCAGGTCGGAGGGCCGTTTCTCTAATGGGAAATAGCTGCTTCAGTGTGAATGGGCTAGTTCCCATTTGACGAGAGGACCTTTCTGCCTCTGCAGGTCGGAGGGCCGTTTCTCTAATGGGAAATAGCTGCTTCAGTGTGAGTGGGCTAGTTCCCATTAGACGAGAGGACCTTTCTGACTCTGCAGGTCGGAGGGCCGTTTCTCTAATGGGAAATAGCTGCTTCAGTGTGAGTGGGCTACTTCCCATTTGACGAGAGGACCTTTCTGCCTCTGCAGGTCGGAGGGCCGTTTCTCTAATGGGAAATAGCTGATTCAGTGTGAGCGGGCTAGTTCCCATTAGACGAGAGGAACTTTCTGCCTCTGTGGGTCGGAGGGCCGTTTCTCAAATGGGAAATACCTGCTTCAGTGTAAGTGGGCTAGTTCAAATTAGACGAGAGGACCTTTCTGCCTCTGCAGGTCGGAGTGCCGTTTCTCTAATGAGAAATAGCTGCTTCAGTGTGAGTGGGCTAGTTCCCATTAGACGAGAGGACCTTTCTGCCTCTGCAGGTCGGAGGGCCGTTTCTCTAATAGGAAATAGCTGCTTCAGTGTGAGTGGGCTAGTTCCCATTAGACAAGAGGACGTTTCTGCCTCTGCAGGTCGGAGGGCCGTTTCTCTAATAGGAAATAGCTGCTTCAGTGTGAGTGGGCTAGTTCCCATTACACGAGAGGACCTTTCTGCCTCTGCAGGTCGGAGGGCCGTTTCTCTAATAGGAAATAGCTGCTTCAGTGTGAGTGGGCTAGTTCCCATTAGATGAGGACCTTTCTGCCTTTCCAGGTCGGAGGGCCGTTTCTCTAATAGGAAATAGCTGCTTCAGTGTGAGTGGGCTAGTTCCCATTAGATGAGGACCTTTCTGCCTTTCCAGGTCGAGGGCCGTTTCTCTAATGGGAAATAGCTGCTTCAGGGTGAGTGGGCTAGTTCCCATTAGACGAGAGGACCTTTCTGCCTTTCCAGGTCGGAGGGCCGTTACTCTAATGGGAAATAGCTGCTTCAGTGTGAGTGGGCTAGTTCCCATTAGACGAGAGGACCTTTGTGCCTCTGCAGGTCGGAGGGCCGTTTCTCTAATGGGAAATAGCTGCTTCAGTGTGAGTGGGCTAGTTCCCATTAGACGAGAGGACCTTTCTGCCTCTGTAGGTCGGAGGGCCGTTTCTCTAATGGGAAATAGCTGCTTCAGTGTGAGTGGGATAGTTCCCATTAGACGTGAGCACCTTTCTGCCTCTGCAGGTCGGAGGTCCGTTTCTCTAATGGGAAATAGCTGCTTCAGTGTGAGTGGGCTAGTTCCCATTAGACGAGAGGACCTTTCTGCCTTTCCAGGTCGGAGGGCCGTTACTCTAATGGGAAATAGCTGCTTCAGTGTGAGTGGGCTAGTTCCCATTAGACGATAGGACCTTTCTGCCTTTCCAGGTCGGAGGGCCGTTTCTCTAATGGGAAATAGCTGCTTCAGTGCGAGTGGGCTAGTTCCCATTAGACGAGAGGACATTTCTGCCTCTGCAGGTCGGAGGGCCGTTTCTCTAATGGGAAATAGCTGCTTCAGTGCGAGTGGGCTAGTTCCCATTAGACGAGAGGACCTTTCAGCCTCTGCAGGTCGGACGGCCGTTTCTCTAATGGGAAATAGCTGCTTCAGTGCGAGTGGGCTAGTTCCCATTAGACGAGAGGACCTTTCTGCCTCTGGAGGTCGGAGGGCCGTTCCTCTAATGGGAAATAGCTGCTTCAGTGTGAATGGGCTAGTTCCCATTAGAAGAGAGGACCTTTCTGCCTTTCCAGGTGGGAGGGCCGTTACTCTAATGGGAAATAGCTGCTTCAGTGTGAGTGGGCTAGTTCCCATTAGACGAGAGGACATTTCTGCCTCTGCAGGTCGGAGGGCCGTTTCTCTAATGGGAAATAGCTGCTTCATTGTGAGTGGGCTAGTTCCCATTAGACGTGAGGACCTTTCAGCCTCTGCAGGTCGGAAGGCCGTTTCTCTAATGGGAAATAGCTGCTTCAGTGTGAGTGGGCTAGTTCCCATTAGACGAGAGGACCTTTCTGCCTCTGCAGGTCGGAGGGCCGTTTCTCTAATGGGAAATAACTGCTTCAGTGTGAATGGGCTAGTTCCCATTAGACGAGAGGACCTTTCTGCCTCTGCAGGTCGGAGGGCCGTTTCTCTAATGGGAAATAGCTGCTTCAGTGTGAGTGGGCTATTTCCCATTAGTCGAGAGGACCTTTCTGCCTCTGCAGGTCGGAGGGCTGTTTCTCTAATGGGAAATAGCTGCTTCAGTGTGAGTGGGCTAGTTCCCATTAGACGAGAGGACCTTTCTGTCTCTGCAGGTCGGAGGGCCGTTTCTCTAATGGGAAATAGCTGCTTCAGTGTGAATGGGCAGTTCCCATTAGACGAGAGGACCTTTCTGCCTCTGCAGGTCGGAGGGCCGTTTCTCTAATGGGAAATAGCTGCTTCAGTGTGAATGGGCTAGTTCCCATTTGACGAGAGGACCTTTCTGCCTCTGCAGGTCGGAGGGCCGTTTCTCTAATGGGAAATAGCTGCTTCAGTGTGAGTGGGCTAGTTCCCATTAGACGAGAGGACCTTTCTGCCTCTGCAGGTCGGAGGGCCGTTTCTCTAATGGGAAATAGAGGCTTCAGTGTGAGTGGGCTAGTTCCCATTAGAGGAGAGGACCTTTCTGCCTCTACAGGTCGGAGGGCCGTTTCTCTAATGAGCAATAGCTGCTTCAGTGTGAGTGGGATAGTTCCCATTAGACGAGAGGACCTTTATGCCTCTGCGGGTCGGAGGGCCGTTTCTCTAATGGGAAATAGCTGCTTCAGTGTGAGTGGGCTAGTTCCCATTAGACGAGAGGACCTTTATGCCTCTGCGGGTCGGAGGGCCGTTTCTCTAATGGGAAATAGCTGCTTCAGTGTGAGTGGGCTAGTTCCCATTAGACGAGAGGACCTTTCTGCCTCTGCAGGTCGGAGGGCCGTTTCTCTAATGGGAAATAGCTGCTTCAGTGTGAATGGGCTAGTTCCCATTAGACGAGAGGACCTTTCTGCCTCTGCATGTCGGAGGGCCGTTTCTCTAATGGGAAATTGCTGCTACAGTGTGAATGCGCTAGTTCCCATTAGACGAGAGGACCTTTCTGCCTCTGCAGGTCGGAGGGCCGTTTCTCTAATGGGAAATAGCTGCTTCAGTTTGAATGGGCTAGTTCCCATTAGACGAGAGGACCTTTCTGCCTCTGCAGGTCGGAGGGCCGTTTCTCTAATGGGAAATAGAGGTTTCAGTGTGAGTGGGCTAGTTCCCATCAGACGAGAGGACCTTTCTGCCTCTGCAGGTCAGAGGGCCGTTTCTCTAATGGGAAATAGCTGCTTCAGTGTGAGTGGGCTAGTTCCCATTAGATGAGAGGACCTTTCTGCCTCTGCAGGTCGGAGGGCCGTTTCTCTAATGGGAAATAGCTGCTTCAGTGTGAGTCGGCTAGTTCCCATTAGTCGAGAGGACCTTTCTGCCTCTGCAGGTCGGAGGGCCGTTTCTCTAATGGGAAATAGCTGCTTCAGTGTGAGTGGGCTAGATCCCATTAGACGAGAGGACCTTTCTGCCTTTCCAGGTCGGAGGGCCGTTTCTCTAATGAACAATAGCTGCTTCAGTGTGAGTGGGCTAGATCCCATTAGAAGAGAGGACCTTTCTGCCTCTGCGGGTCGGAGGGACGTTTCTCTAATGGGAAATAGCTGATTCAGTGTGAGTGGGCTAGTTCCCATTAGACGAGAGGACCTTTCTGCGTCTGCGGGTCGGAGAGCCGTTTCTCTAATGGGAAATTGCTGCTTCAGTGTGAGTGGGCTAGTTCCCATTAGACGAGAGGACCTTTCTGCCTCTGCAGGTCGGAGGGCCGTTTCTCTAATGGGAAATAGCTGCTTCAGTGTGAGTGGGCTATTTCCCATTAGACGAGAGGACCTTTCTGCCTCTGCAGGTCGGAGGGCCGTTTCTCTAATGGGAAACAGCTGCTTCAGTGTGAGTGGGCTAGTTCCCATTAGACGAGAGGACCTTTCTGCCTTTCCAGGTCGGAGGGCCGTTTCTCTAATGGGAAATAGCTGCTTCAGTGTGAGTGGGCTAGTTCCCATTAGACGAGAGGACCTTTCTGCCTCTGCAGGTCGAAGGGCCGTTTCTCTAATGGGAAATAGCTGCTTCAGTGTGAGTGGGCTATTTCCCATTAGTCGAAAGGACCTTACTGCCTCTGCAGGTTGGAGGGCCGTTTCTCTAATGGGAAATAGCTGCTTCAGTGTGAGTGGGCTAGTTCCCATTAGACAAGAGGACCTTTCTGCCTCTGCAGGTCAGAGGGCCGTTTCTCTAGTGGGAAATAGCTGCTTCAGTGTGAATGGGCAGTTCCCATTAGACGAGAGGACCTTTCTGCCTCTGCAGGTCGCAGAGCCGTTTCTCTAATGGGAAATAGCTGCTTCAGTGTGAATGGGCTAGTTCCCATTAGACGAGAGGACCTTTCTGCCTCTGCAGGTCGGAGGGCCGTTTCTCTAATGGGAAATAGCTGATTCAGTGTGAGTGAGCTAGTTCCCATTAGAGGAGAGGACCTTTCTGCCTTTCCAGGTCGGAGGGCCGTTTCTCTAATGGGAAATAGAGGCTTCAGTGTGAGTGGGATAGTTCCCATTAGACGAGAAGACCTTTCTGCCTTTCCAGGTCGGAGGGCCGTTTCTCTAATGAGCAATAGCTGCTTCAGTGTGAGTGGGCTAGTTCCCATTAGAAGAGAGGACCTTTCTGCCTCTGCGGGTCGGAGGGCCGTTTCTCTAATGGGAAATAGCTGCTTCAGTGTGAGTGGGCTAGTTCCCATTAGACGAGAGGACCTTTCTGCCTCTGCAGGTCGGAGGGCCGTTTCTCTAATGGGAAATAGCTGCTACAGTGTGAATGGGCTAGTTCCCATTAGACGAGAGGACCTTTCTGCCTCTGCAGGTCGGAGGGCCGTTTCTCTAATGGGAAATAGCTGCTTCAGTGTGAATGGGTTAGTTCCCATTAGACGAGAGGACCTTTCTGCCTCTGCAGGTCGGAGGGCCGTTTCTCTAATGGGAAATAGCTGCTTCAGTGTGAGTGGGCTAGTTCCCATTAGACGAGAGGACCTTTCTGCCTCTGCAGGTCGGAGGGCCGTTTCTCTAATGGGAAATAGCTGCTTCAGTGTGAGTGGGCTAGTTCCCATTAGAAGAAAGGACCTTTCTGCCTCTGCAGGTCGGAGGGCCGTTTCTCTAATGGGAAATAGCTGATTCAGTGTGAGTGGGCTAGTTCCCATTAGAGGAGAGGACCTTTCTGCCTTTCCAGGTCGGAGGGCCGTTTCTCTAATGGGAAATAGAGGTTTCAGTGTGAGTGGGCTAGTTCCCATCACATGAGAGGACCTTTCTGCCTCTACAGGTCAGAGGGCTGTTTCTCTAATGGGAAATAGCTGCTTCAGTGTGAGTCGGCTAGTTCCCATTAGTCGAGAGGACCTTTCTGCCTCTGCAGGTCGGAGGGCCGTTTCTCTAATGGGAAATAGCTGCTTCAGTGTGAGTGGGCTAGATCCCATTAGACGAGAGGACCTTTCTGCCTTCCCAGGTCGGAGGGCCGTTTCTCTAATGGGAAATAGCTGATTCAGTGTGAGTGGGCTAGTTCCCATTAGACGAGAGGACCTTTCTGCCTCTACGGGTCGGAGGGCCGTTTCTCTAATGGGAAATAGCTGATTCAGTGTGAGTGGGCTAGTTCCCATTAGACGAGAGGACCTTTCTGCCTCTGCAGGTCAGAGGGCCGTTTCTCTAATGGGAAATAGCTGCTTCAGTGTAAGTGGGCTAGTTCCCATTAGACGAGAGGACCTTTCTGCCTTTCCAGGTCGGAGGGCCGTTTCTCTAATGGGAAATAGCTGCTTCAGTGTGAGTGGGCTAGTTCCCATTAGACGAGAGGACCTTTCTGCCTCTGCAGGTCGAAGGGCCGTTTCTCTAATGGGAAATAGCTGCTTCAGTGTGAGTGGGCTAGTTCCCATTAGACGAGAGGACGTTTCTGCCTCTGCAGGTCAGAGGGCCGTTTCTCTAATGGGAAATAGCTGCTTCAGTGTGAATGGGCTAGTTCCCATTAGGCGAGGGGACCTTTCTGCCTCTGCAGGTCGGAGGGCTGTTTCTCTAATGGGAAATAGCTGCTTCAGTGTGAGTGGGCTAGTTCCCATTAAACGAGAGGACCTTTCTGCCTTTCCAGGTAGGAGGACCGTTTCTCTAATGGACAATATCTGCTTCAGTATGAGCGGGCTATTTCCCATTAGACGAGAGGACCTTTCTGCCTCTGCGGGTCAGAGGGCCGTTTCTCTAATGGGAAATAGCTGCTTCACTGTGAGTGGGCTAGTTCCCATTAGACAAGAGGACCTTTCTGCCTCTGCAGGTCAGAGGGCCGTTTCTCTAATGGGAAATAGCTGCTTCAGTGTAAGTGGGCTAGTTCCCATTAGACAAGAGGACCTTTCTGCCTCTGCACATCTGAGGGCCGTTTCTCTAATGGGAAATAGCTGCTTCAGTGTGAGAGGGCTAGTTCCCATTAGATGATAGGACCTTTCTGCCTCTGCAGGTCAGAGGGCCGTTTCTCTACTGGGAAATAGCTGCTTCAGTGTAAGTGGGCTAGTTCCCATTAGACAAGAGGACCTTTCTGCCTCTGCAAGTCGGAGGGCCGTTTCTTTAATGGGAAATAGCTGCTTCAGTGTGAGTGGGCTAGTTCCCATTAGACGAGAGGACCTTTCTGTCTCTGCAGGTCAGAGGGCCGTTTCTCTAATGGGAAATAGCTGCTTCAGTGTGAGTGGGCTAGTTCCCATTAGACGAGAGGACCTTTCTGCCTTTCCAGGTCGGAGGGCTGTTACTCTAATGGGAAATAACTGCTTCAGTGTGAGTGGGCTAGTTCCCATTAGACGAGAGGACATTTCTGCCTCTGCAGGTCGGAGGGCCGTTTCTCTAATGGGAAATAGCTGCTTCAGTGTAAGTGGGCTAGTTCCCATTAGACGAGAGGACCTTTCTGCCTCTGCAGGTCGGAGGGCCGTTTCTCTAATGGGAAATAGCTGCTTCAGTGTAAGTGGGCTAGTTCCCATTAGACGAGAGGACCTTTCTGCCTCTGCAGGTCAGAGGGCCGTTTCTCTAATGGGAAATAGCTGCTTCAATGTAAGTGGGCTAGTTCCCATTAGACGAGAGGACCTTTCTGCCTCTGCAGGTCGGAGGGCCGTTTCTTTAATGGGAAATAGCTGCTTCAGTGTGAGTGGGCTAGTTCCCATTAGACGAGAGGACCTTTCTGCCTCTGCAGGTCAGAGGGCCTTTTCTCTAATGGGAAATAGCTGCTTCAGTGTGAGTGGGCTAGTTCCCATTAGACGAGAGGACCTTTCTGCCTCTGCAGGTCAGAGGGCCGTTTGTCAAGTTCAGGTGTTCCCTTCACCCCTTCCGACTCACTCCAATCCTCCTCCTCCTCACCTGTGAGTTCTGAATGTAGGGTTCCTCCGAACCGCTTCTTCCACAGCTCTTCTTTCTTCTTTCCTTTTTTTTGTAAAAGGGATCTGCCCCAAAGGGAAGCCACCCTGACTTCTGAATAGAAGATCTGGGGGGGGCCCCTCCTCCGGTTCAGACCAGCGGGGAAAAAGCCGTAGGCATAAAAAACCCCTAGGTGATGGCCTGTGATGGTCTTCAATTCGAAATTGGCAGAAGGTGAGTCCTTGTCTGAGAAGCCGGCTGGGAGTGGCAGGCAGTAATAAGTGGGTTGGAGAACCTGAGAGCAGACCGCGAGTATACGGTAGTAAGAGGGAGAGGGAAAGCTGGAGGAGAAGGGGAGAGAGAAATAAATGCTACGCTCCCTGCTAAACCTGGCGCGAGCCTGCGGGACCCAGGGCAGTAGAAAAATATAGAGGAAGGGTGTTAGCAGATGGGAAGAAAGCCGGCACCGAGAAAAGGCGCCGAGCAACACACAGAGGGAGAGAAATCTTACGAGCGCTTCAACCCGAAAGCCTGACGCGAGTAGGTTGCAACGCGCAGACTTCCGGGTAGGAGCGGCTAATAAGCGATCCCCTCCCAGCGGCCGGCCGGGAGACTAGACCGCCACTGAGCGTTGCACAGAGACGTGGCGGAACAGCTAATGGCCGCTCCAACGCCATCGGCTCCATGCACGCCAGTCGCGGCGGAGCATGACAGTATGCCCCCCTCCACGGCCCACACCCCCCGGCTTACCCGGATGGAGTCGGTGAAACCGCCGAGTCAGCCTGGGTGCATGCACATAAGACACAGGCTCCCAAGAGTCCTCAGAATGGGGAAACCCTTTCCAGGCCACCAAATACTCCAGTCGCCCTCGTCGATACCTGGAATCCAGAATACCCGAAACTTCGTATTCCTCGGGGAAAGGCGGTTGGGCTACAGGTAAGGTTAGTTTTCGTTTGTAAGGAGTCTCAGAATCAACCGGTCGGAGTAAGGAAGAGTGAAATACAGGATGAATCCGGTGCATACTTCTGGGGAGTTGTAGTCTAAAGGCCACCGGATTTATCTGCTTGACAATCTTAAAGGGGCCCAGAAATCGGGGAGTAAGTTTGTTCGGATGAACCCATCGTGGTAAATATTTGGTGGACAGCCATACTCTGTCCCCTACCTTCCACTCGGGACAAGGAAGGCGAGATCGATCCGACTGCTCCTTATACCTACTGCGGGATTGGCGTAGACTTTGCTGAGCAGACTTGTGCGCGGTGGTTATCTCAGCTAAATGGGATTCAAGCGTAGGTATATTGGAAAAGGATTTGAAAGAGGGAAGCAATCCCCGTGGGTGTATACCATAAGTGCAAAAAAAAGGACTAAGACCTGTAGCTGAGTGCAAGGAGTTATTATATGCGAATTCCGCAGTAGGTAGGAGGGATACCCAGTTATCTTGTACACTGTTAACATAACATCTGAGATATTGTTCGAGTGAGGCATTAAGCCTCTCAGTCTGCCCATTAGTCTGCGGATGAAACCCCGAGGAAAGGGCACGTTCGATTCCCAAACGCTGACATAGCGCCGCCCAAAACCGAGAGGTATACTGACTTCCTCGATCACTGGTAATCTTCTCAGGCAACCCATGTAACTTGAAAATGTCCCTAAGAAAAACTTCCGCCATGACTGAGGCAGATGGCACTCCGGTTAGAGGGGAGAAATGAGCCATTTTGGTAAAAGAATCTATAGTAACCATCAGACAGGTACAGCCCTGAGACGGAGGTAGATCTACAATAAAATCTGTAGAAATATGGGACCACGGTTGTACAGGGGTCTCCGATTGTTCGAGGAGGCCATAAGGTTTATGAGTTGGATTTTTATTCTTGGCACAGGTCAAACAAGTTCTACAATGTCTCTTGACATCTTGGGCGAGAGTGGGCCAGAAAAAAGATCGGGAAATAAGATCTAAGGTACCCCTTATCCCTCTATGACCTGCTGTCACATGGTCGTGGCCCCAACGTAGGATCCCAGATTGTAGGGTCTTGGTGGGGATGAACAACTTCTGACCCACCAGCAATAAACCATCCGACCATCGGACCTGGTGTTGTTGGTTCCAAGGTATCTGAGTCTCTGTTTCAGACGTAGTAACCGTTTTGACCTCTTGAAGAAAGGCGGAGACCAGACCCACAAGGCGGTTCCTAGGAAACATATACTCAGGTGTGGGTTCTGGTAGTAGCTCGGGGACGTTGCGCCTAGATAAAGCATCTGCCAAACCATTCAAGGTTCCAGGTATGTAGGTAATGATGAAATCGTATTGACTAAAGAAATGAGCCCAGCGTGCTTGTCGAGAGTTCACACATTCCATGTTCCTGAGGATCCGTAGGTTTTTATGATCCGTGCGTAAGGTGAAAGGATGCAGACTTCCTTGTAGCAAGTGTCTCCATTCCTCGCAGGCAGCCTTCAATGCCAATAATTCCTTCTCGATCACCGAATAATTTTTCTGACTGATTGTGAGGGTTTTTGAGAGGTAAGCCACAGGATGTTCCTTCCCATCTCTAGTCTGTAGAAGAACCGCTCCTAGGGCTCTCGCTGATGCGTCTGCTTCTACAATGAAAGGCTTGGTTTGATCTGGCTGACTCAAGATCGGAGCAGTACAGAACCTCTCTTTAAGTGTATAAAAGGCTTGGTCCGCTTGTTCTGTCCAGAGAAAAGGTTGTGACTCCTTCTTGAGAAGGGCGGTGATGGGTAGAACAATTTGTGAGAACTGACCTATGAACTTCCTATATAAGTTTGCCAACCCCAGCGCTGAACCTCCTTAAGGGAAGTAGGAGCCGGCCAGTCCAGGATAGCCGACACCTTCCTGGGATCCATCGTGATGCCTTCAGAGGAAAGGATATTCCCTAAATATGGCACGGAAGAGACTTTAAAGAGACATTTCTCTGTTTTGACCTTTAAGTGTTGAGATCGAAGACGGTTGAGTACTGTTCTCAAGTGCTGGGTGTGTTCTTGATGAGAGGACGAGAACACCAGGATGTCATCCAGGTAAACTATGGTATTCAGAAAGAGTAAATCCGAGAATAGACGGTCCATGAAGCGTTGGAAAACGGCTGGTGCATTAACGAGTCCGAAGGGCATAACCCTATACTCAAACAGACCAAAAGGTGTTCTAAACGCCGTCTTCCATTCATCCCCTTCTTTGATACGGAGGAGATGGTAGGCGCTCCGTAAATCCAATTTGGAGAAGACCGAGGCGTTTTGTACGGCCTCAAGAATGTCTGAAATAAGCGGCATAGGGTAGCAATCCCGGATGGTGACCTTATTAAGGCCACGATAGTCTATACACGGTCTTAGTTCCAGAGAATCCCGTTTGGGTATAAAAAATAACGAGGCTCCAGCAGGAGACCGTGAAGGTTGAATGAGCCCATTAGTCAAATGAGTGTCCAAATAGGTACGAAGGGCCCTTTTCTCTGTCATGGATAACGAAAACATGCGCCCAAAGGGTACTAGAGCATCTGGGGCCAGCTCTATGGCGCAGTCTTCCGGCCGGTGAGGAGGCAGGTCCAGGACCGGAGTTTCCTTGAACACTTCTTGGTATTCCGACAACTCTGGCGGGATCCGACACACAGTGCAAATGTTCTTATCTTCAGAAGTAATGATTTGCACAGTATCGGCCTGCGGCTGAACGAGACATTTCTGTCTACAAAAGTCTGATTCGAAAGCCATAGTGTTGCGGTTCCAGTCTATAGTTGGATTGTGTCTCCTGAACCATGGAATCCCGAGAATAATCGGGAAATGAGCCGCTCTGATGAGATCGAATTGTATCAGTTCGGAATGCTGAAGGATAGTTGCAGTTAGGAACTCCGTGGACTGAGTAATTGGTCCGGAGGAGAGTGGGGTACCATCCACCCCTTCCACCTTCTGAGCATCTTCACGTTGCAAGAGGATGAGACCTTGCTGGTTGGCCCATACGGTGTCCATGAACACCCCCGCGGCCCCGCAATCAAGCAGAGCCATGGTGGTAAGGTCTACGTGTCTTGTCTTCAACTGGATAGCTACTACCATGAGACGCGCATCCATCGCTGGGACTCGGGGCGACACGGTAACAGAAACATAGGGACTAAAGTTTAGACCTCGGATACTGGTCTCCTTTAGGTCCGAGGTTGATCGTTTCCCGCCCGCCTAGGTGGTACAGCTGGGCAGTTTCTAAGTAGATGGGTATTAGAACCGCAGTACATGCATAGACCAGATTCTCTCCGTCGTCTTCTTTCCTCTGGTGTCAATGGAGGCCGAGCTGTTCCTATCTGCATTGGTTCTTCCTTATGGCACAAGGATGGGACGGTAGGCAGAGAGGAGGCTCCAGCGGGATGGGTGACTGGGGTCTTTTGCTTCCTCCTTTCAGCCTTTCGTTCAGAGAGTCTATATTCTATCTGCAGAACCATTGACATGAGGTCTGATAAGGTTGTGGGTCGAGCTATGCGAGCCAGCTCATCTTTGAGTTCCTCCCTAAGACCTCGACGAAAGAGGGTATACTGGACCCGTTCCGGCCACCCTGCTTCTGTAGCCAACCGTTTGAAAGAGGAAATGTAGGAAAGTAGGTCACTGGATCCCTGCTGCACTTCGAGTAGCTCTTCAGCCGCTACAAGTGTTATGTCGGGCTGTTCGAATGTCTGTTTCAGCACAGACAGGAAGGCATCATAATTCCGAAGAACTGGGTCGTTGGATGTGACAAGAGGTGTAGCCCAAGCCAGGGCATTGCTTGTCATATTAGACACCATAAATCCCACTTTTATGTGGTCTGTGGAATAGGTCTGTGGACGAAAGGTAAAATGGACAGAACATGCTTCCAAAAATTCCTTCAAGCGTTTAGGGGCTCCATCAAACTTGCCGGAGGACAAGGCCATGGGAGGCAAATCAAACTCCCGTGCTTCTCGGTGAGTGAACAATTGCTTCAGGGTGGCATTCTCAGATTTGACGTTCTGTAGTTCTGTGTTCATAGCCTGAACCGCGGCTACCAACTCTTGTAACTGCTCCAGGGTAGCCATCTGAATCTTTTGGCGTTGCAAACTGTCAAGTTCAGGTGTTCCCTTCACCCCTTCCGACTCACTCCAATCCCCCTCCTCCTCACCTGTGAGTTCTGAATGTAGGGTTCCTCCGAACCGCTTCTTCCACAGCTCTTCTTTCTTCTTTCCTTTTTTTTGTAAAAGGGATCTGCCCCAAAGGGAAGCCACCCTGACTTCTGAATAGAAGATCTGGGGGGGGCCCCTCCTCCGGTTCAGACCAGCGGGGAAAAAGCCGTAGGCATAAAAAACCCCTAGGTGATGGCCTGTGATGGTCTTCAATTCGAAATTGGCAGAAGGTGAGTCCTTGTCTGAGAAGCCGGCTGGGAGTGGCAGGCAGTAATAAGTGGGCTGGAGAACCTGAGAGCAGACCGCGAGTATACGGTAGTAAGAGGGAGAGGGAAAGCTGGAGGAGAAGGGGAGAGAGAAATAAATGCTACGCTCCCTGCTAAACCTGGCGCGAGCCTGCGGGACCCAGGGCAGTAGAAAAACATAGAGGAAGGGTGTTAGCAGATGGGAAGAAAGCCGGCACCGAGAAAAGGCGCTGAGCAACACACAGAGGGAGAGAAATCTTACGAGCGCTTCAACCCGAAAGCCTGACGCGAGTAGGTTGCAACGCGCAGACTTCCGGGTAGGAGCGGCTAATAAGCGATCCCCTCCCGGCAGCCGGCCGGGAGACTAGACCGCCACTGAGCGTTGCACGGAGACGTGGCGGAACAGCTAATGGCCGCTCCAACGCCATCGGCTCCATGCACGCCAGTCGCGGCGGAGCATGACACCGTTTCTCTAATGGGAAATTGCTGCTTCAGTGTGAGTGGGCTAGTTCCCATTAGACGAGAGGACCTTTCTGCCTTTCCAGGTCGGAGGGCCGTTACTCTAATGGGAAATAACTGCTTCAGTGTGAGTGGGCTAGTTCCCATTAGACGAGAGGACATTTCTGCCTCTGCAGGTCGGAGGGCTGTTTCTCTAATGGGAAATAGCTGCTTCAGTGTAAGTGGGCTAGTTCCCATTAGACGAGAGGACCTTTCTGCCTCTGCACGTCGGAGGGCCGTTTCTCTAATGGGAAATAGCTGCTTCAGTGTAAGTGGGCTAGTTCCCATTAGACGAGAGGACCTTTCTGCCTCTGCAGGTAGGAAGGCCGCTTCTTTAATGGGAAATAGCTGCTTCAGTGTGAGTGGGCTAGTTCCCATTAGACGAGCGGACCTTTCTGCCTCTGCAGGTCGGAGGGCCGTTTCACTAATGGGAAATAGCTGCTTCAGTGTGAGTGGGCTAGTTCCCATTAGACGAGAGGACCTTTCTGCCTCTGCAGGTCGGAGGGCCGTTTCTCTAATGGGAAATAGCTGCTTCAGTGTGAGTGGGCTAGTTCCCATTAGACGAGAGGACCTTTCTGACTCTACAGGTCGGAGGGCCGTTTATCTAATGGGAAATAGCTGCTTCAGTGTGAGTGGGCTAGTTCCCATTAGACGAGAGGACCTTTCTGCCTCTGCAGGTCGGAGGGCCGTTTCTCTAATGGGAAATAGCTGCTTCAGTGTGAGTGGGCTAGTTCCCATTAGACGACAGGACCTTTCTGCCTCTGCAGGTCGGAGGGCCGTTTCTCTAATAGGAAATAGCTGCTTCAGTGTGAGTGGGCTAGTTCCCATTAGAAGAAAGGACCTTTCTGCCTCTGCAGGTCGGAGGGCCGTTTCTCTAATGGGAAATAGCTGATTCAGTGTGAGTGGGCTAGTTCCCATTAGAGGAGAGGACCTTTCTGCCTTTCCAGGTCGGAGGGCCGTTTCTCTAATGGGAAATAGCTGATTCAGTGTGAGTGGGCTAGTTCCCATTAGAGGAGAGGACCTTTCTGCCTTTCCAGGTCGGAGGGCCGTTTCTCTAATGGGAAATAGAGGTTTCAGTGTGAGTGGGCTAGTTCCCATCAGATGAGAGGACCTTTCTGCCTCTGCAGGTCAGAGGGCCGTTTCTCTAATGGGAAATAGCTGCTTCAGTGTGAGTGGGCTAGTTCCTATTAGACGAGAGGACCTTTCTGCCTCTGCAGGTCGGAGGGCCGTTTCTCGAATGGGAAATAGCTGCTTCAGTGTGAGTGGGCTAGTTCCCATTAGTCGAGAGGACCTTTCTGCCTCTGCAGGTCGGAGGGCCGTTTCTCTAATGGGAAATAGCTGCTTCAGTGTGAGTGGGCTAGATCCCATTAGACGAGAGGACCTTTCTGCCTTTCCAGGTCGGAGGGCCGTTTCTCTAATGGGAAATAGCTGATTCAGTGTGAGTGGGCTAGTTCCCATTAGACGAGAGGACCTTTCTGCCTCTACCGGTCGGAGGGCCGTTTCTCTAATGGGAAATAGCTGATTCAGTGTGAGTGGGCTAGTTCCCATTAGACGAGAGGACCTTTCTGCCTCTGCAGGTCGGAGGGCCGTTTCTCTAATGGGAAATAGCTGCTTCAGTGTGAGTGGGCTAGTTCCCATTAGACGAGAGGACCTTTCTGCCTCTGCAGGTCGAAGGGCCGTTTCTCTAATGGGAAATAGCTGCTTCAATGTGAGTGGGCTAGTTCCCATTAGACGAGAGGACGTTTCTGCCTCTGCAGGTCAGAGGGCCTTTTCTCTAATGGGAAATAGCTGCTTCAGTGTGAATGGGCTAGTTCCCATTAGACGAGGGAACCTTTCTGCCTCTGCAGGTCGGAGGGCCGTTTCTCTAATGGGAAATAGCTGCTTCAGTGTGAGTGGGCTAGTTCCCATTAGACGAGAGGACCTTTCTGCCTTTCCAGGTAGGAGGACCGTTTCTCTAATGGACAATAGCTGCTTCAGTATGAGTGGGCTATTTCCCATTAGACGAGAGGACCTTTCTGCCTCTGCGGGTCAGAGGGCCGTTTCTCTAATGGGAAATAGCTGCTTCACTGTGAATGGGCTAGTTCCCATTAGACGAGAGGACCTTTCTGCCTCTGCGGGTCGGAGGGCCGTTTCTCTAATGGGAAATAGCTGCTTCAGTGTGAGTGGGCTAGTTCCCATTAGATGATAGGACCTTTCTGCCTCTGCAGGTCGGAGGGCCGTTTCTCTAATGGGAAATAGCTGCTTCAGTGTAAGTGGGCTAGTTCCCATTAGACAAGAGGACCTTTCTGCCTCTGCAAGTCGGAGGGCCGTTTCTTTAATGGGAAATAGCTGCTTCAGTGTGAGTGGGCTAGTTCCCATTAGACGAGAGGACCTTTCTGCCTCTGCAGGTCAGAGGGCCGTTTCTCTAATGGGAAATAGCTGCTTCAGTGTGAGTGGGCTAGTTCCCATTAGACGAGAGGACCTTTCTGCCTCTGCACGTCGGAGGCCCGTTTCTCTAATGGGAAATAGCTGCTTCAGTGTAAGTGGGCTAGTTCCCATTAGACGAGAGGACCTTTCTGCCTCTGCAGGTCGGAGGGCCGTTTCTTTAACGGGAAATAGCTGCTTCAGTGTGAGTGGGCTAGTTCCCATTAGACGAGAGGACCTTTCTGCCTCTGCAGGTCGGAGGGCCTTTTCTCTAATGGGAAATAGCTGCTTCAGTGTGAGTGGGCTAGTTCCCATTAGACGAGAGGACCTTTCTGCCTCTGCAGGTCAGAGGGCCGTTTCTCTAATGGGAAATTGCTGCTTCAGTGTGAGTGGGCTAGTTCCCATTAGACGAGAGGACCTTTCTGCCTTTCCAGGTCGGTGTAACGCTCACCTGATTCCCGTAGAGGCGCCGGTCTTGACTGGGCGTATACCGTATCTTCAAAGGTGATGTGTAACACACGGCTGGCTCTTTGGGCTGGTCCTCTGTGCACTGTATGTCTGACTCGAAGGGTAAGATGTCTTAGGTAAGTGAACGCCGTGCTCTCCATCTGCCTCGGGGCAGGGTGCTGTAACCAGTTTCTTCACTGGATAAGGGGAGCAGGCCACTTGACTTCAGAGGACTGCTGTCCGTCGTTTACTGCACGAACGGGAAGTTTCGAGTAATTCTAATGTCTTTAAAGTCTTTAGTAATGATGTCTCTTGTTTTGCAGGGTTCCGGCGATGGCGGATGACGGGCTGAAGTGAGTTGAAGATGGAGCCCGTGTGATGAATAGAAGCGCCTGGAAGCACGTAAGTAAGCGCTTGTTGCCTGCTTCACGATGCGCTCTAACTGTCTTTTTATTTTGCAGGTACAAGTTCGGAGCGGCTGCAGGGTGCCGGAATACCCACTGGGTTAGATGTGGAAAGGAGTAATGGCACGTGAGTATTAAAGTTCCCCAATGTCTTTAAACGCACCTTGTTTTGTCTTTCAGATGCGGGATGCAGCGCCGAAAGCCTCCGGAGCGTGCGAAGAGTTGGTAAGCTTTTGTCTTTCAGATGCCGGAATGCAGTGTGAAGACCTCCGGAGCGCACGAAGAGTAGGTAAGCCTTTGTCTTTCAGATGCCGGAATGCAGCGCGAGGCGTTGGTGACAGCCAATGGACCAGGTAAGTGAAGAGCTGTCACTGAAGACCGTAATGCTAACCTGTTCTTTCTTGTCTTTATAGGTGTTGCTGAAGACTGGATTCAGGATGGTAAGCCTTTTTCCTTAGGCCCAGGATCAGATGCAGAAGACACGATGAGCGTTCTGCTGCAGAGGATGCAGAATAATGCAAAGCAAGATTCATCCATCGGGTGTGGTTTAAATAGCCTCCTATAGTGCTTAGGTGTCTCCTTCCACAGCCACGCCTAGGTAAGAAAAGAGTTCCTGCTTTCCAGAAGAGTTCCAGTGTTCTGAACCTAGGGAGTGGCTCCTGCCCCACCCAACAGGAAAAGTAGTTCCAAACAGAAGAGGATCAGAGGCTCAACTGGCAGGCAAGTAAGCAGCATGGTCTGCTGCAGGTAAGTCCACCCAAGCATTATGAGCCCGGCGCTTCCAGCGCTGGGACTGGGCATTTTTATGAGCCTGGTGCCACTGGCGCCAGGACTGGGTCCAAAAGGTCCCAATTGGGACTGGTTGCCACTCGGAACCTGGGTTATGGATCTGCTTCCAAGGGAGTTGGGAAAACCCTGACCTTTTGGAAGCAGAGATCATGACAGTACCCCCCCTCAAGGCCCCTCCCAAACCGGGCTTCTCCGGGGGTTTTGGCTTGTCAGGAAATGTTCGGTGAAATCTTTTGATTAGGCGAGGAGCGTGGACATATTCAGCAGGTTCCCAGGATCTCTCTTGGGGGCCGTAGCCTTTCCAGTCAATTAGGTAAAATAGTTTAGATTTGGAGATCTTGGAGTCCAGAATGCTTTTGACTTCAAACTCGAGTTCTCCATCAACTAGGATAGGTTTTGGAGATTTAGTTAGTCGGGTTTGAGGTTGCACGGGTTTTAATAGAGAGACGTGGAAGACCGGATGTATCTTCATGTGCGGGGGCAAGTCCAACTTGACCGCTACTGGGTTTACTATGGTAGTGATGGAATAGGGACCAAGGTATCTTGGGTTGAATGTGCGTGGCCCTTTTAGAGGTAGATATTTGGTGGATAACCAGACTTGATCCCCTACTTGATATTGAGGGGCTTCCTTCCGATGTTGATCTGCTCCTTTCTTGTATTGTTCTTTAGCCCTTTGAAGGTGAGAAACAGCTTCCTTAAAGACTTGGGTGATTGTAGAATGCAGGTAGTCTACTGCTGGTGTTTCAAGATCTTGGAGGGGATCCAACTCCAAGGTTCGAGGGTGACTGCCGTACAAAAGAAAAAACGGGGTTTTCCCAGTTCCCGAATGGACAGAGTTATTGTAGGCATATTCGGCTATCCAAAGGATGTCTTTCCAAGTTTTTTCAGTTTGTTGCAGCATGCAGCGTAAATACTGTTCCAGAGTTTGATTGGTCCTCTCGGTTTGTCCGTCGGTCTGAGGGTGGTGACTGGTCGATAGTCTCACATCAATTTGAGCCGACCGACAGCAACTTCGCCAAAAATGAGAAATAAATTGACTACCTCGATCCGAAATTAGAACCGAAGGAAAACCGTGCAGTTGGACGATGTTTTCGAGAAATTCTCAGGCCAGAGTTGCTGCTGTTGGCAAGCCTTTGAGCGGAATGAAATGCGCCATCTTGGAGAATAAGTCCACGATTACTAGAATCGTATTGTATCCGGAGCATGGAGGTAGATCGGTGATGAAGTCCATAGAAAGCGTATGCCAAGGGCGAGGTGGGATGTCAATAGGGCGTAAGAGGCCTGCTGGTCATTCCTTTTGACTCTTGTTTTGGGCGCATACTCCACAGGACATTATAAAGTCTCTGATATCTTTTTTCCAAGACGGCCACCAGAAGTAGCGCTTGATCTTTTCTGAGGTCTTGGCCATACCGGGATGTCCTTCCATTAAAGAATCATGATAACAAGAGATTACTTTTTTCTGTAAATCTGTGCTGGGCAGGTATAATCTTTCTTGGAAATACAATAAGTTGTCCTTTACTGCAAAGTCCTTTCCCTGCAGATGCCAATTCTGTATGTCTGCTGGAGTTACAAGTTGCCTGGCTTTATCCTTAACTTCCTCTATGGATTGTGTGGCGATTACACCCAGAATTCTTTGTTCGGGAATGATTGGTACAGGTTTAGGGTTGATCAAGTGTTCTTCCACTCCCATCCGAGAAAGGGCATCAGCTTTACCGTTTTTTGTACCAGGTTGATAGGTAATTATGAAGTCAAACTCGGCAAAGAATAATGCCCAACGGAGTTGTCTAGAGGATTGGGCTTTTGCGGTTTTCAAATATTGCAGGTTTCGGTGATCCGTAATCACAGTAACGGTGTGTCGGGCCCCCAGCAGATAATGCCGCCAAGCCTTAAAGGCAGACTTGATAGCCAGAAGTTCCTTGTCAGTAATCGTGTAATTGATTTCAGGAGGCGAGAATTTGCGGGACCAAAATGCCACGGGATGCAACTGATTGGTTACCGGGTCCTTTTGTGATAGAACTGCCCCCATGGCAAGGCTTGAAGCATCAGTTTCCACGATGTAGGGGAGTTCGGGGCGAGGGTGTTTTAAGATTGGTGCAGAGATAAATTTAGTCTTCAAATCCTGGAAAGCTTGTTCCGCCTCGGTAGACCATTCAAAACGTTTGTTTTTCTTTAACAAGGCAGTGATGGGCTGGACTATTCGAGAGAATTCGGGGATAAACCTGCGGTAAAAGTTAGTGAAGCCTAACATGCTTTGCACACCTTTTACAGAGGATGGTGATGGCCATTTGAGAACTGCATCGACCTTCTTTGAATCCATACGCACTCCGCCAGGTGATAATATGAATCCCAAGAATTCAACTTCAGTCACGTTGAAAACACATTTTTCCAACTTAGCGAAAAGTTTGTGTTGACGCAATCTTTCGAGGACCATTTTCACGTGTTTCCGATGTTCAGATTCCGATGAAGAATAAACGAGGATGTCGTCAATGTAAACAACAACACACACATCTATGAGCTCTCTGAGGACATCGTTCATAAAATATTGAAAGGCGGCCGGGGCATTGCAAAGTCCGAAGGGCATGACCTGATATTCAAATAGCCCATATTTGGTGCGGAAGGCCGTCTTCCATTCATCGCCCTCTTTTACTCGTACCAAGTGGTAAGCTCCTCTAAGATCCAGCTTTGTATATATGCATGCTTTTCTGACTTGGTCCAGGAGCTCAGGGATCAAAGGTAACGGATATCTATTCTTAACGGTGATCTGGTTCAGGGAGCGATAATCTATACAAGTTCTAAGGTCTCCTTCCTTTTTTGGAACGAAGAACAAAGCTGAAGAAGCAGGGGACTTGGAAGGACGAATAAACCCATTTGCCAGGTATTGATCCAGGTATTGTCGAAGGTGAAGGTTCTCAGGCTCGGTGAGGGCATAAATTCTACTACAAGGAGGAGTAGATCCAGGTATCAGGTCTATCTGGCAGTCATAAGACCTATGAGGAGGTAGAGAGTTAGCCTGATCCTTCCGGAAAACATCTTGGTATTCTAGGTATTCGGGAGGTAACTGGGGAGTCTCTGAAGAAATTGCTGCCAGTGCAACACCAGGTGGAGGGTGACAAGTAGAGACACATTCTGGAAACTGGACCGTTCTTGCTCGCCAATCGATCAGAGGATTGTGTTTCTCTAACCAAGGTATTCCTAGAATAATCTGAAACTGAGGGGCCTTGATCACATCGAACACGATCTTCTCATGGTGTCCATCTTGACTTACTAGCGTCACTTCTTGAGTGGTATGCGTTACTGGCCCGGAGGCTATCTCCGTACCATCCACCGTAGTAATGACGTCCTTTACAGCCTTGGGACAAAGAGTTAGATTCATCCTCAAAACCATTTCATGATCCACATAATTGCCGATGGCACCGCTGTCGACGTAAGCTTCAATTGCATGTAATCGATCCGGATTATCAGGGCTAATGAGGACCATAGGTATCACGAAATGCGAGGTCACGGAACTGGTTTTCACGCTCGGCAAGAGGACCTCTATTCTTGTCGGGCGAGGTCGTTTCCCTGCTCAGAGTTTGTAACTTTGGTAACTGCAGCTCCTACTGCCTTCTTGGCAGGTTTCACCGGACAGTCTCGAAGAAAGTGCCCTGAGTTTCCGCAATAGAGGCATAATTGCAACTGTTTTCTCCTTTCCCGCTCCTTTTGTGTTAGAGGACCTTTCAGACCCCCTATTTGCATGGGTTCCCCGGAGTCTACTCCTTTGGAAGGAGTTGGCGGTTTGGAAAATACTCGAGCATCAAACTTGGAACGATCGGCCTTCCTGTTCTGCAGTCTGTGATCTATTTGAACGACTAAGTCTATATAGTCCGAACAATCTTGTGGGGGATTCACTACTTGGGCTAACACATCTTTGAGCTCTCCACGTAGACCTCTATAAAACAGCGTAATCCTTTTGTCCTCAGGCCATTGAGTTTCCACTATCAGTCTGTTGAAAGACGCAATATAAGCCAAAAGGTCTTGATTACCTTGTCGCAACGAAAGAAGCTCATTGTCCAAGGCCTGCCCCTGTGAATGTCTTGCGAACAGTTTTTCCATACTGAGCTGAAAAGCTTGAAAATCATGGAGGACCGGATCATCTTGATTTACTAGAGGGATCGACCAGTCTGCCGCATTGCCACTAAGGTACGAAAGCACGAAAGCTACTTTAGCTTGCTCAGTTGGAAAGGCTGCTGGCCGGCATAAGAAATGCAACCGGCACTGATTGATAAATACTGCAAACCTCTTTGGGTCACCAGAAAATCGTTCGGGCGGAGCCAGAGGTACATTCCCAGGTAGGTTGATCTGCACTGGATTCATAGAGGATGTAGAAGGAAGATTTCCCCCAGATGCGGGTAACGGGGTCTGTCCGGCTTGTGACTGTAGCAATCGTCTAGCGAGATCATCTGTTCGCTCCTTGGAAATAATCAGTTCCCTTCTTAGAGCGTTCGTTTCCTGACGGGCTGCATGCACTTCTGCCCTTAGTTCCCCAAGTAACTGGGCTAGCTGGTCGGTATCCGAGGTTTCCATAGCGCCTGGACGGGAGTTTTGTGGTAGGCTTTGCATTCTGTAACACTCACCTGATTCCCGTAGAGGCGCCGGTCTTGACTGGGCGTATACCGTATCTTCAAAGGTGATGTGTAACACACGGCTGGCTCTTTGGGCTGGACCTCTGTGCACTGTATGTCTGACTCGAAGGGTAAGATGTCTTAGGTAAGTGAACGCCGTGCTCTCCATCTGCCTCGGGGCAGGGTGCTGTAACCAGTTTCTTCACTGGATAAGGGGAGCAGGCCACTTGACTTCAGAGGACTGCTGTCCGTCGTTTACTGCACGAACGGTAAGTTTCGAGTAATTCTAATGTCTTTAAAGTCTTTAGTAATGATGTCTCTTGTTTTGCAGGGTTCCGGCGATGGCGGAATACGGGCTGAAGTGAGTTGAAGATGGAGCCCGTGTGATGAATAGAAGCGCCTGGAAGCACGTAAGTAAGCGCTTGTTGCCTGCTTCACGATGCGCTCTAACTGTCTTTTTATTTTGCAGGTACAAGTTCGGAGCGGCTGCAGGGTGCCGGAATACCCACTGGGTTAGATGTGGAAAGGAGTAATGGCACGTGAGTATTAAAGTTCCCTAATGTCTTTAAACGCACCTTGTTTTGTCTTTCAGATGTGGGATGCAGCGCCGAAAGCCTCCGGAGCGTGCAAAGAGTTGGTAAGCTTTTGTCTTTCAGATGCCGGAATGCAGTGTGAAGACCTCCGGAGCGCACAAAGAGTAGGTAAGCCTTTGTCTTTTAGATGCCGGAATGCAGCGCGAGGCGTTGGTGACAGCCAATGGACCAGGTAAGTGAAGAGCTGTCACTGAAGACCGTAATGCTAACCTGTTCTTTCTTGTCTTTATAGGTGTTGCTGAAGACTGGATTCAGGATGGTAAGCCTTTTTCCCTAGGCCCAGGATCAGATGCAGAAGACACGATGAGCGTTCTGCTGCAGAGGATGCAGAATAATGCAAAGCAAGATTCATCCATCGGGTGTGGTTTAAATAGCCTCCTGTAGTGCTTAGGTGTCTCCTTCCACAGCCACGCCTAGGTAAGAAAAGAGTTCCTGCTTTCCAGAAGAGTTCCAGTGTTCTGAACCTAGGGAGTGGCTCCTGCCCCACCCAACAGGAAAAGTAGTTCCAAACAGAAGAGGATCAGAGGCTCAATTGGCAGGCAAGTAAGCAGCATGGTCTGCTGCAGGTAAGTCCACCCAAGCATTATGAGCCCGGCGCTTCCAGCGCTGGGACTGGGCATTTTTATGAGCCTGGTGCCACTGGCGCCAGGACTGGGTCCAAAAGGTCCCAATTGGGACTGGTTGGCACTCGGAACCTGGGTTATGGATCTGCTTCCAATGGAGGGCCGTTACTCTAATGGGAAATAACTGCTTCAGTGTGAGTGGGCTAGTTCCCATTAGACGAGAGGACATTTCTGCCTCTGCAGGTCGGAGGGCCGTTTCTCTAATGGGAAATAGCTGCTTCAGTGTAAGTGGGCTAGTTCCCATTAGACGAGAGGACCTTTCTGCCTCTGCACGTCGGAGGGCCGTTTCTCTAATGGGAAATAGCTGCTTCAGTGTAAGTGGGCTAGTTCCCATTAGACGAGAGGACCTTTCTGCCTCTGTAGGTCGGAGGGCGCTTTCTTTAATGGGAAATAGCTGCTTCAGTGTGAGTGGGCTAGTTCCCATTAGACGAGAGGACCTTTCTGCCTCTGCAGGTCGGAGGACCGTTTCTCTAATGGGAAATAGCTGCTTCAGTGTGAGTGGGCTAGTTCCCATTAGACGAGAGGACCTTTCTGCCTCTGCAGGTCGGAGGGCCGTTTCTCTAATGGGAAATAGCTGCTTCAGTGTGAGTGGGCTAGTTCCCATTAGACGAGAGGACCTTTCTGACTCTGCAGGTCGGAGGGCCGTTTATCTAATGGGAAATAGCTGCTTCAGTGTGAGTGGGCTAGTTCCCATTAGACGAGAGGACCTTTCTGCCTCTGCAGGTCGGAGGGCCGTTTCTCTAATGGGAAATAGCTGCTTCAGTGTGAGAGGGCTAGTTCCCATTAGATGACAGGACCTTTCTGCCTCTGCAGGTCGGAGGGCCGTTTCTCTAATAGGAAATAGCTGCTTCAGTGTGAGTGGGCTAGTTCCCATTAGAAGAAAGGACCTTTCTGCCTCTGCAGGTCGGAGGGCCGTTTCTCTAATGGGAAATAGCTGATTCAGTGTGAGTGGGCTAGTTCCCATTAGAGGAGAGGACCTTTCTGCCTTTCCAGGTCGGAGGGCCGTTTCTCTAATGGGAAATAGAGGTTTCAGTGTGAGTGGGCTAGTTCCCATCAGATGAGAGGACCTTTCTGCCTCTGCAGGTCAGAGGGCCGTTTCTCTAATGGGAAATAGCTGCTTCAGTGTGAGTGGGCTAGTTCCTATTAGACGAGAGGACCTTTCTGCCTCTGCAGGTCGGAGGGCCGTTTCTCTAATGGGAAATAGCTCCTTCAGTGTGAGTGGGCTAGATCCCATTAGACGAGAGGACCTTTCTGCCTTTCCAGGTCGGAGGGCCGTTTCTCTAATGGGAAATAGCTGATTCAGTGTGAGTGGGCTAGTTCCCATTAGACGAGAGGACCTTTCTGCCTCTACGGGTCGGAGGGCCGTTTCTCTAATGGGAAATAGCTGATTCAGTGTGAGTGGGCTAGTTCCCATTAGACGAGAGGACCTTTCTGCCTCTGCAGGTCGGAGGGCCGTTTCTCTAATGTTAAATAGCTGCTTCAGTGTGAGTGGGCTAGTTCCCATTAGACGAGAGGACCTTTCTGCCTTTCCAGGTCGGAGGGCCGTTTCTCTAATGGGAAATAGCTGCTTCAGTGTGAGTGGGCTAGTTCCCATTAGACGAGAGGACCTTTCTGCCTCTGCAGGTCGAAGGGCCGTTTCTCTAATGGGAAATAGCGGCTTCAATGTGAGTGGGCTAGTTCCCATTAGACGAGAGGACGTTTCTGCCTCTGCAGGTCAGAGGGCCGTTTCTCTAATGGGAAATAGCTGCTTCAATGTGAATGGGCTAGTTCCCATTAGACGAGGGGACCTTTCTGCCTCTGCAGGTCGGAGGGCCGTTTCTCTAATGGGAAATAGCTGCTTCAGTGTGAGTGGGCTAGTTCCCATTAGACGAGAGGACCTTTCTGCCTCTGCAGATCGGAGGGCTGTTTCTCTAATCAGAAATAGCTGCTTCAGTGTGAGTGGGCTAGTTCCCATTAGACCTTTCTGTCTCTGCAGGTCGAAGGGCCGTTTCTCTAATGGGAAATAGCTGCTTCAGTGTGAGTGGGCTAGTTCCCATTAGACGGGAGGACCTTTCTGCCTCTGCTGGTCGGAGGGCCGTTTCTCTAATGGGAAATAGCTGCTTCAGTGTGAGTGGGCTAGTTCCCATTAGACGAGAGGACCTTTCTGCCTCTGCAGATCGGAGGGCTGTTTCTCTAATCGGAAATAGCTGCTTCAGTGTGAGTGGGCTAGTTCCCATTAGACGAGAGGACCTTTCTGTCTCTGCAGGTAGGAGGGCCGTTTCTCTAATGGGAAATAGCTGCTTCAGTGTGAGTGGGCTAGTTCCCATTATTATGCAGGACTTGTCCACTAGGGGAGCAAAAAGGGCCATTTGTCTAATGGGAACTAGCTTTCTCAGTGTGAGTGGGCTAGTTCCCATTATTATGCAGGTCTTGGCCACTAGGGGCAAAAAGGCCATTTCTCTAATGGGAACTAGCCATCTCAGCGTGAGCAGGCTAGTTCCCATTATTATGCAGGACTTGGTCACTAGGGCCAAAAAGGGCAATTTTTCTAATGGGAAATAGCAGGACTTGGCCACTAGGGGCAAAAAGGGCCATTTCTCTAATGAGAACTAGCCTTCTCAGTGTGAGTGGGCTAGTTCCCATTATTATGCAGGACTTGGCCACTAGGGGGCAAAAAGGGCCATTTCTCTAATGGGAACTAGCCTTCTCGGTGTGAGCAGGCCAGTTCCCATTATTATGCAGGACTTGGCCACTAGGGGAGCAAAAAGGGCCATTTGTCTAATGGGAACTAGCCTTCTCAGTTTGAGTAGGCTAGTTCCCATTATTATGCAGGACTTGGCCACTAGGTGCAAAAGGGCCATTTCTCTAATGGGAACTAGCCTTCTCTGTGTGAGTGGGCTAGTTCCCATTATTATGCAGGACTTGGCCACTAGGGGAGCAAAAAGGGCCATTTCTCTAATGGGAACTAGCCCACTCACACAGAAGCAGCTATTTCCCATCTGAGAAATGGCCCTAACAACCGATGGTCCGTTTCTCTGATGGAAACTAGTTTCAACCTTCCCAGCACCGACGCGGGGCGCACTGTCTAGTGCGTCACGCGGGGCACCACAGGGCTTAACTGACTCGTGTCAGCGCAAAGCGTTGACGCGAAGCCCGTTTAGGCCTGTTTGCGGCAGTTGGCAGGTTACTCTGCCTGATGCAAGGGTGAATCGACTGCCTGCAGGTAGGTGAGTAATGTCTCTACACGGGGAAACAAGGATGGGAGGACAATGCTATCCTGCCCAGGCCCTGAAAGAATCAGATAATGGTATGGGCAGTATAACCCTTAAAACGCTGGACAGGACTCGATCCTTGGGAATTTGGAGGTGTACGCCAGAGGAAAAGTTGCTGGCGGCGGGCAAGAAGGCAGGACCTTCTAAGCTTAGAGCAGCACTACTCAATGCTTGCTCAGCTGCGGCCCACGCAGTAGAAGTGTGTGAATTTATTAATGATAACCATCTGGACCTGTTATTCTTAACTGAAACTTGGTTTACTGATGGATCTCAGACACTGTTCCACTACTTAGTCCACGAAAACTACTGCATACAGGTTATCAACCGAGTGGATAGGAGAAGTGGAATGATAGCAGCAATTTATATGTCCTCATTACATGTGTCCCATGAGGCCCTAGAATGGCCTGATGATTCCTAGATGGGCCAGATGACTGTTGCGCCCTCTTCCATGCGGTCAGTGAAAGTCATATTTAAGCAATAGAACCCGAGCGAGCGAAGCGAGGGCCTTACCGAAGGCCCCGGGGCATTACCAGAGTCGGTAATGCCCCCGCCGCGAGGGTTCTATTGCTATTAGTATCCCGGCCCGCAAAATTTGCGTGACCGGGGTACTAAAAGCAATTTTTTTCTGTCCCGAAACGCTGCAGCGTTTCAACGCTGCAGCGTTTTGGGACAGAAAAAAAAACGACCAAGAAAATGGCCGCCGCCATGGAAAGGGAAAACGGAGTCCGTCTTCCCTTTCCATGGCGGCCATCGGGAGCGGACGCGATGGGAACACAAGTGTTCCCAGCGCGGCCGCTCCCGAAAAAGGATAAAAAAAAGGTAAGTGGGTTTGGGAGGGCGTCAATGGGACGGGGGGAAGAAAAAAATAAAAATAAAAGTACCTGCGTCCCCGGCGGGGGACGAGGGAAGCCCCCAGCCGTGTGGAGGCACAGAGCGGGGATGGCCCCGCTCCGAGTCGCCACATGGCTGGAGGCTTTCCTCGTCCCCCGCCGGGGACGCAGGATCAAGAAGGTAAGTTGGGGGGGCGGGTGGGAGGGAGGGGAGGGAAAAATAAAAAAAATAAAATAAAAGACTTACCTGAGTCCCCGGCGGGGGGCGAAGGTAGCCTCTCAGCCGTGGGGAGGCTCGGAGCGGGGATGGCCCTGCTTCGAGCCTCCTCATTGGCTGAGGGGCTGCCACGCCCCCCGCCGCGGACAAAGGCCGTGGAATCCCGACGGAGGGATTCCCGGCCAGGTAGGGACCTAGCGAGAGCCAATCAGAATGCTTGTTGCATTCTGATTGTCTCTCGTCGGGGTACTAATGGGCTATAGACCCCCTGGACCAGCAGGGAATTTTCTGGAGAAATTAGATATTCATCTGACCCTGCCCAGGAGCAGATATAACGAACTCCTATGTGTAGGAGACTGGAACATCTGGCTGGATAGCAGTATGCATTCTGACTCTAAAGAATTATTTGACCTATTGGGGAACAACGGGTTATCAATACTGTCAACTGCCATCACATGTCAAAGGGCATTGCCTGGATTTGGTGTTGGCCAGGGGGAAGTGCACAGTTTTCTACAAGAATGTCCCTATTCTCTGGTCTTATCACCACGCTCAAATGTTTGGCTTAGCTATAGAAGAAAAGCAGACAGGAGAAAAGTCTGCCAGATCTCCCACCCTTACTCGTAAAGCCTGGGATCTAGCTAAGATCCCAGGCGAAGAAGTACAGACAAGGTTGGCAAGTATTGACAATATGCTACCAAGCGAGGAATACTTTAATACGGGTACCATAATATTGGAAGAGATCTGCTCCAACTATGCCCCCCTGAGATTAAAGAGTACCAGGGTCTCGAAGCCTTGGTTTAACCTTTTATTGGTCCCACTGTGAAAGCCGGTGCGACAGACCAATAAGTTATGGAGGATAAGTAAGTTGGTAGACCATGCCAATAAGGCGAAGATGGCACTAAAGACCTATAAGGCAGCCATCTTTGAGGCTAAAAGGGATTTTCTTCATGGTGAGATCGAGCGGGCTGGGAACCAGCCAAGGGAAGTGTACTCAGTGGTTTCTAAATTCTGTAAGCCAAATTGCATTGCTGCATCCCTCGGTCCATCCCAGGCACAGGCCAACGCCTTTAATATCTTTTTTGAGGACAAGATTGTAGCAATACAGCAGAGTATCAAGGCTTTGATGGGTGGGTGGGACCTTCCAACTCACAGGTAGATGTTGTAGCACTGGCAAATGGGGGGGCAGAGGGGAGTTTTAGGTTTCAACCTGTGACAGAGGGGAACTGATATACCCCCTCATATTAAAACTTAAGCCAGCCAATAATCTTGCATTTGTGTTGCCTGCCTGCACCACTAGGCGGTTACCCCTGAATATTACACCCCTAATGACCACCTTTGTAAACAAATCCATGACACAGGGCCAGGTGCCTGATGCATTAAATAATGCGACAGTGACACCACTTTAAAAAAAAATCAAACTTGGATACTGCCGTTCTAAAAAACTACCGCCCAGTTGCGGGCCTGGCCAGCCAAAGTGTTGGAGAAAGTGGTCACTTCCCAATTTCAAACCTTTGTGGAAAAAGAAGGATTGCTGGACGAACTCCAATTGGGATTTTGTCCAAAGCATGGGACAGAGACAGCTCTGCTGACAGTGCATGCCGATCTGTTGGAGTTCGCAGACGGTGGCGGTTCAACACTTCTGTTGATGCTGGAACTCTCAGTGGCCTTCGACACAGTTGATCATGGAGTCATTCTCGATCGTCTTAGGAGAGTGGGGAAGGTCTCCGAACAGGCCATGGAGTGGTTTAGATCTTTCTTAGCAGATAGATCCCAGTGGGTATCATTCATGGGTTACATCTCCAAACCTATTGTTTTGAGGTGCAGAGTCCCACAGGGATCGTCGTTGTCCCCACTGATTTTTAATCTTTACATGCGCCTAGTCCTAAATATACTGAGGTGTCATGGTCTGAGTTTTCATTCATACGCCGACGACACTCAAATCTATATCGAGACCAAGAATATGGAGGACGCCTTCATTAAAGTTAATCAGTGTCTGGCAGACATTGATAGATGGATGGCCAACAATAAACTGCAGCTTAATGCAGCAAAAACCAAGATTATTCTGCTCGGCCCAAGCAGCGAGTTTGGAATGCCAAGGAATCCTTTACCTCTCACATCCTTGGCCAGAAGCTACAATTTGCCTCGAAAATCAAGAATTTGGGCTGTGTTTGGCAGGAGAATCTTGGAAGTGAAGTCCAGGTGGGGGCTAACGTTAAGGCAGTTTACATCTCTCTGCGGATGCTCAGGAATGTGTTACCATTCCTACTGGCGAAAGATCACACGGCTGTTGTGGGGGTCATGACAAACACCCACCTGGATTACTGTAACAGTTTGATGGTGGGTATACTGGCCAAGCAAATATACAGGCTACAGAAGGCCCAGAATGGCACGTTGAGGCTGGTGGGCCGGTTGGGTAAAAGGGAACAGGTCTCCCCATTCCGCAGAACCCTGCACTGTTTGGCGTTTGAGGATCAAATTACATTTAAAGTGGCCTGCTTAATCTTAAAATGTGTTAATGGGTTGGCCCCAGAGTACCTCAGTGCCTAATTCCACCGATACTACCCTGCCAAGAGCATAACGCTCAGGGGATAAGCTGCTATTGAGTATCCCACGTACAGTGTTAGTCTCCAGAGGTGATAGGAGAGTTGGAGTCTATGGACCTAATTATGTAATGAGCTACCTGTGGAGATTAGATCCTGCCAGTCACTGTTGCGGTTTCGGAAGGCTCTCAAAACCTTCCTGTCCAAATAGAATCTGCCCAGGTTAGGGATGGCATATGTTCAGGAGGTGGGCAGTGTCAGATCTGATGTTTCTGTTGGTTTGGTAGCAAGAGAGTTTGTTATGGGGGAATTCATGGCCTTTCTTGTGGAAGGCACAATCAGTGATGTACATGGCTCCAGAGCCGTTTCTGACATGTCCCAATACAAGGGTCAGGCCATATCAGGCAATTGTTCAGAATCACACACATCTGATGGGCCTTTCCCTTCCACCACAGGGATAAAAGGTGGAGTAAAGGAGCATAGTACGAGCGAGGCAGACAGCACAACGAAACGACTATCCAGACCCGGCAGTTCAAGAGGAGGACAAAGGTGGCAAATATCGAGAGGCTTGCAAGGAACAATACAACCTTGCCCTTTTCAACTCAGACCTGTGAAACCTCCACAGAAGGACCGAGGACAACAGAAGCAATGTGTTGCAGCAGATGCCGGTGGGACCCACATCGTACCTACACTGATAAGCAGGAGCGAGGGAAGCTCCCGCGACCATGGTACCGGCCTTGACTTCAGTGAAGAGAAAAGCCAGGCGGTTCATCACAGGCGATGAGTCGAAGGGAGAACCAATAAGCACCGGGCTGTGTTGAATGAAAGTCGCAAAGTGGCACGTTAAGAGAAGTTCAAAGAAGGGTATATGTGTAAAGGGAAAACCAGCTGCAGAGGGAACTAGCACCACAAGGGTGCCAAATTGAGAAACAGTGTTCAATAGAGCCGACATGACAGGTCAAAGTGGTCATGCAAGAGGTCAAACGAAATCCCCATACAATCTAGACTACTTTGATCTAGAAACAGTTGAGAAAAGTAAGGGAAGTGAATCCCGCATTGTGAAAGCAAGGGAAGTGAATCCTAAAATGAGAAAGGAAACTGGAAGTGAATCCCGTCTATTTTGAAAGGAGTGAACCCAAAGGAGGGATGCCAGAAGAGGGGCAGTGTTTAAAGTTCCAAGAAACAGTGTGTTGACAAACGTGAACCCTGTAGAGGGATGTCCATGGTGAACTGTTTAACAAGACATTAAGATTTGCGATCTGCAAAGCAGCCATAGTGAACCCGGTGGAGGGAGGCTGAAAGAATCGAGAAGGATCAGCGCCCAGAAGGGGGGGACCCAAGCCATAGTGAACTCAGTGGAAGGAGGCTGAAAGATTCGAGAGGGCTCAGCGCCCAGAAGAGGGGACCCAAGGATGAAGAAGCATCATCCTAACTATTGAAACGAAACAAGGTCATTTCTAAAGAGAACTTTATTTCTGACAATAAAATTGATAAGGGTCAGTGCCTAGAAGAGGGCGACCCAGGTTGAATCCTCACCGCACCACTACCATGCGAACAGAACTTTAAGTTGAAGTTACAAGAGTGGTCAGCACCTAGAAGAGGGGGACCCAGGGATGAACCATTATTGCCCTAAAGAACTTTCATTTGGTTAAAGAAACTTTTGTTTTGCTATTTGAAATATGTCAGGCCCTCGAAGACAAGTGACTTTCAAGAGAAACAAGTGTTGGCCGATGGCGGCCCTGAGAGCTGAAAGCGGAACTGTCGTCTCGTGCTGGGGAAGCTTGAAGGTGTATTGTGCTCCAAGATCCCATCTTGCCCCGTGCTCAAAACATGGCGCAGAGAGACCCAAGCTACCGCATCCTGACATATTGTTTAAGAACACTTCTTAACCGGACTGATAAGCAGGAGTGAGGGAAGCTCCCACAACCATGGTACCGGCATTGACTCCAGTGAAGAGAAAAGCCAGGCGGTTCATCACACCCGGTGAGTCGAAGGGGGAACCAATAACCACTGGGCTGTGTTGAATGAAAGTCACAAAGTGGCACGTTAAGAGAAGATCAAACAACTGTATATGTGTGAAGGGAAGACCAGCTGCCGAGAGAAACGGAGCCACAGGGGTGCCAAATCGAGAAACGCGGGTCAATACCATATTGAGCAAAACTACAGATACCAGAAGGCCGTAGGAGAGCTGCCAAGACAGGTCAAATGGTCATGCAGGAGGTCAAACAAAATCCCCGTACAATCGAAAGGCGTTGATCTACAAACAGTTAAGAAAAGTACAGGAAGTGAATCCCGCATCATGAAGCAAAGGAAGTGAATACCGCAATGAGAAAGGAAAAGGGAAGTAAATCCTGTCCATGTTGAAAGTATTGAAACGGCAAGAGTGAACCCAAAGGAGGGATGCCAGAAGAGGGGTAGTGTCTAAAGTCCAAAGAAACAGTGTGCTGACAAACGTGAACCCGGTAGAGAGATGTCTACAGTGAACTATTTAACAAGACATTAAGATTTGCAAACTGCAAAGCAGCTATAGTGAACTCGATGGAGGGAGGCTGAAAGAATCGAGAAGGGTCAGCACCCAGGAGAGGGGGACACAAACCATAGTGAACCCGGCAGAGGGAGGCTGAAAGATTCGAGAGGGGCCAGCGCCCAGAAGAGGGGGATCCAGGGATGAAGAAGCATCATCCCAACTATTGAAAGGAAACGCATTAATTTGTAAAGAGAACTTTATTTCTGCCAATAAAATTGAGAAGGGTCAGCGCCCAGAAGAGGGAGACCCAGAGGTGAATCCTCATCGCCCCACTACCGTGCGAATGAAACTTTAAGTTGAAGTAACAAGAGGGTCAGCGCCCAGAAGAGGGGGACCCAAGGGTGAACCCTTATCACCTTAAAGAACTTTTATTTGGTTAAAGGAACTTTTGTTTTGCTATTTGAAATATGTCAGGCCCTGAAAGGCAAGTGACTTTCAAGAGAAACGAGACTTGGCCGACGGCAGCCCTGAGAGCTGAAAGCGGAACTGTTGTCTCGTGCTGGGGAAGCTCGAAGGTGTATTGTGCTCCAAGGTCCCACTTTAGCCTGCGCTCAAAGTGTGGTGAAGCGAGACCCAAGCTACCGCATCCTGACATATTGTTTAAGAACACTTCTTTCTTATTGTGAAGACTATCCCACACCCTTTTTATATTAGTTGTAAGATTTGGCAATAGGTTTCTTAGTATGGGCCCTTATGATTTCACACAACGCCACTAGGACTGCCTTATTTTTCATTTGATGGCTTGCTCCCATCTTAGATTTAGGTTTTGATTAGGCGTTTTTCCAACCTGCATACAGTTTAACAAACTGTCACGATTATGCCACTGGCGCACCAATTGGCACCCATCGTAGACTATTTGGGACTCATTTGTTTCCGTAATACTCCCTGGACAACACCTATTCAGATTATTGTCTTTACTTTCTGTTTACAAGGCTTTGGAACTTTCTTATTTTCTTTTACCAAACTACATGTGCCATAATGCACCTTGTGGCAGTTCCCATTTCCTGGCTATTCCTATGCAGCAGTTCTAGCACTACAATCCCCAGAAGCGTTAGACAATAGTGCAGCGTTCGCTTTCCCAGGACTAGAGAGGGTGGAGGCCAATTACATTCAGGTGTGCTGCTCCAGGTGCTGCTTATTAGCCTACTTCAGCACAGGGCAGGTCAGTATTTAAGCAGCTGACAGCAGGAGAACAGGTCTCTTGCATTGAGCTTTCTACCAGCCCTTTGTTACCTTATTCCTTGGAAATTTGCTGTGCCCTGTGGTTTGCAGTTCCTGCTCTTGTTCCTGAGCCCTGTGCTTCCTGCCTTGCAGCCCGGCTTCTCAGCCTTCTCTCCCCTGGCTTTTGCCTGCACCTCTCTGCTTCCCATACTGCAGCCCTGCTTCCTTGTTTGCAGCCATCTGTTCCCTAGCTGCTGCTCCCTTGCTCTCTTCCTTGCCTGCAGCCCTCTGTTCATGATTCCTGTCCTTGACCTCCTTAAGTCTTCAGTCCTTCTCTTTGGTTATCCACTTCAGTTGTACTGTTTCCTTAATTTCTACCTGCTAGCTTTCTTTTGTCTTTCCAGCCCTCAGTTACCGTTCTTGATTCCCGTGTACTGTTTTCCGGTCGCCGTTCCCTGCATTTAGATACTAGTTTTCTGCCCTTCCTTTCTTCTGGTTCTCTGTCCTGAACCTTGCTCTCTTTGACTTCCTTTTCCCCTGGATATTTTGGTTCTTGTCTTCACTTGTGTTTTATGTAATTCCAATGTACAGAGTTAGGCTGCTGGATTTCCAGCAGGCAATCTCTGCCCCTTCCCTTGTCGCGTTTCAGTGTTGTACTTCACTGTAAACAATGGCACGAACTGGTTCCTGTTTCAGGAAGCAGTCATTGTTTGTTTCTTGCTGGACCTGTACAGGCTTCAGTCTTGAGTACTGTTATCTTGTTCGTGCCTTAGAGTTCAGATACAGACACCCACTACTGTTGCTCCTAGCCATGAGCATTCAGAGTGGGTCCCCGTAATAACAATCTGTTCAGAAGGCTGGAGTTTCCCAAGTTCCGTGGAACACTCTTTCCCCATTCTGCATACACCCCAAGAGGGAACCCAACGTATATGTTATCTTTGTATTCCCTGCCCCTTTTTGTTCGCAGCCTCTGTTGCCTATCCTTTCTTGTCTGCAGGACTCCTTGTATTCCAGCTTCTTGTGTGCCTTTCTCCCTTTGGCTTAGTGGGCACGCCTCTACCCTCAGGCCCCTCCTGAGACAAACACCCCTAACTGTGATCACTTGTGTCTCTTTACTGTTGCCACCATGAGTTTCTTACACCAGGTAAGGCTGGCATTGTTATGGGGGAAGGGTCAGCCCGTCATTTATGTTCCAGGTGGTGGTTGAGGGTGTTGAACGATTTGACGGAGGTAGTGAACCACTTTGGAGAAGGGCCTGGTCTGCTAGAGGAGGATCTGAAATGGGTGAGCCATTGGTTGAATAGGTCGAAAGATGGTATTCATCCCGGGGGATGGAGGGTTGGAAGGGAGGAGAGCAGGGAGTAAGCCAGGTCCAGGGAAACAATGACCTTGTTCCAAAGGGGCACATGAGGAGAAGGGTCGGAGATGGGGAGGCGAGGGGGGGAAAGCGTCATAAGTGAGAAGAAAATGGGGAAGTCCATACTAGGGGGCAGGTGAAGGATTGGGAGATCAAATCGGTGGAGCTGAATATTGCGTCCGTGGTGTGCCATGCTATGTGGGTGAATCCTGATACAAGTTGGGTCATTTTGTATTTTGTATTTGTATTTTATTGAATTTTATATAGCGCTTTTATCCAAAGCGCTTTACATAGAACAACAGGTAGTACATACAAAGCAAAGTGAGATGTATCATGAATCCTACATCAGAAAACAGCATACAGAACAATTTACCATGAAACAAACAGTGATATAGAAGCATGTGGCTGAACAATGATCAGAAGCAGCCATTGTTTGTTAGGTAGGTGACTGGAGTAGGTAGGATTTCAAGGAAGTGCGGAAGGAGGAGTAAGAGGTGATGGAGCGTAGCAGGAGAAGGTTCCAATGATGTGGGGCAAGAAGTTGGAAAGAACGTAAATGGGATTGAGAACAAGGAGTAGGTGGGACAGTGAGTAGGAAGTGATCAGCAGAGCGGAGAAAAACAAGAGGCAGAATATGAGGGCTTCGTTGTCAATAAGAGTACGTGCCATGGGTTTGGAGGGTGTGTCAAACCAGATGTTGAGGTCTCCTAGCAGGGTATGCGAAGGGTGAGAGATCCGGATGGCCGCTAGGGAATCACTAAGGGAGCCTGCAAAGTTTCTTGTGGAGAATGGCTACTCCCCCTGCTCTGCTGGATCTGTTGTGAATGACTAGGGAGTTTCCTGTGGAGAAGGCCTTGTGTGGGGTGGGTAGGAAGTCGTCAGAGAACCATGGTTCAGTAATGAAGAGGATGTCTGGGTTTTCGTAGGAGATACATAATTACACCCTGTTCTCGTTGCAAAACAACTCTCATGCCGGAAGGTGCAACGGTTAGGAGTATCATTTGATAACAGGATACTTAAGGATGGGCAAAAAAGAAACATATTGATAAGGGAGGATTTGTTGATTAATGGTGTGTTTATAGACTTGAATACCTATGTTTCCAGAACAAAGAATGTGTGACAAGCCTTTCCATTTTAAATTGGGGGATATACTCTATGAGCATTGGGCAGATTTCAAGAGGCTCCTGGAGATCATATCCGTAGTGGACAAGCTGGTTAGTGCAAGCAACATCCACTGGTGGGCTAATTTCTAGAATGTATACTCATGTACAGAATAACAGAGTTGTTCCCATGCATCCTGCCCTGACTAACTGAAATGCAGATTTGACTGGAATAATAGACAAGGATAATTGAAATCAGATTTGCCTATTGACTAGAAACATATTCATAATTACTGACTGTCATTGATTCAGTATAAATGAATTCACAGATTGCATTGTATTCTGACTATATGGGCTAAGTATGATTCACCTCAGTCAGCTAATTGCCCTATGTGTAGCTCTGAGTGGGCAGGTTTTTTCATATAACTTGAGTGTTTCCAGAGATTGGAACATAGTGGGAAGACCATGTGAAAACTCTAGGTGAAATTCATTAAGAAATTATGTGACCCTGCTATCTCCCACTGGATGTCTGTTGGGCCTTTTCATAGTAGAAAGTTGTTATAATAATAGATTTCTCAGACTAGCGCTCCTGGTGGCTAGAAGAAGACTTTCTATGTGCCGGATGTTGAATGCGTCCGAAGTGTAATGAATGGATAAATTATATGATTGCCATGCAAGAATCGAGGTAGACTAATGCAATCTGTGACAAGGTAGTTCTAGACCTTAAGATAACTGGGAAATATTTCCCACATTTTATGGACGTGTAAACCTGAAAATAAAGATGATGACTAAGACTAATAATAGGAAAGACCACAGATGAGGACCCCTTGATGCGTACTCTGAATGGAGATGAACTACGGAATGGTATGCACACCAATTGAAGGTTTTGGGGTGAATAGTGTGGATTCTGGAGGGAGCCAATCTCAAACTCACTATGTTCTTTTATTTTGCTAGTCCGCTTGATCTGGTTATTGGGTACTATAATTAAGGATATGCATTATGTGTATGATATTATTCACTCACTATTTATTACTTGAACGACTTGATGCATGCTATGTTATTTGATATTTGTATAACACCTACTACCATTGCTTTGGCTTCAAAGTGCTATGGGATGGAAGGCTCTTCGGAAGACCGTAGTCTGTGCAAACATGAAAATCCAAAGAGGATTACATTGCATGTGAACAGTCATTAGAATTAGTTGAATATTTAATTACTAGGAGAGATGACTAGTTTAAAACATTATACAAATCACACAGAGCATTGTATACAGGCTCAGAGATGACTGCCATGTCAGTGACTATGTGACAGCTGGACCGAGTTTTTCATGGGACTCAGCTGTATTATATAGGTTGCAGCACAAGAGGGGAAATAGGTGTTGTAAATAGTCTACCTATCCCTATGGGAAATGCCTACAGTTGAGGGCTCTGCTATACGGCTTTCCAGGAATCAATTGCAGACAGCGGTAGGTTATACAAAGGATTGTTTATTTATTCTTAAGAGTAATAGATACAGCTACATCCTTCTCCTCTCTTGACAAACTCCTTCTGCCTGATCATTATGCAAACCTGCTCAAATTCCACCAAAGTCCATCATGTCTCAGCACACTTTTTCTGGTCACCATATCCCCCCTTGGGGTGTGGGGTGGGCATAGTAGGTGTCACCCTTATACACTGAGTATGGCAACCTTATTACCATATCACCCATGCACACCAAAATATCCCACACAATTTCTCCTATCATACTGTTCCTTTATATTACTCTTCCTCCTCACCACAATTTCATCATCCACTATGTATGGACCTCTTTTCTGTCCTCCTTCAATATCTCTTAAAATCAATCATCCTGGATACCTGGCATCCCTGTCACGCCTACCCCTCATCAACTGAAATGGTGATCTATTGGTGGACACATGTTTCTTTACTCTATGAGCATATAATATTCGGCAAATCTTCTCCAACTCCAATCTCAACATCCTACTCAATTATACAGTTACCTTGATCATTTGATTCAAACGTTCTACCAGCACACTTGCCTGTGGGTGGTACAATGGTCTGGTGACGTGTTTAATTCTACTCTCCCTTACAATTTTAGTCATTTTCTCTGAGACAAATTGTGTCTCATTATCCATGATTATCTCATGGGGTACACCATCTCAGATAAATATATTCTCTATGAACTTTATCACCACCTCTGTCGTGATCTCTCGGGCAAATTGTACCTCTGGAAAATGGGTATAATACTCTATCAATACCAATGCATACTTCTTCCTCGACTTGACCTTGTGAAATGGTCCTATAATACCCATTGTCACTCTAGTCCATGGTTCTGTTTGTATCTCTGCCACATCTAATGGTGGAGTCCTAGTAATTAATATATTTTCACTCATGTTACATTGCACATACACTCTAACTTATCTGTCAATCTCCCTACCCATTCCTGGCCACCAGAAATTCTCTCTGAACAATCCTTTCGTACCGATCATACCAGAGTGGCCAATGTGCGTATTTGCTATTATTTGTACCCTAACATACTTTGAAGGTATTATTCTCTCTACCCTCTTCAGTATTCCCAACACCAACAACAATTCTTCTCCCACTGTACCAAAAGGTTTTATGTTTCCTGGCTGAATATTGGGAAGCGGCCTACCTTCCAGGGCATATTTTCATACTTCTTGCATTTCTATATCACCATTCTGTGCTGTCAACCATCTCTCTTTGGATATGGCACTACCAGCCAACACACACACACTTTTCCCATGGACAATTCTCCATTTCCCATCATGCCAGACTCATCTCTTTGTTTCTCTAAAAGAGGTATTTTCAACAAACAGTTTGCCATTCTGTTATGTTGTCCTTCACTAAATTCTATTTTATAGTTCTTTTTCTACTAGCCTTGATTCTATCCTAAACAACCTTGGTGATGCCCCTAACACTCAATATGTGAAACAAAAGGCTTATGATCAGTTCTCACAATAAATGGTGCACCCCATATATAATGCTAATACCTCTCTCTCTATCACTGAATAAGCTTAGTCAGCGTTTGATAGATTCCTTGATGCAAAACATGTTGTCATTTCTCCTAACTTCTCACCCCCTTGTGTCACTTTGTTACTGGCATCAAGAGTAGTTATTGTTTTCTTTTTCTTGTCAAATGGTTTGAGTGTAGGTGCTTTCAATGTTCACTCCCTCACCCACTCAAATGCTATTTCTTGCTCTTCCTTCCATTTACATTTTACTCCCTTCCGTAGTTGCTCTCTGAGTGGTTCAACAATTGCTACAACATTTTTCCTGTACTTGGTGTAAAACTTGCACATTCCCAAAAATGACACCAGTTTAGTTTTATCCTTGGGCTCTGGTGCTGCGATAATGCCTTTTACTAACAATTCCTTTGAACTGATGCCTTCTTTTGATAATTTATGTGTTAGATATTCCACCTCTTTCTGCTATAGCTTACGCTTCTGCATCTTAACAGTATGCCACAATCCTTGAGTTCCTTCAGTACATCTTTGACTTTCCTTGTATGTTCATCATCATCTTTACTGTATATGAGAATGTCATCCTGAAAGTAAATTACCTTCGGAGTATTCCCTAATAGCTTTTAAAAAATGGAGGCTGCAGAGGCCAGCCCAAGAGGCATCCCATTATAAAGAAACAATCCACATGGTATGATAAACGGTGTTAGTTGCTTGCTCTCTTCTGTCAATCCGATTTGTTGATAAGCACTTCTTAAGTCTATAGTTAAGATAATAGTGGTATCTTGAACACTGTGGATCATCTAGGTTATATTGGGCATGGGATGGGTTTCAACCACAATATTATTGAGACCTCTCAGGTCCACACGTAGTCTAATGGTGTCATCCAGTTTCATCACAAGAAAGATGGGTGCCATCCATTCCGCACCCTCTGCTTCCTCCAGAATACCTTGCCTGACCATGTCTTGCAGCAACACTTACAGGGGTCCTAATAGTCTCATAGGTACCTTCCTGACTCTTCCTTTAAACGGCTGTGCTTCCTTCTTTAGTCTGATGTGGTGTTGATATCCGTTGAACGTTCCCGCTTTCTCTGAGAACAATTCTGGAAATTGTAAGACAATGGCCCTCATTACAACTTTGCCGGTATCCTGGTGGTAATTCCGCCAGGGTACTGGCAAATGGTAATACTGTTTCCGGCACTTGATCTGGCAGTATTACCACTGGATCATGAGTGCCGGGTTGACAGAGTTTATCCCCATTCATGGAGTCCAATCCCCATTCATGGAGTCTAACAGGACTCCATGGGGGATTAGCATCTGCTATGTACAATTTATTAGGAACAATGAATAAAATCACCAATGTTATAAATGCAGTATGCATGATAAGTGTACATGTATAAAGTGCAATGGGCTGAAAATATGTCATGAAATTCATACAATTCAAAAGCACAATAAGGCCAAAACATACAAAAAGAAACCAATTGTACATTAAAGTAATGAATACAGCAGCAAAATAAATAAACAGTTTTCTTCTAAACTGAGCTCTTCAGAGGATGCTAAAACAGTCTCCTCCTCGCTAGTTTCAACATGCAAACACTTCCACTGTGGATAATGTTTTCCTCCGGATTGGATGAACAATTTTTAAACAGTTAATTTGATGTAAGTGAATTCCAGCTCCTCTAAGCAGCAACTGCTCCAAGGGCTTAATGTGGACCTCTCGAACACATAAGGTTCTCCTTTAAAACGTCACTCCAAACGGGCCACAGCATGGTGCCCAAGCATTCAGATGTGTGCAACCTCAGCTCACAATGCAAGCATCTTGAATGTAAAGTCTCTCAAATGAGTTGTGTGTAAAATGAAAGGTTTGTGTAGTTACATTGACATGTCCCCATGCGCCCACATTTTACCAAGAAAAGATAACAAATGACTCCCTTCTCAGTGTTAAAAAAACTCTTGTGGTTTTATTTTTGCGATTCTAAGTTGTCTTTGGGCCCTATGTGATTATACGTGTTTCGACGGCTTGCTCGTCCTTTTCAAATCAGGGCTAAATGGTGCTGGTTTGATAATGTATTCTTTAGGTCTTTGGGCTAATTTCATGGGTTAAATCCCAGAATCATCTTGACTGTAAAGGAGGAGGACAATTTTGCACGAGACTTAACAGTCAAGATGATTCTGGGATTTAACCCATGAAATTAGCCCAACGACCTAAAGAATACATTATCAAACCAGCAGCATTTAGCCCTGATTTGAAAAGGACGAGCAAGTCTTCGAAACACGTGTAATCACATAGGGCACCAAGAACACTTAAAATCGCAAAAATAAAACCACAAGAGTTTTTTTTAACACTGAGAAGGGAGTCATTTGTCATCTTTTCTTGGTAAAATGTGGGCGCATGGGGTCATGTCAATGTAACTACACAAACGTTTTACTTAACAAAACGGAGTTGAGGGACCAAGTACTGCGTAGTTACTTTCCCGTGCGACCCTGAAAAGATAATTACAAGGACACAACCAAGGGCGCTGAGGTCCATCGACAGGATAACCCCGCCCAAATAGGTGCCTCAATAAAAAAGAAAAGTGTGTAAAATGAAGCATGCTCAGGATTTAATCCAAAAATGCCAAATGGGAGAAAAGGTCCTGCTGTTCATCATGGACACAATGAACCTGCTGTTAATATTTGGTCTCAGGCACCCGGTTTCAACTGCATGCTAAACTCTGCTTGGTGTCTCCAGCTCAGTATGGGAGGCCCTTTGTCAACAACATTCACTTTGAAGGCTATTTCCCTATCCTTGAACTTGAGTTCCTGCATGAACCAGCTGATCATTCCTATTTGCTGACCTGAGTATGCACATGGCATCCTAGTAACCGGGTTTAGTAGCCCCACTATTCCCTGTAGTTCTCCTTTGTACATACTGTGTAGAATGATCATATGTAATTAACCTGAATCTGCCACTGGTTCAATTTCTACACCCCCAATCTCAATTGCATAAGAACTACCCCCTCTCCCACTCTGGAATTTCTGTCCAGAAATTTAAATAACATGTCCTAGTCTGCCTTCCAGGCTTTTATCTCCGACCAACTGCCCTCTGGCCTTCCGACTAATGATACTAGTTTACTGGTAGAACAATGTATTACTAGCCATTAATACACTTGCCCCTCTTCTCATGAAAAAGAAGAAAGTGGTGACATCTACTCATGTTGCTTTTACAGTGAAATTCTTGGATGATAGGAAACAGAAAATATTCTTGGGAAGAATTTGGAGGAAGGATCCATTGCCCAGATTTATATGCAAGTATAAAGCCGGAGCCCTTCATTACAAGAAAGCGTTGCTTGCTAGTGAGAAATCATATTTTGAAACCAGAATTGAAAATGCCAAATCCGACAAAAGAGAACTTTTTAAAGTCCTTAGGGAGCTTGAAGGTAAAAATAGGGAGAGTCACCCTGTTCAAACCAGTGACTTTTGGTGCACTGAATTACAATTAGGCTTTTTTAATGAAATAAAAAGCCACCAAAGTAACATCATTAATAATCATTAACAGAAAAATGTGCCTCTTGTGCAACCTAATCCCACTTATAAATCCTCCAACAGATCTAACATATCCTGTGAGGTTCCCCTCTTTGACCTTTCACCTACCTTGGAGGATGCTATTAAAAAGATTATCTCAGAACTTAAACCCCACATCATGTGCTTCAGATACCTGCCCTTCCAGCCTTATCCACCTGCTTGCTCCCTTTCTGTCCAAAATTGTTAGCTCCTCGCTTAATACATCTGTTGTCCCATCCCGCTTGAAGGATGGTGTATAACACCTATTTTTTTATTGATTTCATAGTTTATTACAAACTTTTATCAATTCTTCATACATAGATCAAAAAGAATAAAAAAACTCCATTTAAAATCCCTAACACCTACTTTGAAAAAGCTCACTTTGGACCCTAAGAATGTTAACAACTATCATCCTATCACAAACGTCCCTTTTTTAATGAAGATACTGGACAGGATTGCCTATTTACAGCTTCAAGACCGCATTGAACAATCCGGTCTGCTCAGTGCTCGTCAATCTGGATTCCGTGCAATGCATGGCACGGAGACAGCTTTGATCGACTTGTACTCCAATTTGGCTGAAATAGCTGATAAGGGCAAGCTTGCACTCCTGGTCTTACTTGACCTTTCGGCCGCTTATGACTTGGTGGACCACTCTCTCCTCCTGGACAGGATGAGACACCAAGTCAACTGCTCTGAGCTACAACCTCCTGGTTTGCCTAATTTCCTGGGCCCAGAATGGCACGAGTGGCCATTGACAACTTTAAGGCCCCTCCGGAGCCCCTTTCCTGTGTAGTGCTGCAGGGTGCCTGCCTTTTGCCCATTTTGTTTAATATATATACCTGTCCACTGTGTGATATGCTTGACAATTCTGGTGTCATTTACACTAATTATGCAGATGACACTCGGCTTGTCCTGGAATTGGACGGACACTGTAATATCGACCTTCGTGTGAACAGTATCTATGATATGATCCCAAACTGGATGATTCATAACTCATGAGCACTGAATAATGACAAGACAGAACTTATGGTTATAAAAACCCTTGGTGTTACTCTAAAGTCTGGTCTTACCATGAACCAACATGTTTCCCAAAGAAAAACGTTGTGCTCCTATGTTAATAGGCTCTTGACACAGATTAAACCCTACTTGTGTCCCATACACATCGCCTCCTTAGCTGCTGCGCTTGCCAATTCCTGTACTGACTATTGTAACGTCCTACTTGCAGGCACCTCCAAAAAAAATCTTCATAGTCTCCAAGTAGTCCAAAACAAAGCAGTCAGGACTATCTGTAATCTGGGACCGCGCAATCATGCTACCCAGTCAAGACTAAATCTACACTGGCTGCCAATTCACCATCGCATCTGCCATAAAATCCTGACCCTGTCATATAAATGCCTATCCAATCAAGCACCCCGCTACCTGCCTAATAAAATAACTAGAACTCCTGCTACTCGCATTCTTAGGTCTATTGACCACTTTAAGCTTCTTGTTCCTCAGTTTAAGCTAAATAACTTTGGTGGCCACTGCTTTTCTGCTCAGGCCCCTATTCTCTGGAATTACATGCCCATTTGCATTGGTAACGCATCATGCCTCGTAGGCTTCAAAAGAGCCATCAAGACATTTTTTGTTCACTTCTAATGATTAGGATAGCTCAACTTTTGGTGTTGTCTCCCAAGCTTTGACCTCATTAGCTATCTGTCTTCTTTGCAGAACACTGAGGTCTTCGGGCATGTTGTGCCCTAAAAGAAACCAATAACAAAACAATAAGTGGGTCTCACAATACTTGCAAATTCAGCGGAGTCTTCATCTGGATCCCACACCATTAACACCCCCTTCCTGTGCGCAGACAAATTCTTCAGGCATCTCTTGTCAAATATTGTGCATGAATCCTTCACTTATGACTGCTGCTTCTTTCCTTTGTCTCGTAGTAGCATTTCTGAAATTCCTATTCCTTCACGCTTTCGCAATGTGTCCAATTCCTTTACATACATTGCAGATCTTTCCAAGAGCTGGACAAGTTTGTGACATTGCAATGTGATAAGTGGCCATTGTTGGCTACATCCTTTGCAGTATTACATGCCTTGTCCCTCCTAGTTTCAAAAGCGCATATTTACATGTGATCTGTAATTTCTCATTATCAATCTTCTTGCAGGCTGCAGATGAGCTTTCCATACTCTTGGATAGGCAATTGACTCCATCTAGGGATGGTTCAGATTCTTCCCATATACTCTCCCTAATTTGGTCTTTTGTGGTGTGCACCATCAATTTCTCTCTCAATACTTCATTTTGAAATTGTCCAAAGTTACATCTCACAGCAATTCCCCTAAGAGCAGCAAGGAATTTATCAATAGAGTCTCTGTAACGCTCACCTGAATCCTTCGGAGGCGCAGGTCTGGGCTGGGGGTTCTCGGAGTCTTCTAGGGTCACGCGCAGGCCTCGAATGCCACCCTGGAAAGGCCCTTTCCTCACTGAGATCTTGATCTGAAGGGTGAGGTGTCTGCAATTATGAGAGCAAGGGGTTAATATGGATATATAAGCCTGACTGGGCAAGCTGCCTCCCCTTCCTGGTCCTCCCCAAGTAGTTCGTAGGCTAAATGTGCTCACCTTATGTAGGTGAAAGCGGAGCTCTCCATCCTGCGTCTGTGCAGGGGCGCCGAAGCCAGTTACTTCACTGGTTAATTGTCCAGCCTCATGGGTGCAGAGGATGAAGATTTGGAGCAAGGCCGTTGTTAGCAGCACGAACGGCGGTTGCTTGAATATGGAGGTCCGGAGAGCGATGGAATGGCGAAGGTATTGCAGGCAAGTAAGTAGAAAATGTCAATTCGAAGTTAAAAGCACTTCTTAATGTCTCTTTTCCTTTTTCAGGTCGCAGAAGCAGCTGGGTAGAAAAATGGATGTCGAGGAATGCGCCGATGAGTGAGAAAGATGAGAGCTGCCCAAAACACGTGCGTATAGATGGAGTTTTGTATTTCTTAATGATGTCCTTTTGTTTTGCAGATGCGAGTAGCAGCGTCGGCGGAGGCGAGAAGAATGCAGCGCAGGTAAGGAAAGTTTCACGGAGGTTTACTAACCAATGTCTTTGCTTCCACAGGTTGCCGGAAAATGGAAAGCTGCAGCCCGTGGCTTGAGATGCACCGATGGACTGGGTAAGTGCTGCGCTGGTTTTTATCTCGTGCTAACCTGGTGTTCTTTTCCCTTTTCAGATGCTGCTGAAGACGAAGATGGTATTTCAGAAGGTAAGATTGCAGATTTCTCTTCCCCAGATGCAGAAGTTGAAGATTCTCTGGAGCTGACACGGTGAGCGTCCTGCTGCTATTGCAGAATAACGCGAAGCACGTTGCTCTGATCGGGCGTGGTTTAAATAGCTTACTGGAGTGCTTAGGTGTCTCCTTCCACAGCAGCCTCGCCCAGGTAAGAAGTCCCAGCTTCCAGAATAGTTCCAGTATCCAGTCCCAGGGAGTGGCGCTGGCCACACCCAGAAGGTAAAGTAGTTCCAGCCATGGATGGATGAGGATTTCATCCTGCAGGTGAGTGAGCAGCATGGTCTGCAGCAGGTAGGTCCACCCAAGCACCATTCCTTACATCATGAGCCCGGCACGTCCTGTGCCGGGACTGGGTCCCCTTATGAGCCTGGCGCCACTGGCGCCAGGACAAGGTCCATAAGGCCCCTATGGGAGCCGATGGGTGCCTGGAAATGAAGTTGTGACCCAGCTTCCGAGGCAGTTGGGCTAAACCTGACTCCTTGGAGGCTGCGGTCATGACAGCACCCCCCCTCAAGGCCCCTCCCAAGCTTGTCTTTTCCGGAGGTTTTGGCTTGTTGGGAAAAGCCCGATGAAATTTTCGGACTAGACGAGGTGCATGTACATATTCTGAGGGTTCCCAAGATCTCTCCTGGGGTCCATATCCCTTCCAATCAATCAGGTAGTATAGTTTTGATTTGGAAATTTTGGAGTCCAAGATGTCTTGAATTTCAAATTCGGATTCTCCGTCAACTTGGATTGGCTCAGGAGGTTTAGTCAAACGGGTTCCGGGTTGCACAGGTTTCAGGAGAGAAACATGGAAGACAGGATGTATCTTCATTCGAGTAGGTAATTCTAGTTTGACAGCCACTGGGTTAATCACGGCCGTGATCGAGTAGGGTCCTAAATATCTTGGGTTGAAGGTGCGTGGCCCTTTTAAAGATAAATGTTTAGTGGACAGCCAGACTTGATCTCCTTTTTGATATTGAGGAGCCTCTTTTCGATGTTGGTCTGCTCCTTTTTTGTATGATTCTTTAGCTCGTTGAAGATGAGCTGTGGCTTCTTTAAATGCTTGAGTTATCGTCGCATGCAGATGGTCAACAGCGGGTGTTCCGAGAGCTTGAGGTGGGTCCAGGTTTGAGGTTCGAGGATGACTTCCATACAGCAGGAAAAAAGGGGTTTTTCCCGTCCCAGAATGGATTGAATTATTGTAAGCGTATTCAGCAATCCAAAGGACATCCTTCCAAGTACCCTCGGATTGATGCAACATGCAGCGCAGATATTGTTCTAAAGTTTGGTTAGTTCTCTCAGTCTGCCCGTCGGTTTGAGGGTGATGGCTGGTGGAAAGTCGTACATCAATTTGTGCTAAACGACAACAACTCCGCCAAAAATGGGAAATAAATTGGCTCCCTCGGTCAGAGATTAGTACTGAAGGGAAACCGTGCAACCGGACAATGTTTTCAAGAAATTCTCGAGCTAGAATGGAAGCTGTAGGTAAACCCTTCAGTGGGATAAAATGAGCCATTTTTGAAAAAAGGTCCACGATCACTAGAATTGTGTTGTATCCGGAGCAAGGGGGTAAATCCGTGATAAAATCCATCGAGAGCGTGTGCCAAGGGCCTGGTGGAATGTCTATTGGACGTAGTAATCCTGCTGGTTTTTCCTTCTGACTCTTGTTTTGTGCGCAGATACCACAAGAAGCCACAAACTCTTTAACATCTTTCCTCCAAGATGGCCAACAAAAATGCCTTTTAATTTTCTCTGAGGTTTTGGCAACTCCAGGATGTCCTTCCATTAGAGAATCATGGTAGCAGGTGATGACCTGTTTTTGTAAGTCAGCGCAGGGTAAGAATAGTCTTCCTTGGAAATACAATAGGTTCTGATCTATTGTAAAATCCTTTCCTTTCAATTGCCAATTCGATGAGTCTTCGGGAGTTATTAGTTGATTGACCCTTGCTTTAATCTTTTCGAGGGATAGTGTGTTGATTGCTCCTAATATCTTTTGTTCAGGAATTATTGGCACCGGCTCCGGATTAGCTGTAAATTCGTCTACCCCTATCCGGGAAAGGGCGTCTGCTTTTCCGTTCCTAACGCCTGGTCGATATGTGATTACAAAATCGAATTCTGCGAAGAATAAAGCCCAGCGTAGTTGCCTCGAAGATTGAGCTTTAGCTGACTTCAGGTACTGGAGGTTACGGTGATCCGTGATTACAGTTACTGTGTGCCGGGCTCCCAAGAGATAATGCCGCCAGGCCTTAAAGGCGGACTTAATTGCCAAGAGTTCTTTGTCCGTAATTGTGTAGTTGATCTCAGGGGCCGAAAATTTGCGAGACCAAAAGGATACAGGGTGTAACTGGTGCGTTTCGGGGTCTCTTTGTGACAGCACCGCCCCCATTGCAAGACTGGAAGCGTCTGTCTCGACGATGTAGGGAAGTTCTGGACGGGGATGCCTTAAGACTGGAGCAGAGATAAATTTGGCTTTTAATTCTTGGAAGGCTTGTTCGGCTTCTGGAGTCCACTCGAATTTTTTATTCTTTTTCAGAAGAGCCGTGATAGGTTGGATTACCCGAGAGAATTCAGGAATGAACCTTCGGTAAAAATTAGCGAAGCCCAACATGCTCTGTACACCTTTCACGGAAGTTGGGGAAGGCCATTTGGTGATAGCATCCACTTTTCTTGAGTCCATGTGAACTCCGTTGGGTGATAAGATGAACCCTAAAAATTCCACTTCTTTTGCGTGAAAGGTGCACTTCTCCAGTTTAGCAAACAAGCGGTGTTAGCGAAGTCTCTGTAAAACCGCTGTGACGTGTCTACGATGATCAGTTTCTGAGGCTGAGTATACCAGGATGTCGTCAATATAAACGACTACGCACACATCAATAAGTTCTCTGAGGACATCATTCATGAAAAACTGGAAAGCGGCCGGTGCGTTACATAGTCCGAAGGGCATTACTTGATACTCAAATAATCCATATTTAGTGCGAAAGGCCGTCTTCCATTCGTCGCCCTCCTTAATGCGTACCAAATGGTAAGCTCCTCTGAGGTCTAACTTTGTGTATATGCAGGCGCCTTTTACCTGGTCCAATAATTCAGGAATCAAGGGCAACGGGTATCGGTTTTTGACTGTAATCTGGTTCAGGGCGCGATAATCGATACAAGTTCTTAGGTCACCTTCCTTTTTCGGGACGAAGAACAAAGCTGAGGAAGCCGGGGATTTCGAGGGGCGGATGAATCCGTTAGCCAAGTACTGGTCCAAGTATTGCCTGAGATGGAGGTTTTCTGGTTCAGTGAGGGCATATATTCTACTGCACGGAGGGGTGGACCCAGGTATTAGGTCTATCTGGCAGTCGCATGACCGATGCGGAGGCAGGGTGTTGGCTTGATCTTTCTGAAAGACGTCGCTGAACTCTTGGTATTCCAGAGGTAATCGGGGGTCCTCGGAAGTGATGGCTGCTAGCTTGATTTCGGGCTGAGGATAACAGGTTGAAGCGCATTCTGGAAACCGAATTACCTTGGCTCGCCAGTCTATCTGAGGATTGTGCTTTTCCAACCAAGGCATTCCCAGAATCACCTGAAACTGCGGGGCCTTGATTACATCAAACACGATCTTCTCCCGATGTCCGTCTTGACATAACAACGTTACCTCCATGGTGGTATGAGAAACTGGTCCGGAAGCTATTTCAGTACCATCCACTGTAGTGATTACGTCCTTTACCATCTTGGGACGTAGGGGAAGATCCATCCTGGTAGCCAAATCTTGGTCCACATAATTACCGATTGCTCCGCTATCAATGTATACTTTGATAGCATGCATGCGATCTGGTCTATTGGGACTTATGAGGACCATAGGCATTACCAAATGCGAGGTCAAGGAACTGGTTTTAACGCTCGGCAAGCGGACCTCTACGCTTGTCGGGCGAGGTCGTTTCCCGATTCCAGTTTCTCAGCATTTTTATCAGAAGCTCCTACGGTCTTCTTGACCGGTTTCACTGAGCAATCACGAAGGAAATGTCCAGAATTCCCACAGTATAGGCACAGCTGTAATTGCCATCTTTTTTCCCGTTCTTTCTGAGTTAATGGTCCTTTTACTACTCCTATTTGCATTGGTTCCACAGAGTCATTCCCTTTAGCGGAGCTCTGAGGTCTTGAAAGTACCCGGGTTTCAAATCTGGATCGATCGGTCTTCCTGTTCTGTAGCCGATGATCTAATTGGACTACTAGGTCGATATAATCTGAACAGTCTTGCGGCGGATTAACCACCTGTGCTAAAACGTCTTTAAGTTCCCCACGTAGACCTCTGTAGAAGAGCGTGATTCTCTTATCTTCAGGCCACCTGGTCTCAACCACCAGTCTATTAAAGGACGCTATGTAAGCCAGGAGATCCTGATTACCTTGTCTGAGTGACAGGAGTTCATTGTCCAAGGCCTGCCCCTGTGAATGTCTTGCGAACAACTTTTCCATACTGGTCTGAAAGTCTTGAAAGTTATAGAGGAGCGGGTCATCCTGTGTCACGAGAGGAATGGACCAATCTGCAGCACTACCGCTAAGATAGGAAAGTACAAACGCAACCTTGGCTTGGCCCGTTGGGAATGCGGCGGGTCTACACAGAAAGTGCAAGCGGCATTGATTGATGAATACTGCATATCGCTTTGGATCACCGGAAAAACATTCGGGCGGGGCCAAAGGCACATTCCCTGGCAGATTAATTTGCACCGGATTACTTGAGGTTGTAGGAGTGCAGCCCCCTCCATAGGGAGGCAGTGGCGTCTGTCCCGCTTGAGCCTGTAGCAACTGTCTGGCCAGATCATCCGTCCGTTCCTTGGCAATGATCAACTCCCTTCGTAAAGCGTTTGTTTCTTGGCGAGATGCGTGTACTTCTGCCCTTAGTTCCCCAAGCAATTGAGCCAGTTGATCTGTGTCCGAGGTTTCCATTGCGCCTGGGTGGGAAAATTGCGGTAGGCTTCGCGTTCTGTAACGCTCACCTGAATCCCTCGGAGGCGCAGGTCTGGGCTGGGGGTTCTCGGAGTCTTCTAGGGTCACGCGCAGGCCTCGAATGCCACCCTGGAAAGGCCCTTTCCTCACTGAGATCTTGATCTGAAGGGTGAGGTGTCTGCAATTATGAGAGCAAGGGGTTAATATGGATATATAAGCCTGACTGGGCAAGCTGCCTCCCCTTCCTGGTCCTCCCCAAGTAGTTCGTAGGCTAAATGTGCTCACCTTATGTAGGTGAAAGCGGAGCTCTCCATCCTGCGTCTGTGCAGGGGCGCCGAAACCAGTTACTTCACTGGTTAATTGTCCAGCCTCTTGGTTGCAGAGGATGAAGATTTGGAGCAAGGCCGTTGTTAGCAGCACGAACGGCGGTTGCTTGAATATGGAGGTCCGGAGAGCGATGGAATGGCGAAGGTATTGCAGGCAAGTAAGTAGAAAATGTCAATTCGAAGTTAAAAGCACTTCTTAATGTCTCTTTTCCTTTTTCAGGTCGCAGAAGCAGCTGGGTAGAAAAATGGATGTCGAGGAATGCGCCGATGAGTGAAAAAGATGAGAGCTGCCCAAAACACGTGCGTATAGATGGAGTTTTGTATTTCTTAATGATGTCCTTTTGTTTTGCAGATGCGAGTAGCAGCGTCGGCGGAGGCGAGAAGAATGCAGCGCAGGTAAGGAAAGTTTCACGGAGGTTTACTAACCAATGTCTGTGCTTCCACAGGTTGCCGGAAAATGGAAAGCTGCAGCCCGTGGCTTGAGATGCACCGATGGACTGGGTAAGTGCTGCGCTGGTTTTTATCTCGTGCTAACCTGGTGTTCTTTTCCCTTTTCAGATGCTGCTGAAGACGAAGATGGTATTTCAGAAGGTAAGATTGCGGATTTCTCTTCCCCAGATGCAGAAGTTGAAGATTCTCTGGAGCTGACACAGTGAGTGTCCTGCTGCTATTGCAGAATAACGCGAAGCACGTTGCTCTGATCGGGCGTGGTTTAAATAGCTTACTGGAGTGCTTAGGTGTCTCCTTCCACAGCAGCCTCGCCCAGGTAAGAAGTCCCAGCTTCCAGAATAGTTCCAGTATCCAGTCCCAGGGAGTGGCGCTGGCCACACCCAGAAGGTAAAGTAGTTCCAGCCATGGATGGATGAGGATTTCATCCTGCAGGTGAGTGAGCAGCATGGTCTGCAGCAGGTAGGTCCACCCAAGCACCATTCCTTACATCATGAGCCCGGCACGTCCTGTGCCGGGACTGGGTCCCCTTATGAGCCTGGCGCCACTGGCGCCAGGACAAGGTCCATAAGGCCCCTATGGGAGCCGATGGGTGCCTGGAAATGAAGTTGTGACCCAGCTTCCGAGGCAGTTGGGCTAAACCTGACTCCTTGGAGGCTGCGGTCATGACAGTCTCCCTGGAGCTGATCCCCAGTGTAAAACCTCTGTCTTTTTCCAAGATAACAATGTCTTTCTTTTTGTATTGCTTTACCATTCTTGCCACCACCTCCTCATAGATGTTTAAACCCTCTCCTTCGTGAGCTGCCAATATTGGAGGAAGGGTTATGCAGACTTCTCGGCCCTCTGAACCTAAGTTGTGCATGAATATTGCTTTTTTCCTACATGCAGACAATCTATTTCCATTGTCAAATTCAGCCTTCCATCTACGCCATGGTATTGGGAGCCATCCAAAGTCTTTCTGGAATTTAGGAGGTGGATCTAGACCATCCCACTTTCATTTCCACTTATTGCATTAATAAGGCTTTCTAGGAATCATCTGCAAACATCAGTAGGTTATACAAATGATTGCTTGGATTGCCAAATGCAGAAATGCAGATATTGTAGCAGCCGGAAGAGAGTCCAGCATGATTAAGCCAGCTCGAAAAAAGTGTCTTGAGGTGAAGAATAGGCTTTTGGCTACTTCTTGGGCTTTGCAGTCAATGTGAGACCCAGTCGAGGTTCTCGGGGGCAAGTGAGTCCTTACTTCTACCCTTCCCAGTCAGGAATGTTTGTAGAGAGACCTTGCAGGGTCCTGTCACCTGTGGCAGGGTCTTGAGTACCAGTGCCACAGTTGCAGTAGACCCTGCCCAGTCCTCTTTTCATCCCACATGGGCCCTGGAGATGGTTATGAAGAGCGTTCCTCTTCTTTGGAGCTTGCTGTCTTCACCTCTATGGCAGAAGACTTTGGAAAAGACTGTATTCACAACAGAGTTTCGTGTGAATCCTTCTTGTCTCGGAGGTCAAAGATGAATCAAGTTAGGGGAAGGATAAGGGAAGCAACCCCCGGAAGCAAACCATCCCCCCAATACAGGAAAGATGCTCCAACAGATTGCTTCAGCAGAGAGAGTCTGTTGTCAAGGGTCTCATCCAGGCTGCTGTGAGAAGTGTCTTTTTCCTGCTGGTATCATACCCAGAATGCTGTGTCTGCAGGAAGTGGAGAGGCGGGACAGTACGTTTGGGAGCCCTACTGACACCAAGATGGTAAAACCCCTCTGTAGTCCTCCAGGCTGTTCTAACTCTGCACCCTTCCTCTGTCTGCCTACATCAGAAGGTCTCCAGTAATCTGCACCCTACTGTGAGCTGGCCATTGTCGTGACATGACTCTCTTCGAAGCACCAGTTCCCAGGGAACCTCTCAGGGAGGATTCCCGTTCTCTGGAGGAAGTTGTTGATGCCCCTCAGAGGCATCAGTCCCACAAGGTTATTGTCCCAGGCCATATGGCTAATACATAAAAGGCCCTGTCATGCCCGAGTCACTGCTTAACAAGCTGACAATAATATGACATGTGTAGAGGAGGAGCCAAATGCCTCTACCGGAAGTCCCACCCATATTTTACCTATAGGTTGGCAACTGGAAATTGCGAAATATGGTGATGAGCGCTGTGCTCATACATTACATTACTACATGATGTGCGCGGGTGAGGGCCATAGAAGAGGGTGGAGCATGGGAAAGCCCGCCAGAGAAGGGGAAGTGAACGGAAGGTACGGGCACGGAGGGAGAATTCCTGTGTGCCTGCGCAATAACCACCTGCTTAAGTTAAGGAATAAAACTACAATTTAAATAGTACTTTGTGTTGTTTATTATTCATTTAGAAAGCAACCTTTCAACATTAGTCTCCGGTCAACCAGGAAGTCACTTACCTAAGTTTTCAAGCATTTCGTGTTCTGCAGAAGGGTTGGCCATTTTGCTTCAAACGCCTGACAGTTAGTGTCCAAACTCACTGTAGTAAGGTAAACTCTGTCTCCTGGTGGATCGCCGACCGAAATTACGTGTTCATACCTGGAATTTTAAAGGAAGCAGATGTTTATTAAACAGAAGACTGTGGTTCTTGTACCGAGCTATCTGTCACCAACTTTGTAGCAGGAAGAAAGTTCATATGTTCCTTGCTCCTTGGAAGAGATGTGTGTGTTTTAGAAATAAGGCAGTTTGTGAGTAAACTACATGAAAATGCTATAATATATTTTCAACAAATATGTATTTATTAAAACAACAACAACCCCTCCTCTCTGCACATAAAACAAGACCAACAAGGGGGGGTCTCTAGAGCTCAAGGTCACATGTCAGAGGTCGCACTTTGAATGGTTGACTAGCTGTCTTGGCAGATCATGAGCTCTCAGTGACATATTTACAATAAGGACAACTAGGCCTTGGCCTAGGGCGGTAGATTTTATGAGGGTTGCAACATTTAGTGTTTCATTTTTATGACAGAAACATCATTATTCATGCAAAAGTGGGCATGGCTTGTCAGCGAAAAAAGAAACGTTTACCAAGATATAACATTCGTACTGGCTTAAGCTGAACGTCTCTTGCAGTCGTTGAACTCACACCTTTAGAAAACTTCTTGTGAGACATTGTGGCGGTATGATGATCAGCAAACGTGTGCCACGAATGAAGAAAAAATAGTAAGACAAACTTTCTGTAATTGGATAATTATCTCAGTGTGTCTGCAGCATGTGCCTGAGAGGAGGGTTATCTTCACCAAGTAACCTATTGATTAAATTAATATTAAATGGTACCTCAATGGCATCTGTGCACAGACAAATACCGTATTAGGTAAGCTATAATATGATTAGTGAATCTGTCGAACAATTGAAATCAATTTTTCAGTATAAATGAATTCATTGAAAGTAGCTGCTGCCTGTGTTTGGTATAACGTTACTTCGCCGACCTATTTTTCATCGTGGTACTTTTCATTGCCAAAATTTTCATCACCAAAAACCCGGTTATTTTATTTTTTTATTTTGGGGGGTGTTTTGTTGGGGTTGGGGTATGATTATAATAGTAAAGGGGGGTCTTGGCAGGGAACCCCCCCCCCAGAATAAAAAAAAAAAAAAACAGGGTTTTTGGCAATGAAAAATCTGGCGATGAAAAGTACCACGAAGAAAAATAGGTTGGCGAAATGACATGGAGCCCTGTGTTTCGCCTGTGCTTTGCCTTTATCAAGGCTGTGCAATTGTATAAATTGTCAAATGAGGTCCAGCTTTATACTTTCGATGGTTATTCAATGTTAATTTCGAAGTGCTGTTTTTGTATGCTTGGCAGCCTTACTCTAGCACAATATTACAGGAACTTTCTTTCAAAATGTGCGGCGTACATTTAGCAGGGTATCCCAATCCCCCCTCCAAGTCTTATAATCCCTTGGTAACACTGCATATCGAGTCAGCGATTCATTGTGAAGGACGATATGAACGATGGGTGAATGTCCAGTAACAAGTGTAATGCCTAGGGGTGGAATCTAATATGACAAAATAACAGGGAAAGGTAAGAGTATGCATAAAAGTGCATTTCACTAGAGATATGTTGCTGAAGAATGCAACAATAAGACATAGTTGTTTTTAACAGTACAATAATACACACAAATCAATTACAACATTTGATTCTGGAACATAGAAAACTTAAATGTTAGGGGTCTACACAGTAGTGCAAAGATGCGCTGGCCGCCAGCTCCCTTCCATACATTGGGGTTGGGAGCGTCCTTCCAACATACATTTATGACTGGCTCCCACCAACCACTTGGTTGCTTGGAATGCATTTCACAGAGAAAGAGCCTGTCTTTGTGAAACACCCTGCTTGGGGGTTGGAAATGCAAGTGTGACAGTTGCGGTTGAAACCGCAGCTGCCACACTTGGAGAAGGTGCACCAGCAGTGAAGTCCTTATCTGGCACATTTGGATTGGGACAGCAAGTCCATCATAGGGGCAGGTGATGAAGTAGAAAGTGCCCACAAGCATTACAGTGGAAGGAATAAAGGCAGGAGCTGCACAGAGCACCCCACTGAACGTATTGAGTGATGTGAGGGCAGTCGCAGTGGTTAAGCAAGTGGGTACTGCATAGAGGAAGGCACTAGGTGATACACATAGGCCTGGAGGAGCTTCAACTAGTTCCTGCAGTTATGTCAGGGGAAATATCTGCAGTTGAGACTGTGTTCAAAAGTCTGCATTGGCTGTACATTATGTTCTGTCATCTCATCCCCTGGGCATTTGCTGACCTCCTCAGTTATGATATGATATGATGTGGCATTTATAAGGCACCTGTACACAAGTGTTTCTAGGCGCGTCAAGACAAGGCGGGGGAAACAAAGGGAGGACAAAATAACGAACTTACTAGGCCTTGTTTCATTCAGATCACGCAAGTGCAGGGAAGAGGGAAGGGGAGAAGTGCCGGGGGGGGGGGTGGAAGTGCAGTTAACTCACAAGTGCAGCCAGCGGGTGGCTGATAAGTGCAGAGAGAAGGGACTGTAGGGTTGTAGATACAGACCCTTAAGTGCTGGGGAGACCGGCGACCCTGCAAGGGCAACTGGACATGCAGGAGCCTGGGCCGAGTTCAGAGGGTGACCAGGTGACCAGTGCGCAGAGCAGTTAGGTGCATCAGCAGGGGAGAGTTCCCTATCTGAACCTTGGCAAGGCTGTTGTACAGGTAGTCTTCAAATGGTTCTCCTCCTTTGTGTCAATGGAACTTCCAACATTGGCCATGCATGATGATTGACTATGGGTATGTGGCCATGTTGTGTAGCATAAGGCAGATCTGTAGTAGGTCGCCAGCCTTCAACAGTGTTTCTTGGATTCAACTTATCCTTTGGTGCAAACACATCAAGCATTGTGTTACTATGCCAATGGTTCTCTCAATGGCACTGCTAGTATGCAGGTGACCTCTGTTGTAGCACTTTATCCCTCTTGTTGTGGGGTTGTTGGATGGCATTGCGAGCCATGAATTTTGTAGGTATCTTCTATGACTTATGAGCTAGTGAGGAAGGTGGGGTAAGTTCAGACCAGAACTGGAATCTGTCTGTAGTTAGTAACTTGTGAATTGAGGAAGCTGTTGAGGGTGTGAGGTGAATGTCAAAACATGCCCATATATCTTTGTACACTGACTTACCTACCAGGACCTTATGCCAATCTTTCCATGTGTGCCTTGATGCCACACTGCCCTCCAAAATGCCAGCATCATGCCATAATGTATGGGAGCATTGGGAGTAGGCAGTGAACCACAGGTGTGCATCACACACCGTTTGTACGTTGATATTGGTGTATGTAACCTTTCCTGTTGTAGAAGGTACATGACTCAATGACAGGTCTTTTGATGGCCAGATGTGTGCCATAAATGGTACCGGTGACCATGAGGAACTTAGAATTGTCATAGAAGGCCTCCTGTGAGGTTCTAATGTCCTTAGGGGTGACTGTAAAGGTAAAATAACATGCCACATATGGCTTTGGTGACTATAAATGTTCATAGTACTTTGCTAATAGAGGGTTGAGATGGGTGTCTGCACGTAACTTTCATACCAAAAGCTTGCAGGTGCGAGGATTCAGAATAGTCTCATGTGGTTCCCATGTTACCGACCGGAAAACTGGGAAGGCTTGTGGGTTCCAGGGCAGCTGCCAGATGGGAAAAAACAAAGAAGCAGAAAACCCCTGATGGTGTTTGGATGTCAATATTCAATGCTTCAGTCCGAGAGAAGTAGGAACCAGAATAAAATGCAGGAATGATCATGAGAAGAAATTGGATGAGTTGTGGAACCAGGACGCAAGAAGTGAAGGAATAGGAACTAGGAAAAGGAAACAGTTAGGAGCATCTGCATGACTTGGAACAGAGCTGATGTATTGAGAAACACTTGTTTCAATGTCTGGTTCCCTTTTAAGCTTCTTCTCAGTACGGCCGGCAACGACAACGGAAGTCGCCATCTTACTAGTAACATCATGGCATTCAACGTATGCTACAATGAGTGCATCTGCCATCTTGGGGAGGTCGTCTATAGTTCCTTGCGTAGGCCTTCTTGATTGAGGGCAAAGCCAGAGTACAGAGGTGCTGAGGTAGATAAACCGCTTAGCAGTGACATGTGTGCCAAAGGGACGAGTATGCAAATACCAGAGCTATGAGAGTATGCCTTCTCCTATTCAGTTCGAGACTGGCTTCCATGGATGGGTATGGTGAAAATGATGTCAGCGAAGTGTAGAAGCATGGGTGTTGGAGGTGGGTTCTCGGGTTTGATCACAGGGGCCGTACTCCTTCCAGTCCACTACGTATTGTAGACGTCCTTGATGATATCAGGAATCACAAATGTAAGAGACTTCATACTCCGGTCCATCAGGTGTAATCACAGGTATAGGAGATTGCCTAGCACATCCAGGAAAACAGTCAACATGGAACACAGGTTGTATTAGTGACCAGGAAGGGTGAAGCTGCAGGGCAAAAGCCACCAGGTTGATACAACATGTGATCCGAAAGGGAGCAAAATATTTAAGGGACAACTTGGAAGGAAGTAGGTGAGCCGGAAGGCACCGTGAAGATAGCCACAAAGAATCACCTATCATCAGAAGTGGTTCTGGAGATCGTTTTCTATCTGCGTATTCCTTGACTCTGGCTTCAGAGTTGTGGAGGCATGTTTTGGCCTGTTTATGGCCATTCTGGATATGTTATGTTGATTTATACCGTGCACCACAACCTCCCAAGGACCGTCTCCAGGTGCTCCATCATATATTAGTTTGTGCATGAAAGGAACATATGTCTCGGAAGAGATGGCTCTAGTGAATACTTGAGGATGACATGTGTATGACCAGTAGAAGCAACTGGTTTTGATGGAAGAATGTCTTTTGTTATTGTTAGCGAACTCCGCCACAGGAATGAATCAAACTAGTTAACCTGGGATGCTCAAATAAACAGTGCAGGTATTGTTCGAGATTTTAGTTTAGTCGCTCTGTCTGTCCATTGATTTAGAGATGGCACCCCGAGGATAGTGCTCTTTGTATGCCAAGTTGTTCACATAATTAAGACCAAAATCTGTAAACAAACTGTGGACCTCTGTCCAAAATGATGGTGCTTGGGAGCCCATGTAGGCGAAAATGTGTTCTTTGAAACTTGGAGCTATAACCTGGGTTGAAGGAACTTGAAGCAATAGAGTGAAAGGGTCAAAGTGTCCACTGTTACCATGATATATGTACTGTAAACCAAGTGGGGTTTTATTGCCAGCTCAAATTAAACTGTGCGCCTTATATACCTTGAAAGTCCTCAAAAGATGTCGTAGATAATGTGAGGTAAAAGAGGCGATGACCCCAACCTTTAGGTGACTGTGTGTGCTCTTTTTAGGAAGGATTTAACCCCTTGACTGCCTTGTTCATCGGATTTGATACCACATTTATAACGAAACTTGTTAAATTTTGCCCTGATTTGAGAAAGACACTGACTTGTCGAAACACGTGTAATCCAATAGGGCACTGCTGTTTTTAATTGATTATATGTTCTACTTGTGTGACTTCAAACACCATGATATCTGTGTCTGCCGGTATTAGTGGTACTTGCATGATAAAATTGGTGGTTGTTTGCCCCAGAGTTTCTGGTATTAGAGTTTGTAGCAGTTTTACAAAGGGCTTGGTATGGGATGTCTTGGATTGCAGACAAGTAGTGCACGCTAGGCCATAGTCCCAGGCGACTTTTTGCATCAACGGTCACCAAATGTGACTAGTGGCAAAGTGGCCTTTACGCCTTCGTGTCCAGCTGAGGAGCTGTCATGACAAATTCTTAGAACTGCCAATGGTAGCTTGAGGTTAAGAATTATACAGTTCTTGTCCATGAAAAAGTAACCTTTGATATTTCAATAGGGTCTGCTGTTGAATCGGAGACTCAGTGTCCAACGTTGTTTTATTTCTAATGGCTAGTCTAATCATTTAAAGGAAATCAGTGACTGTGAGGATAAAGGTAGGATGTGGCAACATCTTTTCGAGTTCAAGGTTTTCTGTCCCTCGTTATATTTCTGTGAAAGCAGGTCTGCAATGATGTTGTTGGTTCCAGGAAGATAGGTGAAGATGATGTTGTACTGAATGAAAAAATAGGTCCATCTACCCTGTCGGCTTTTGCGATACTCTGTGTTTTAGGACTTGTATGTTTCGATGGCCCACCCATATTTCCATGGTATATCTGGCTCCTAATAGTAGATGTCTCTGCTCAATACATGCTTACTTCATGGCAAGCAGGTATTTCACAAGCACAGTGTCATTTCTTTCTGAACTGGTAAGAATCCTAGAGAAGTACTTGATGGGGGTTATTCTGTAGCATCATCTGTAAGCTGTTTCAACACTGCACTGATGGCTTTGTGAAAAACCTGAGGTTGTTTCACTACTCAATCCCTGGGGATCCCTTATTGAGGTGGCCAGGAAAGGGCCATCGCTATTGGATCCCGACCATAGGGGTGGACAAACGAGGGAGGATCACCTGGGTAGGGGGTCCTTGGGGAGTGGGGAAGAAACACCAGAAGGTGAGATATGGTATCCCCCATTTCCTGACAGTTGTTTACCCCAAATTCCCTCTACCTTTATGGGATACAACTCCCATAATTCCCCTTCTTTCTTTATCAGTCTAACTACTGAGACAAGGAAGAGGAAGAATGAGATTAGGAAGATTAGCACTAGTAATAGGCAATGGCCCTGTCCCACTAATGAGGCCAGGCAGGGTCAGGCACTGAGTGACAATCACACACACCTGAAACTCATTGACGGTTACCCAGATTATAAGAGGTGGATCACAGAAAGACAAGCAGAGTGAGATCGGGTACGAGAATGCACAGCTGAGCAAGGGCTGTTGAACACCAGGCTGCGGAGGACAGATGGCTGAGATGCTGACAGATTGCGAGCAAGAGCAAGAGAAAGGAAGGCGAGGGAGTTGTTTCTCCAAGAAGCCAAAGAGGTGTTGAGAGGAAAGCAGAGCAGCTGGAGGAATCCTCTCTTTGATGTGCCTAAAGGTTACTCGTTTCCCCGGAGTGACAGGTGTGCCTGGGATGGTCTGATAAGGGAAGCAGAGAGACCCTGACCTTGACCTCAGACGCGATAGCAGAGAATAGCCAGTTTCAGTCTATCACAGCCAGTGAGTTTCTGAATGGAGAGCCCAGTTTGTGTAGACGCGAATGTGAACAATGTTGCGAGCAAGCCGACACATCAGACGGCAGGCGCGAGAAGAGAAAGATATGTTTGTTGTTTTGAAATACAAAGTAACAGAGTGGTCCTGAGGAGAAAGAAAGACGCATTATCGAAAGTCTCTGTGAACTGTAATCTCCCTCAGAAAAGGGAGCGGAAAACTGACTGTGTTAAAGGGATGTTGGAAGCAAGTCGAACAGGGAGGCTGACAAGGAAATAAGCCATAATCCCGAAAAGGGCTTGTTAATGAATAAAGTGAATATTTAAAGTATGAAGGAAGTGAGACTTCCAGAGAGTGCCCAGAGGGCGGTTATGAAACCAAGGTGCTAAGAAGTGAATTATAAGAAACTACAATAACCAGAATGAATTGTGTCAAAGTGGACATGCATAGGCCCTAGTGGGGGCTGTGCAGTTTCGAAAGTCTTCAAAGTGAAAGTGAATTAACAACCAAGAAGGTTAGGAAAGGGAGTCCCACGACAAAGTGAAAGAAGTTAAACATCTTGGAAGGCCTAGGCTCGGGTGAGGGAAACCTGAGGGGCCTATGCTGAAAGATTCACCCGAAATATCGTTATATCATAACTGTGTTTTATTGATGATGTTAACCAGGTGAGGGAAGCCTGAGAGAACTGTGTTATGTGAACCAGGCGAGGGAGGCCTGCCGGGCCTGTGTATGTGAACCAGGCGAGGGAAGCATGAGAAGAATTATGTTTTGTGAAACAGGCGAGGGAAGTCTGAAGAGAACTGTGACACATATTGAACTAATGTTGAGTCAGGCAAGGGAAGCCTGAAACACTTCTGTGAATTCTTTGAACTGTGCCTATTACCCACTGGGAAGGATCTCTTAAAAGAGCCCCTGTTGACTTAAACTTGGGGAAGGGAGCTGTGAACCAACTTCATTGCCATTCTGACTTTCATTTGATATTCTTTTATTTCTCATACATTTCCCACACTTAGTTATTGTATAGTGTGAGGGCAAGTATACTTTTTCTTTGTTTGACTGACTGACTGACATGGACAATGGGCCTCATTACAAGTCCGGCGGTAGCTGTGCCGGTAAAACCGGCAGGCTGCCGCCGGACTTGCAGATTTTTTCGCCACCTGGCTTCGCAGAAACACCAGGGCATTACAGCCCCGGCGGTCCGTGAAGTCAGGCGCCGGAAAATGTAAATCCCCATTCCCATTTGAGTCCAATAGGACTCAATGGGAATGGGGAGCATGGAAGCGTTGGCACCGTTAATAACGCTGCCAGCGCTTCTGTGTAGGTCTGCTTACCATGCTCGCTGTACTCGGCAGGGTCAGACCTGCCGGGCACAGCAACTCTGGTAAGCAGACTTGGAGTGTGCTGGTCCGGTAACAATGGTACCAGTAGGTTTACCGGCACAGTTGTTACCGAACCAGCACACTAGTAATGAGGCCCAATGTCTTTTTACTTTGATGGTTAAGACTACTCTCATTATAGAATTAGGGCCAGCTAAGAAGTCTCCAACCCCCATTCAAAGCTTAATAAAGGTGTTGAAACTTGTATCTTTGTGTCTATGTCTAACTTGTGATACCATGCCTGCATCACATATGGTGTCAGGAGTGGTATGCGCTTCAAATGAAACAAGTTTGGGAACGGATGGAGTAACAGAGGCTCAGATCCAACAGTAGCTACAAAAGGCTCCATTGGGTTCGACATATGCAGTAGTAGGGAAATATCCATCCCTCTGGAAGAAAGGGGATTGATACCTACTGATTTACTCATAGTACCTCCCCCTGGATGTTACGTCAGATTAGCTGCCAAGTCAGGACTGGCCTGAAAGTCTGGATTATACGTACTACCAGCAGGAGTCGTTGATCCTGATTTCAGGGGAGATGTAAAGGTTCTCTTACAGAACCATGGGGAGACAGCATTTGAAATCCAACCCGGGGATAAGATAGCTCAAGGGATACTTGAAAGAGCTTTGTTCCCCATGTTAAAGGAAGAAACAGAACAAGAGACCACAGAAAGAGGTAGATTGGGCTTTGGAGAGGCTGATGAAAAACCCAAACCAATTCTGCCATCTGGTATTAGTGAAGAAGAACCAAATGTTCTCCCTGATTTAGCCTTTCCACAAAGGAACGATCCCTTACTGTCTGAAGCCTTTCTGCAGGCAATACCGTAAGCAGAGGGCAAAGAAAAAAGTTCCTTTCTTTTTCCTGAAACAGGGATTGTTATATAGAGGAGAAATCTTAGGGGATGGTCTGGATAAAACCCAAGTGGTAATACCACAAAGTCGCAAAAACATTGTACTTGAAATTGCCCATTCACATCTAACAGGGAGGTATTTAGGAAAAGTAAAAACTCAAGCTCAGATTAGTGGAGCATTGTATTGACCAGGAATACATGCAGATATCACAAATTGTGTTCAGACATGGGAGATCTGTCAGAAGACCAGTACATATATTCCTCCTCCAGCCCCTTTGAATCCATTGCCAATAATTTAAGTCCCTTTTTCCAGAATTGGAATGGACATAATTGGTCCACTGGAAACCTCTAGGTTAGGTACTAAATATGTCCTGTTAATTGTAGATTATGCCACAAGATACCCCAAAGCTTTTCCTATGAGAAATAACACCATGCAGCAAATATTGAAGCATCTGCTTCCTTTATTTTTCTCTGGTCGGATTCCCAAAGGAATTTCTAACAGACCAAGGTACAGTTTTATGAATAAGCTTGTGGGAGAGGTGAAAGAGTTGTTACATATTCCCACCCTGAGAACCTCCATTTATCATCCTCAAACCGATGGGCTTGTGGAACAATTTAATCAGACCCTCAAAAAGTTTTAAGAAAACTGGCTGATAAAGATGGAAAAGATTGGGATTGCATGATTGCTTTGGCCTTATTTGCTGTAAGAATAACCCTACAAGCTTCCACTGGTTTTTCCCCTTTCGAGCTATTGTATGGCTGAGAGCCTGGGGATGTCTTGGACATGCTCCGGGAAACGTGGGAGGAACGAGAAGAGGCCCCAAGACAACTCTCTCAAACCGCCACAAGATTGCAAGAAAATATAGCTTTAGTCAGAAATGTTGTCCACACGCATATGGAAAATAGCCCAATGCCAACAAAAGCTTTTCTATGATAAAACAGTGAATTTGAGATCCTTTTCTGTTGGACAAAAGTTCTAGTCCTCCTGCCTACTGCAGAAAATAAGTTGGTTTCAAAGTGGCACAGGCCCTATGAAATAACAGAACAGATAGGGACATGTAATTACAGAGTGTCACACCCTGATAAATGCCAAAAGACTCACATTTACCCCATTAATCTTTTAAAAGAGTGGAAAGTAAACCTTCAGCCTCTCATTCTACCATTTTATCATGTTCAGTGCCACAAGAAATAGATAACCTAACTCTAATCCCCCAGGAACTCGCAAACAATAAGAAGGAAGATCTAACCAATCTTATTGTACAGTTTCGTAATGTCTTTCATGAAAAACCAGGAAGAGTAAGAGGAACCTACCATTACATGCGTACTCCTGTAGGTAAGGTGGTGCATTTGAAACCGTACCGACTACCAGAAGCCTGCAAAATATTGTCATTGAAGAAGTGTAAAGTATGTTAAAAGCTAACATCATTGAAGCATTTTCCAGTCCCTGGTCCTCTCGCCTAGTACTGGTGACAAAACCTGAACAGAGCTGGCTATTCTGCATAGACTTCAGAAGGGTACATTCCATCTCCTCCTTCGATGCCTATCCAATGCCCCATATTGACGACTTAATAGAAAAATTAGGAGATGCAGTCTATTTGTCAACTTTAGATCTTACTAAAGGGTACTGGCAGATCACATTACCCAAGAGTGACAGAGAAAAAACAGCCTTTTCAACCCCAATAGGATTATTCCAATTTAAAGTCTTGCCCTTTGGACTCCATGGTGCCCCTGCGACATTCCAATGATTAATGGACAGAATTTTGCAACCTTATTCTAACTTCTGCGGGGCATACATTGATGACATTGTAGTATACAGCAAGACATGGGAAGACCATCTCCATCACCTATATACCATCATAAGGGCTCCACGCAAAGCTGGGCTAACAGCTAACCCAAAAAATGTAAATTGGCCCAGTCAGCTGTAAAGTACCTAGGCTTCTTCGTAGGGAACGGTAGTGTACAACCCCAAAGAGAAAAAGTAAAAGCTGTCCTTGAAGCACCAGCGCCTAAAACCAAAAGAGATATAAGAGCGTTCTTGGGATTGATAGGTTACTCTCATAAGTTAATTCCAATTTTTTCTGATAAAACCTCCAGACTGACCAAAAAGCTTAGAAATGCAGAACCACAAAGACTCCAGTGGAAAGATGAGGATGACGTTTGTTACAAAAACTTAAAACAAACCCTGTGCCTAAACCCAATTTTAAAAGTGGCTGACTTTTCCAAAGATTTAATTCTTCAAACAGTTGCTTCCCTGGCTGGATTAGGTGCCGTCTTATCACAGAATCATGATGGCTTAGAAACCCTATACTATTTGCCAGTAGAAAGCTCTTTCCCAGGGCGAAAAATTACTCAGTTTTGGAATTAGAAGCTTTGGCTATAAAATGGGCAATCCTACATCTCAAGTACTATTTATTAGGAAGGATGTTCAGACTAATCACTGATCACTCTGCCTTTGTAAGGATAAGTCAGCTAAAGGAATCTAATTTGCAGGTTATGCAATGGTGTCTGGACTTACAACCTTACTGCTTCACAGTTGAACATAGAAAAGGAAAGGACCAAGATAATTTGGATTTCCTTTCCAGGCTCCCCTGTTAAGCGGTTCCGTCCATATCGCATACGGGAAGGGTATGTGAAAAACATGAGGGTGTTTCACTACTCAATCCCCGGGGATCCCTTATTCAGGTGGCCTGGGAAGGGCCTTTGCTTTTGGATCCCGACCCTGGGGGTGGACAAGCGAGGGAGGATCACCTGAGTGGGGGGTCCTTGGGGAGTGGGAAAGAAACACTGGAAGGAGAGACATGGTATCCCCCATTTCCTGACAGTTGTTTACCCCAAATCCCCTCTGCCTTAATGGGATACTACAACTCACATAATTCCCCTCCTTTGTTTATCAGCCCAACTACTGAGATGAGAAAGGGGAAGACTGAGACTAGGAAGATTACCACTAGTAATAGGCAATGACCCTGTCCCACTAATGAGGCCAGGCAGGGTCAGGAACTCAGTGACAATCACACACACCTGAAACTCATTGACGGCTACCCAGAGTATAAGAGGTGGAGCACAGAAAGACAAGCAGAGCGAGATCGGGTACGAGAAGGCACAGCTGAGCAAGGGCTGTTGAACACCAGGCTGCGGAGGACAGATGGGCGAGACGCTGACAATTGCGAGCGAGAGCAAGAGAAAGCAAGGCGAGGGAGTTGTATCTCCAAGAAGCCAAAGAGGTGTTGAAAAGAAAGCCGAGCAGCTGGAGGAATCCTCTCTTTTGATGCGTCCAAAGGTTACTCGTTTCCCTGGAGAGACAGGAGTGCCCGGGAAGGGAAGGGGAGAGACCCTGACCTCGGACACAATAGCAGAGAAGAGCCTGTTTCAGTCTGAATGAAGGGTAAGTCCGGTTTGTGAAGACAGGAATGTGAACATTGTTGCAAGCAAGCCGACGCGTCTGATCGCAGATGCGAGCAGAGAAAGATACGATTGTTGTTTTTAAATACAAAGTAGCAGAGTGGTCCTGCAGAGAAAGAAAGATGCATTATCGAAAGTCTCTGTGAACTGTAATCTCCCTCAGAAAAGGGAGGGGAAGACTGACTGTGTTAAATGGATGTTGGAAGTAAGTCGAACAGGGAGGCTGACACGGAAATAAGCCAGGATCCCGAAAGGGCTTGTGAATGAATAAAGGGAATATTTAAAGTATGAAGGAAGTGACTCTTCCAGAGAGTGCCAAGAGGACAGATATGAAACGAAGGTGCCAAGAAGAGCACATGTGAATATAAGGAACTACAATAACCAGGATGCATTGTGTCAAAGTGGGCCTGCATAGGCCCTATTGGGGACTATGCAGTTTCGAAAGTCTTTGACGTGAAAATAAATTGACAACCTTGAATGTTGGGGAAGGGAGTACCGAGTTCCTCTGGGTTCTTTTGCAGATATCCCTCATTGAGGGGAGATGTACAGTGAGAATGCAGCCACACACACAAACACACATACACGAGCAGGCCCAGGCCTGGAATGATGACAGGAGCCTCAGGCAGCTTAAACCTCTCTTTATTTTATCCTGCGGCGAACTGCGGGCTCCCTACTGTGCATGCGCCTGCCTCGCGCATTCTAATTAGGCCATGTGACTGAGCTCTGAGGCTCCGTTATCTGTGTCCTTGCCAGGACACGGCATCTTCCCCCATCCGGCAAAACAAAGTAATTTACAGTTCTATCTTCACATCTCTTTGATTAAGCGCACAGGTCTTGTAATGCATCTGGTCGGCCTTGTCCGACATTCTTCCTACTCCTCTTCCGTCTCTTCCCTCACCGGTTCGTCACATGAGGCCACAGAGTTGTCTCTCTCATCTTGTTCTTAATCCTATTCCTTGTACAGCTTGAACTGGGAGACATTTCGACTGACCACCTTGGTAGGAGAACAAACAGTTACCATTGTTCAATTTATGCGGGATACCGTCAGATAGTCTGGTTCAAATCTCATGTCTGGTTTCCTGTCCTGCCGTCTGTATACAAGCACCTTGTCTCCTATTTGCAGGTTGGAGCTCTTGGCTCGCCTCCTGCTACAAGCATATATCTTCATGTATCCTTTCTTGCGTGCATCTGTCACTCAGGCCTGTTCTGCATCCTCGCATTGGTCATTTGCCAGGTGAGGAAGTCTGGTCCTTATTCGTCTGCCAAATAGCAACTCTGCGGGACACTTTCTAGTCGTGCCATGCGGGGTGTTCCTGTAGTCCTGCAACATGTTACACAAGGCCTGATTGAGTGATAGGGACCATAGCTCATTCTGTTGGAGGACTCTCTTTAAGCTGCCCGTGAATCACTCCACCATGCCGTTTGCTTGTGGCCATAGGGGAGTTATCTTTCTGTGGTGGATGCCCATGTATTGCATGAATTTCGTGAGTTCCAAGCTGCTGAATGGCAGACTGATGTCCGACTTGAAGACTTCGGGAATGCTCCATGCAGAGAAGATGCTATCTAGCACTGGTATGACGGCGCTGGCAGATGTGGATAGTATCTTGTGTACTAAAGAAAATCGTGAATATTCATCCATGATGACTAGCCAGTACTTGCTCTTCCCAAAGGGACCGAAAAAAAGTAAATCGCCAAGTGAGTCCAAGGGTGCTCTGGCATGTCGAACATCCGTAAGGGTTCGGGGTCATTAGGACTGGATGTGCATTGACACAGGTAGCAGGCACCAATCGTGTGTTCCACCATCTGATCTAGTCCTGGGAACCACATGGTGTCTCTCACTTGACTCTTCGTGGCCACCACCCCCCATTGTCAATCATGGGCTAGATCTATGACCTGTTGCTGCAGATCCATGGGAATCACTATTCTATGTCCTCACATGACGAGCCCTTCTGCTGATATCGACAGCTTCTCTCTTAAGTCCCTGATGGCCTGATGTTCTATCATAAAATTATCTCCTTCCTGCTTTTTTGTGGAGTCTGCGTCTCTCCACCTTTTGGACTTGATCAGGTCCTGTACCCACTTCAGTATGACATCCTGCTCTGTGTGTTCCGAGCTAATTGTTGGCATGATGGCCCTTGGGGGCCCGTGATCGGTGAGAATGTTCACATACTGCTCTGCCATTGAGTTATTGGTGGACGTGTACAGTAGTGGGTGCCGAGACATGAAGTCCACAAGGTTGTACTCCTTTCCCGGTTTGTGAACAATCGTGAAGTCAAAGTCCTGCAATCGCAGGCCCCATCTCTCTATCCGTGGTGGCATCTTGCATTGGGAGCTGGCGTAGATGGTCACCAGGGCTTGGTGATCTGTCACGATCATGAAGGTCTTGCCAAAGAGAAACATCTGAAAGCGCTTGCAAGCCCATACGACGGCCAGTCCTTCTTTTTCAGGTTGCAAATATCTTGTCTCTACCTCGGACAGGCTCTTGCTGACGTAGGAAATTACTGTTCTGGGGGATTCTCACTGTGGGTGATGTTGTGCCAACATTACCCCCAGGCCAACTGGACTAGCGTCAACAGTTACCTCTGTTTGGATCAAAGTAAGCCATGCGTTCAGCCAAGGTGATGTCTCTCTTTATTTGTGCGAATGCTTGTTCACAATGCTGTGACCATCGAAATATCATGCCCTGCTTGGTGAGTTCTCTGAGAGGGGCACTGCAGTTGCAAAGTCCCAGAGATATTGACTGCAGTAGCTAGCCATCCCTAGGAAGGACCTGACCTTGCTGACATCCCGGGGAGCTGAAATCTCAGAGATGGCGGCCACTTTGCCTGGGTCAGGGCTCATGCCTTTGTGTGAGAAAATATGTCCATAGAATTTAAGGCGAGATTTGTGAAAGGCGCACTTGTCCCTATTCAGTGTCAGGCTGGCCTCCATGAGTGGTGGTGGCTCCAAACCCCAGGATATCATCACTGTAGTTGAAACAGTTACTCACGTGGCGAATGACTCTCCGCACACTCTCTTGAAATATTTCAGCTGCCGAGCAGATGCCAAAACTGAGTCTCTTGTATCTGAAGAGCCCAATTGTCATGGCAAACGTAGTGATGTATCGAGACTATTGGTCTATCATGATAGCCTTTGTTCAAGTCAAGCTTCGAGAACACTTTCGCCCCATTTAGCAGGCTGATCACGTCATCCACGTGCTTTCCAGGATGTCTTGCTCGCTTGCCTCATGTCCACACATATGCGTATCTTGTCTGGGGATCTTCTCTTGGGTACAGCCACTATGGGAGACATCCAGGGGGTTGGGCCATCTGCCGGTTCTATTATTCCTTCCTTTAGCAAGCTCTGTTTCTCTTCTTCCACGAGCGGTTGCAAGTGAATCGGTATTCTACTCGGCTGCTGAGGCACCAGTGTTATGGATTCATTAATGTGGAGTGTCACAGGGTCTCCTACGAGGCATCCGATACCTCAAACAAAGTTGTGAAGGCTTGTGTGACTGACAGTCAGTGCTGTATGTTGTAGGTCACAGCCACAATCTCCATCTCAAGGGTGGTGGGGTGGCCTAGTAGGTTGTTTCCGGATACTTTCCCTTGCAACACGTGGAATTCGGCTCATGCACATTTTTTCTTGTAGCGGATTGTTGTGAATAACTTCCCGTTATTCCGCACCGGCCCTCTCGCTGCCCACTGAAAAACTCTTAGGTCAGATGGCTTTAACTGCGGCAGAGATGTCATCCTGCGATATTCTGATATGCACATGTTGTTTAGGGTGGTGCCCATGTTGCTGAGAAACTTGGCCTGGTGATTGCCCACTAGTAGATTGAGGTCGCCCTCCGATGCTGTGGTCATTCCCTTCATCATATAGACGTAATCAGGTTGGGCGGCCTCCGTAGAAGGCGAGGGCGACAGAGATCTTCCTGTCACTTGCCTGACATGTATTAGAAGGTCCCTCCTTGAACCTGCATCTCTCCTTGCACCAGTGATGCGCGTGCTGGACTGGTTTTTAGGGCATGGAGTTGTACCCCTGTGACCGTCCAGGTGGAAATTTGCAGATGACTGCCAAGTGGTTCTCTCTACCCCACTTGGCAAAGGCTTGTCCGAAGACCGGATTTTTCACACCTTCCTGATGAGGGAATGGAAGGCCACATCTATAGCATCTTCCTGATGAAGAGGATCCCTCGGATGCGCTGCTGCTTGTAGGCCTGCCTCGAGTTGCTGATGATACCTGATATACTTGTTCTCTTCCGGCCGGGGTTCTTGGTGGTTTCAATTTGCGAGGATTGCGTATCTGCTCAACACTCCATCCTAGCATTTGTAGCATGGTTGCCAGAGGGAGTGGCTCGCGTATTCATTTTCTTCTGAATGATGACTGCATCCTCCAATAATCCTCAGTCTGATGGCTTTTTCATTCGTGAATTTGTGGAATTCACAGTGTGCCACCAGTTTATGAAGGCGGGTGGCGAGGCGTCCATGGACCCACCCACCATCTGGCATGCCACGTTGAATGTGTGCTTCTCGTGATCAATGTTGTGCTGCTGTGCTCAGCGCTTCTTTGATGCCTTCATCATCATCATAAGGCTTTTATTCGACATAGTCATTAGCCACAATACAGAAACAATACACAATGTTTCATAGACAATTCATAAGTGGTCCTACAGAACATTAGTTTAAAATTAATATGGATTTAAGACTTCATAAATGTGATCAATCAATGAACGCATTGCAAGCCAAAAACAAAACAATACATCCATCACGATGGGAAAAATGTTCCTCTTGGATACTATACATGTTAGTTTATGCACAGTCCTTAGTATAGTGTGATCTATGTAGGCAGCTTCTGTCCAGATCAGCATAAAGTGCATGAATGCAATTTAGATAAATATCTTGTGCTCTCTTTAGGTCAGAGTAAAATATTTTACCACCCATATGATAGGTACGTGTCCAATTAAGCCATCCCTAGGTTAACAATAATTAATTGCCTGGGCCCATCACTATTCAAAGCCCTTGACCTCACACGCTATGCCTGGAAGAGGTAAGATGCCACAAAGTATACTATGTTGCTATTATGGGAATGACGAAATAGTAATAGAGCATCCCTTGTTCTATGTATACCATAGTTATTACAGAGCCTTTTTAGGTATTTATTCCGCAAATTAGCATACTTTTCACACGAAAATAGGAAGTGACATTGGGTCTCTTTGGCTTGGCCACAGGCCTGGCAGATGTCATCACTCTCTACTTCCCATTTGCTTGTACGGTAAGCCAGGTTAAGTTGGCCCACCCTAAACTTTGTGTACAGGCATCTAGCATAGGGCGGTGTAACCACATCCAGATAGGTTTAAAACCGCAGGCACGATTTACATTCTAAATAATAATCCCTGTAACCAAATTAACACAAGCATTAATCATATCTGCTGTGGTGGCCTCCCGCACCATGCTCTTTAATCTTTTGGCGGTTCCTGGTGGTATGTCTAATGGATTTATCCAATAGGATTCCAAATAGAGGCTAGTCAGGTACCCTTTAACATATACAAACCAGGGCAAGGAGCGGCCACCCTCTAAATCCAACAGATGTAATATAGCCTCACGGTACACCATGAGCTCTGGTGTGGTCCATGCCCTGATCCAATACAGTATGGGCCTGAGGGCAGCGTCAACACATTGCATTGAGCCCAAGTTCTAAATAAATTGGTGTGCCAGGACATGGGGATGGTAGGCCAAGCAACCGCTTAAAGAAACCTCTCTCTACCACGTCCAGCTTTTTAACTGGGGCATGGCCCCAGATCTCGGCTCCATACACTGCCGCTGCCTTAGATTGGGCAGCATAAAGAGTCAGGGAAGGTGAAATAGCCCCCTGTCCATGTGCGAGAAAAAAATCTCTAGACTGCGCCACTATATTTGTCCAAGACTGCGCATGATTTAGCTAACTGGGGGATCCAGCCTCCCCTATCCTGCAATCTTATAACAAGATAGTCAGAGCTACGTACTTGTTCCAGGGGGGTACCATTGATGTGGAGTTGGATTTTAGTACATTTTTTAAATTTTGGCAAGAAGACCCTAGCCTTAGTTTTCTCAATATTAACCTCCATCTGTAAATCAGTACACGTTTCAACAAAGGCTCCCAAGGTGACTTCCAAACCATTGACAGATGTAGATAAAAGGACAGCATCGTCTGCAAAGAGGAGGATGGTGATAGATTCCAACCCTAGTTTGGGCTGATCGAGGCACCTTCACCTAACATGGCGTACAACTTTGTCTATGTATAGGAGAAATAAGAGTGGGGCGAGGAGACACCCCTGCCTCACCCCTCTTGTTACGGTGAAGGGTTCAGTTAGTTGACCACCTAAACCCCAGCGGACCCTTGCTAATTTTTTCGAAAACAAATGTACAATTATCGGGAGGAGGTTTTCCGGTATCACCCTTTTGGCCAGGATAGGACCACATAATATCCCGTGGAACACAGTCAAACGCGGTCCAGAGGTCCACAAACACTGAGTACAGATTCATGTTCCTCAGGGTTGCGTATTTCTGCGTGATCAAGTTCAGGCAGAATACCTGGTCTCTGGTGCTTAACTTAGGGCGGAATCCCGCCTGTAAGTGGTCAATAAGGCCCTCCTGGACAATCCATGATGAAGATGTTCATAAATAATTCTAGTAAATATCTTCCCTACCCAATCTAAAAGGGATATGGGCCTAAAAGTGGCTGGGTTCTCCCTTCCTCCTTTTTTATATATTGGTATTATTGTGAATTCTTGCCAAGACAGGGGGTTTTTCTTGGCTCTAAGAATCACATCAAACAGGTGCCACAGAGCAGGTGCCCATATATCTGGTTCATCCTTAACTAAGTCAGTAGGCAGGAAGTCTGGTCCTGGGGCCTTGCCCCAGTGTTGCAATAGGATTGCATCACAAACCTCCTTAAGCTCTATCTGTAGGGGGCTTTCAATGCCCTCTCTACTTTCTGTCCTTGCTTCTATGCCCTGGGGCTCAGATGAATCTACTGCTCCATACAGTTTCTGAAAATGATCTCTCCATACAGATGGGGCAATATTATCAGCAAGGCCATTACCATTAGGCTCTTTACTCCCACTGACTATCCCCCAGAACAGTTTGGAATCCCCCTGGTTCATTGCTTCCTGGAGTTCCACCCGCTCCTGTCGGATTGACTCATCCTTTTCAGTTTTTGTAATTTGTCTTTAGAGCGCTCTGCAGGATTTCACTTCTACACGGTCTACAGCTAGGCCACTCTTAAGACGGGTCAAGAGATCAAGCTTGGCTCTCCTACACTCAACATCATACCAACTAGCCCTTTTTATAGCATGTTTTTTAAAATATTTTTAAGCCAGTATGGTCAAGGTTAGCCTATCATACGCAAGGGACACCTCATCATCTGGAGTGTCTGGGGTTAACAAGTATTCAAGGTCAGTGAGGATTGATTCATAAATCCCTGGTTTATGGTAAATCAAGGTCAGTCCACTTAATCCTTCTGTTCGCCTGGCCTTCAATTTGTATCAGATTACTGGACCTATGCTGGAGAGAGCTCTTGCACATGCTCATGTCCATCAACTGCAGGGACAGAGGCCTATAGTCACTACCCTGAATATCAAGAACTTTGAAGGCTATGGCAAATGGCCACAGTCTCATCGATAAAAGGACATAGTCTATATGCGTGGCTCTGTCAATTCCTGTGTATGTGGGACTGACCAGCTGATCCTCTGTGAACCGCCCATCACATGCCCTCAAACCCATTCCCAGGAGCATTGTGGCAGAACCCATGGCCTGGGGATGCTCCCTCAATGGCCTTTGGGCTTCCAGGACGGGAATATCCCACGCCTCATCGAATTCCTCCCACAATCCCGCCATATCCACCAGTGGTTCGATTTGTAAATTAAGGTCCCGCACCATCATAATCCTTGGGGTCTTACCCACCCTGGTTTCTCAAGATTCTATGAGTCTTCTTGTTTCATCAATCATGCTGTCCGAATGCTTATTGGAGACCCGATTATAAACATTAACCAGGATTAGCAATTCACCGTCCCATGATTGACACTCCAAGATCTGGATATCGGGGAGATAGATTCCAGACATAGCGTTTTCCAATCGAGGTTGGTTTTGATCCATATGATCAACCCACCTGAAGGTCTACCTTTTTTCCCTTTGACTGCTGGAATTTCATGTGTATCATACCCCTGGAAAGAGAGTGATTGTATTTCCTGGAAACATATAACATCGTAGCCCTGTATCAAAATGCACCAGACCAGATCTATGAGATGTTTCCTGAGACCAGCTATATTCCAGGAAATTATGTTGACAGCATTCCCACACAGTTGGGGCTCAGCAATGGGGCTAGTATGATGTCTTTCTACCCCATCCATGTCAGTACACGCCAGACTAATTCTGGCTAATTGTCTGGGATCCACAGGGCTCCTAGTCTCTTGTCTTTGTAAATGGATTTCCCCCTACTATATGGCAACCATGTGCTTGGCTATATGGCTGATTCTGGGGGCCAATGCTATGGGCTCTCTCTCTCTCTCTGTTTTCCTCACGCCCCAAGGGGATCATATTTGGTGAACTTAGCCAAGATACTTGGTGACTTTTGCGTGGGTCAGGATTTGGGTTGAAAACCTGCCGAGTCCCACCAGGAGGGTAGGGCATGGCAGGTCCATACTCCCACGTCATACCCACGCACCTCACGTTTGTGGTATCATTACACGCCACAGTCGCAGCATGAGGGCCCACTTTAGGGAGTGCTAAATGGGCCAGCTGTAAAGTAGCACCTGGGATGGTATCGTGCCTAGAGTTTGCATACTTAGATCCCATGTCTTGGTTACTACTGGGAGCCTTTCATATGGGGGTAGAGGCCAGTTTTTCCTTGATGCCTGTCAGTTCAATTCCAAACTCATCTAGTTTTACCCTGATCACTTTCTCCATTCTCCTCTCGCTGACTTCTTCCGCCCACAGTGTCAGTTTGTGTGCCTATACTAATCCCCTTACTTCCAGTGCAGCCTGTCAGAGGGCGGGTGGATGGTTTATTAGGTCCTGTTGCCTTTTTAATAGGTCTGGCTGGGGCCGCTTCATCTCTCCCACCTCCATCATGCATTTCCACTTCACTCAGCACTTGGTATCGATTGAATATGGGTACCGGTATTACAGTGGGGTTTTCCAGTGATGTAGGTTGGAACTCCACCACAAGCTCTTTGTGGGTGTCTGGTCCTTTACATGTGCACGGGGGACTACCCAGTAATAGTAGATCACCTCCTTTGGGATGTAGTTCAATGATCTGGACTGTGTTGGACCTACTAATCTCTGGCTGTCGGGCATAATTCTGTCCTCCTTCTTGCCCCACATATTTCCCTATCTCAAATGTGTACATATGGTTTTGACATTTCTCATCCCTCCTAGTCGTGGACAATTGTTGCAGGGGTTTTGGGAGGGGAGTTACACTTTTGGAGAGGATTTCACAGTCCTCAATCCCGGATACACAGTTAGATGCCGCAGTTGCTTTCATAGACGCCGGCACATTAGGTTTGTTGCCCTTCGGGCCTTCAATACATTGTAATAGATCCTCAATTTCTACTATGAGGATACTAACATCTTTTATGGGTTCGAACAGTTTAGAAACTTCTTGCTCCCTTCCCTCTGAGAGATAGGCTGTGCGGCTTTCCTTTTCATCGTTAATAGGTGCACAGCAAAAATAATGTAGCTACTATAAATTAACTATTAAAATACTATAAAGTATTATAGGAAGTGTAAAATGCACAAAGGTTCACCAGATATGAAATGCAATTCTTAATACAATTCGCAGTATGATATGATATGACACAGTAAAAATCTTAAAAACTAGACCACGATAAAAAAAAAACTCAGCAAGGAGGCCGTTAAAAGCCATATATGAAGCCATGCAGTGCTTCAGGGTTCAGTTCAACTCTGCTCAGCGTGATATCCAAAGCATCTAGTAAGCAGCTTATTACACAACAAATATGAGCCGTGGGTTGTAGCTAGCCACAAAAGGGTCAAGTCTAGAGGGTTTCCCAGTGGATGCAAGATAAAGGTACAGTCCTCAAAGATGCAGGAGAGGCACGCCCGAAAGCTCAAGGAGTGTGCTTAGTCCGAAGCTCCCCCGTCCCCACGCCAGATCAGATAAGCAAGGTGCTTAAACTAAGAGCTCATGTTCCACTGTTTAACACAGAGTTCACCCAAACAATCCTTTTGAATAGTAGATGAATAACTATTATAACCATCTCTCTAGGCCAGCAACCTGTGTTCCCACATCTCTGGCAAATCATCATCACTCACTTGCTTTACCCTCCTCACCCCCATGTTTGATTACAATAATACTCTATTCTATAAAGATGACTTGGAAAGTACTTATATCATGATATTGTGCTGTAAATATATTGAACTAAAATAATATCATTGTACTGTTACCCCCCCCCCCATATTGATTGGAAGACTACAGATCCCAGATTGCAATTCGGTAGAAGGATAAAATAAAATGGCCTTTGGATTTGTGAAATGTACTTTCATGACTTGCAGACACAGCAAAAGATAACATGCTTCATATATGCTTCCACCCCCCCACCCCACCCCCCCGGTCGCCTGCGATGCTGTGTGTGCCCCCCTGGTTGCCTGTGATGCTATGTGTGCTCCCCTCCCCCTTCTCTTGCCCTTGATGTCCTCCTCCCATCCCCTCCCTTCGTCCTATTCTTCCAAGCCCGATAGTGCCTCTTAATTAATTCTTGCATCTATATACTGCTGCCGCCCTGCAGCATGGGATAGGCCCCATGTATTTGCCCACTGATTTTGTTAGACAGTGGAGCAACAATTTAGGACACTTACTAAAGGTCCGGCGATGTCGATTAGCAAAACACTCTCTTATGTGAGTTACCTTACACGGTCCGTAGTGCCTATGTCCTGTTCACCTGCCCAACAATACTGCAGCACCCTTTGCAGCAGTGGGCTTCACCGCAAGGGTTCCTGGGTAGGGCTTATAAGCATGGTTTCCTACTTCCTGAAGGGAGGTCTTCCAGCTCGAAAGGAAGTCGTCTTAAAGTGGCAGTGTGTAGGTGCATAAGTAGCAGGGCGTTGGCCAGGAGAGTCAATAAAATTTGCAGCAGAGTGATTTTCCAGGGGAAAAAGCAGACGGGCCACAGTGCAGCCCAACACTACTGCAGCACCCTTTGCAGCAGAGGCCTTCAGATGTCGTGACACCTTCCGGCGGGAAAGTAGGTATGAGATGTTCTACTTCATCTCCCTCTAGATTCACTGGCAGCCACCTAGCAAACTTGTCGGGCGCGTTTTCATCGTGGGCATGCAAATAATTTTAAAATCTCCGGATCCATCTCTCCCATCATGGCCCCAGGGCTTGTTGGTCACCCATGTTGGATGGTCCAGGCCAGCAAAAGGCTGCTGCACTACCTGAGTCTTCAGCTTCTGAAATTTCGGCGGTCAAACGACCTTGGCGACTTTGGTGGCACTTCGTAACCTTGTTTGCAGCGTGCATCACTATGAGGGCCTCCTTATTTTATTTCAGAGAAAAAATCCCACCTTCTTTGCCATTGTCGAGCTCCTCTGGGTTCTTTTGCAGATATCCCTCATTGAGGGGAGATGTACAATTAGAATGCAGCCACACACACAGACACATACACGAGCAGTTCCATGCCTGCAATGATGACAGGAGGCTCTGGCAGCTTAAACCTCTCTTTATTCTATCCTGCGGCGAACTGTCGCTTCGTGGGCTCCCTACTGTGCATGCGCCTGCCTTGCACATTCTAATTGGTCCCGGTGACGGAGCTCCGAGGCTCCGTTAACTGTGTACCAGGACACGACAGGGAGTCCCACAACAAATTGAAAGAAGTTAAAGTCTTGGAAGGCTTAGGCTCGGGTGAGGGAAAGCTGATGGTGAAAGATTCACCCGAAATATTGTTATATCAGAACTGTGTTATAGTGATGATGTGAACCAGGTGAGGGAAGCCTGAGAGAACTGTGTTATGTGAACCAGGCGAGGGAAACCTGAGAGAACTGTGTTGTGAGAACCAGGCGAGGGAAGCCTGAGAAGATTTCTGTTTTGTGAAACAGGTGTGGGAAGCCTGAAGAGAACTGTGATACATATTGAACTAATGTTGAGTCAGACAAGGGAATCCTGTGAATTCCTTGGACTGTGCTTACTACCCACTTTGAAGGAACTCTTAAAATAGCCCCCATTGACTTAAACTTGGGGACGGGAGCTGTGAACCAAGTTCATTGCCATTCTGACTTTCTTTTGATACACTCTTTTATTTCTCATACATTTGCCAACACTTAGTTATTGTATAGCGTGAGGGCAAGAATAGGAGTCTGATATAGACTTTGTCTTTGTTTGACTGACTGAAATGGACTATGTTATTTTACTTGAATGGTTGAGACTACTCCCATTATAGAATTAGGGCCAGCTAGGAAGTCTCCAACACCCATTCAAAGCTTAATAACGTTGTTGAAACTTGGATCTTTGTGTCTGTGCCTAACTTGTGATACCATGCCTGCCTCACAGCTTCCTTAAAAGCATCCGATTCAGCAGTAAAAGGATTATTTGAGTCCCGTTGGCAGAATATTGATTCCATAGTGAATGCCTCGTTAAGGGAACAAAACACAATGTTAACTCAATCATCCCATGTAAACTGGAACCATTCTTTCAGAAATCTGGTGATGGGTCGTATAATTGAGTAGCCCGGAATGAATTTCCTGTAAAGGTTGGCAAAGTCTAGGAACCCTTGGATTGCCCTTACAGTGTAGGGTGCAGCCCATCCAAGTATGGCATTTACTTTCTGATGATCCATGGCTATGTTATCAGCTGATAGTATGTACCCAAGATAACGAACTACAGTTTTGTGAAACAGACATTTCTAAGGCTTGGCGAGTAGGTGGTGAAAGCAAAGGCGGTGCATCACTTCTCTTACGTGTTTTTCATGCTCTTGGATGGTCTTAGAAATAATATAAATATCATCAAGATACACAATAACAGAATGATGCAAATGATCCAAAAATATGCGATCCATCAATCGCTGAAAAATGGAGGATGAATTAGACAAACAAAACTGACATTACCCTATACTTAAAGTGACCAATCAGGGTTCTAAATGATGTTTTACATTCGTCGCCGGAGCTAATACGGATCAGGTGATAGGCCACTCTAAGTTCCAATTTGGGACAGATGTTTGCACCACGATCTGCCTCTAGGATGTCAGGAATGAGGGGAGAGGGTATTTGTCCTTGATCGTGACTTTGTTCAATCCTCTGTAGTATAGACATGGTCTTAGTTCTGCACAGTCTTTATTTGGGGATGAAAAAAGGGAAGCTCCAGCAGGTGATTTTGATGTGGTAATGAGGCCATTGTATGCATTCTCCCAAAAGGTACTTTGGCTCCAGAAATGAGATCAATTGTATAATCCTCAGTGTGATGGGGTGGGAGCTGGTGCTCTTACTGGTCAAGAAAAACGTCTTGGAAATGGATATTGTTTGTGTGTATCGTTTACTAAACTCCAGTTGTAGTGGTTAAAGGAAGAACTGGATGACTATGCATTATCATGGGTACTTCCTGTGGTTGTCTTTGCAGACAATTAGTCACACAATATTCAGATCCAAGGAATATGGTTGCAGACCACTGTGATGAATCCTTAGATGTCATCGCTTCTCCCCAAGGGGGAGCCTCTTTCCATGAGGCCAGGGACGTGAGGCTGCTACCAAAAGTCCACCTGGGGTGGTGCATAGCTGGAGGATCTCATGGGGAGAGACTCCTCCTCTGGGGAAAAGGATGAACATCTAGGTAGAACGTGGTATATTCCCCTCCCAAACACCCCTCCTAACACTACACACATAGTACATTCCAGTACCATGCCCATTCACCCCATGTACATGTGTGTAGCCAGTAACATAATAATGGCTGGGACGAAGAAGAGTACAAATCACTGACTGGAGACTTGTAGTACTAGTACTGGGATGAGGAGGAGGTGCAGAGCCATGAAGATCACGACAAGGTTGAGCGCTCTATTGGTTACCACACAACCATTGAGAATCTGGAACTAAAAACCAAAGAAGGACGGCAGAGGTTATCAAGCCATCCCTGGAGGAGCTGAGGACCGAGTGGAGGTCCAACGTGGGAAGAAGTGAAGGCTGCAGATCAGGACGTTGTTGGAAGGAACCAGGTCTCTCCATCAGAAGGACCTATGTGGGGGCTAGTGGAAGAACATTCTATAGAGGAGCAGCTGCATGCCTCTGCAGGAAATCCCACCCCCACCTCCTATATGTTGGAAGTTTAAGACTGTGCCATGTTTGACACCAGCAGTGGTCCAATACCTCAGTGAATATTCGAAAGAAGGTATCCACTGAGAAAACCCTATCAAATGTATCCCCGAAGAGACGACAATCTGAGGGAAGAGCTCTCTGAATGTATATGATAAGAGTGAAGAGAGAAGCTAGTGATGTCACAAGAGACGAGCGTGACACCCTGAGGAATACTGGCTGAAGAGAATGCATGGATCGTACAGAAACTGATGACGGGGTTAAGAATCGAGTAAACTTTCATATGTGAAAAGAAGATTACACGTGTGCGAAGCGTTGCAGAAAATTAACCGTTCAGTAATTGTACAGATGCAGAAACGCAAGTAATAGAAGCTGGCTATACGGAATGAATAGAATGTAGGCAAAGCCACCATTGTATAGGAGCTGGACATCGGTGTCATGAATTTAGTAAGCCAAGACCCCTGGAGAGGAAAGGTTAAGAAGTGTGTCGCAGCAAGAATAAGCTGAGATCGTGGAAGTGCCTGGCGAGGCTGTCTGGCCTGGCATCAGTACTGAACCAGCAAGGTCGGTTATCTATTCTTGAAAGCAGTGAACGTGCGAATGATGAATCATTCTTTATTAAGGTGCAAAGAAAGAACACTGAGGATGCCAAGTTTTATTAATTTAAGACATTTAAATGCTGACAAAATGGACCAAATCGTGGTCTCCTGTCCCGTGAGCCAAGGATGGAAATAGAGTTGAGCTTGGAGTCCTAGAACAATGATAGTGAGGGCCTGCACTCCCATATATTCCCACAGACAAGGATACATTGCAAGGCCAAGTTCAAAGACAGATGGTATGGGTGATGAGAAATATTGGGCTAATTGGGTGGGGAGATAAAGTCAAGTCCACCTCCTGGCACCTTGGTCTGAGCTTACGTGCTGCTAAGTGAACCGAACGTTCCAGACATGGCACGAGCACGAGAGAGCCGTACAGCAAAGGACCTTATAGTTTGAAGACCAATGATAAACCGTGTACTTAATAGTGTTGGAGATTGCATGTTTTAGAGGTAGGCATAAGTTGTCCACCTGACAGTGGGCAGCCATTCACAATCCGTGTCCCTATAGAAGGTATGCTTAAATGTTCCCCTTGAACCAATTATAATCACTTGTAGGTTTTTCTCATTTGCCACGTGGTATTATGTCACTTCTGTGGTATTTTTGGTATAAAGTCTATGTTTTATGAGAAATTCGTCAAGAGTTGAGCGAACGTCCGTTGATGTCCGATATAACCTCCCTGTTTTAGATAATTGTTAATAAAACAGCAACCTTTGCCATCTTCCTGAGTTGGTTCGATTATTTGGACTCTGAGTTATTCTGTGAACCCATCCATTGCATGCACGTTACTAAAGAACCATCAGTTCAAGCACGACCAGAGAAAGCAGGGGGACAGCATGTTCGAGAGCGGGCGAGAACGCTGGAGGAAACAAGCAGTCGTGGAGCCGCCGACCGAAGGGGGGAAGTACGCGGAGGCAGCGCAAAGCAAAAGAATGAGTCCCATGACATACCGGAGCCCGCCGAAATGTTCCTTACAGGTAGGGAAGTAAACAGGCCAGCTGGTGGGGACCAAAGGGTGTGTTGGCACTTAAGGGGATGTGCCAGAGAAGCCCAACATAAGAAAAGGGGTAGGGAAAGAGCCCCAGAGAAAGAGACAAATATTGTGAATGATAAAGGGGAGGAACTCCCAAAGAGGGAACAGTACACAACCCCACACAACCCCACAGCTTGAGAAAGAAAGTCAAGAGGACTTTGTAAATCCTCTTCTTCGTGACAGTACTTGGCAGGTACGTGAACCAAGTCTGTCCAACAAGCTGAATAGAGAAATAAGGGTCTGGGACCCACATTCAAAGAAGGCAAGAGAGGTCGACCCTCTTCATTGTGGTAGTACTTGGCAATCCAGAAGACCAAGTGTGCTATACTGGGGAAACCTGGGTCAAGAATCATACTTGTGCATGAACTGCTGAGAAAGAACGAAAAGTGTGAAATAAGGATCACCAGGGGAAGGGAGTCATTCCCCCTGGGTACTGCTGAGGGTGAAGTGACTGGGAAACCAAGATACCAGGAGTCATTCTCCTGGTAGTGCTTTATCTGCAGGAAAAAGCCAAGAAGTCTGGGGAAGGGAATCATTCAAGGGAGACATTCTCTTGACAATTGATAAGGATCAAACCACAGGATTGATAGTCCTTTGTTTATGAAGCATTGGCACCAGGGAAGGGAGCCATTCCCCATGGTTAAGAACTTGCAACCAGAAATTTCCTACCCAGTCCAGGAGAAGGGAGTCCCTCTACTGGGCCAAGAAAATGTATGCAACCAGTTTTAGTTATAAGTATATGGGACAGAATGAGGCATTTTTTTTTAATTTACAAGGACATTCTGACAAACCCATGAGCAGTTTAGTTGAGGCAGGGAAACCCCTCATAGAGATAGGGAGAGTTAGGTTTTCTCTTTATTTTCAATTTGAATAAAAGTCTATAGCAATCACTATGCCATCTGTGGGTCAGTCTCCTCCCTATGCACCCTTAAACCAGCCAATTGATGTGGGGGTGATCTTTTTCAATGAGGGACGCCGAGATTCATAGGTAAGTGCTCTGCTCCTATTTAATCAAAGGTAACAGCCTCACTATGCTTCCAACGGATATGGTTAAGACCATGGTTTCTTCTCTAATCGGCCTGGAATCTAACGGTTGGCCATCTATGCCTTCTACAGGCTGACTTACGGTCTTAGAATGGCATGGTGTGGTTTTTGAGAAGCCCCATTTTTTAATATACCTGCTGCTCCGCAGTCCACCAGTGTGTGCATATCTGATAGTACGGTATTGATTCTGCTACTCGATACCTTAAGTACTATTAGATAGTCATCCTGCTGTGTCGCTTTTGAAAAAGAAGGAATGGTACAATATTTTGTCACAGGTTTCCAGTCAGTTGTCCCAGCTATGACCGGGAATTGGCATTTCCTGAATGCAATGATGGTACAATGGGGCAGTCATGAACCACATGGTCAGGGGAAGCATAATGCATGTAAAAGAACCGAACTACTGTGTATTATTCACTCATCTTCTGAAAGGAGTTCTCAGTCGGCACCGATGTGCATGGGTTCGGCTTAAGGTCACCAATTCGTACAACCTGTTAGTGCATGTAACACGGCTAACTCATCTTTTAATAATTCATTTAACCCTCCATGGAAAAAGGTAATCTGGGCTTGAAACTTGTAACATAGGACACTGGTTCCAAGTGGCCTTGATGAAGGTCTAATAAAGACTGTTCTATAGGTTAGCTCCAGGCAGTTAAATACGGCTTTAAAACTTGTAAGGACCCCATAGTGGTTGTCAGGCACAGGGTTATTTGTAGTAACCAACAGTATTGCCCGGGCCAGTGCTCTTCCAGCCGCATTGGATATCACATAGCCCACCTTCGAACGGTCGGTAGCAAAATATAAGGCCTTACTGGCTGTCTGTATTGTGGAAGCATTCATTAAGGACTGGAGTTTCTTTGGTTCTCCTTCAAATTTGACACAGGACAGGTTGGATACAGGAGGCTCAGAGGCATCAGCGTTCCTGCCTGCGACCACCTGTTTAAGTGTGCCATTCTCAACTTTAAGTGCATTGGGCATCGTAATCTCTCAGCACGTATCTGTCAGTACCGGAAGCTTTCAGATGTGAGGATTCAGAACCATCTCCTGTGGTTCCCATGCTAAACACCGGAAAAGCAACAAGGCTCATGGGGCCCAAGGTGGCTGCTAGATGGGGGAAAACACTCAGCACTCATGCTCAGTTCCTACGCTGCCCACCGGCTCAGGAGCAGGATTCAAATAATGTGACCAGCATCAGGAGACTAATGGGAAGAAGGATTATCGAAGATTCATCCTGGGGACCACAGCGGAGAGAAAGCAGCAACCTCATATCCTTCAAGTTTCAGGTTCTGCAATGCGGTCAACCAACAATGAGAAGCACAAGCCCTGGACCTTCACAGATGGAACTGGGATGGTTGGCAGGTGTCCTCAGATGAGGAAAATCCGGTCCCGCTGTCATGGAGGATTGCCAGGTCACCTGTAGCAGAGGGCTACCAATTTCTGAGAAAGACAACGAAGATAGGGCCAAGGGTTTCAGTGAGAAGGGGACTTTGGGCAATAATGTGATCGTTGGCGAGCCACACCTTCTCCGTCAGATTCCTTGGAACACTAGAGATGCTGATGCAGAGCTTCACCACCTTCATCAGCAGCAAGACTTCCAGGTTTCCAGTTTTGTGATCCAGCAGCATGACATGGTGAGTAAGTAAGGGTTCTTTTATGCCAACATGGGAGGCTGGGGGTGACCCCAGTCTCCTTTCACATACTGTGACAAAGTGCTCAATGAGTCATTACTGTGAAGAGCCAGGAATGAAAAATGGACTCAGTGGATTCATGGTTTTGGTCAAATACTTAAAATAAAAGGGGGTTGGAAAATGCATTTCTGTCCCTGCTAGAGGTGTTTCCCCACATACAACCAAAACTAAGGGTCTGTCAATTGTCAGAATGTCCAAAGAAAATTGTTCTGTGTCCAAAGTACTATTCTTTCCCTCACATCCTGAAAAAATAACTGTACGGTGACAAGGGACATTTTGTTTGGCCTTTAGTAGTGCACAAATGTTCAAAAGGGAAATGCATAACACCAACACAAGGTTCAGAATGATAGAGTTGCTTGTTACAGAGGGTGGTTCCCTTCCCCTGGATTTCTCTTCACTCTTCCTTGTATTTTAAGAATGTCAGTTCCTCAGGTTTCTCTTGATTAAACACACAAAACAACTTGGTTGTTAGTCTGTATCTTACTTGGATACCTGGCGTACTCTCCTGCCAGGTTTCCATTTCTCTTTAACGTGCTTTCCAAGACCTTTTGCCAGTCCTGATATATCCTAATCATGACTTTCTATATAGTACACACTGTTCAACTTGACCATGCCTGGTATACTTTTCCTGCCAGGGATTTTTCCACATAAAGATACTTGCAACTTGTATCTGCCTGGTATACTCCCCTGCCAAGGCTTATCACCTATGTATTATTCTCTCACCTTTGATCTGCCTGGTATACTCTTTTGCCAAGGCTTTTTCTATTCTGCCTGGGCTTTTCTCCTATTTATGTTCTTACATGCCTGGTATATTGTCTGCCAGGGCTTTTCTCATAGGTATATTTTTGTGGCCTGCTTCGGTCTTTCCTTATATGTGTATGGTATACACTTACAAACCTGATAGCTTCTTTTGTCTATTTGGTCCCATCTTAAATCCAGCTTTTGTAATCTGCCAGGACTTTCCTTATATATATATACGCCCTGGAGTCCCCGCTTCCCTTGGGTGGACTCACTGGCATTGGCTGGCGTATGTCGGTTGTTCCGCTGCAAGCCTGTGGTGGTCTTCTGTCGTTCTGCCTTCTCTCGCCGCCTCAGCTTTCCAAGTTCACAGCCTCTCGCAGCTCCCACTTTTCTGTTCCTGCGGCTTTAGTTCAGTGGAGGCTTGCCTTGTAGTACCGGCGAACGCCCAGAAGCTCTCCATCTGCTTCTGGCATCCTTGCCGTGTTTGTTCGCCTGCAGTTTGCTCTCCCTTCCCTTGTCAGAAAACCGCTTTTCTCCACGGACACCACTCCAGCCCCATGGTGCCTTGCTCTGCATCGAGAGAAGTAGCATTCTCCAGCCAGTGTTTCTTCATTAGCTGTTGTGCCGGTTTATCTTTCCCGGCTCAAGGTAGGTTTCTGTAGCAACTAGAATGCAGCTTGCTCTCTTGGCCTCCATTGATCTTCTTTACTCGACTCAACTTCCATGTCACAGTATTTTCACATTTAGGGGAATAAAAGTCTGTTTCTGACAATTTGTATGTGAGGTTTGGTACAGTGTTCTTAGTTATCTCGAAGGGCAAGTGAGTTCTTGATATCTTGTCTGCAGAATCTGGGACAATATCTTCAGTACCTTTCTTAGGTAGGTGAAGGGAGGGGTGACGATATCCCATTAGGGCATGGAGAATGGCAGGGGTATCCACAAATGAAAAAGGGGGGTACCATGTCTCATCCAATGATGTCACAACACACCCCCGAGGGTCGCCTCCCTCATATAGCCGCCCCAGGTAGCGGCTGCCATCCCCATGCCACATGGGGAGAGGTCACCACCGGGAGAGAGTTGATGACACCATCGGATTCATCACATTACACAAATCTAATTTGTTATCAGCTTTTATTGTAAGAATGGTATTACAAGAAAAGCAATTGGAGCAAACATTTTAGGAAATATCCATCTGCCCCCTAGTGGGTGGCCACCACTTCCAGCATCCCCACCTTTGAGGGAGCTCCCATCTCCCTAGCCCAATGGCCCTAGTCCAATAAATTGTACTGCATTGCCAATTCACTAGAGCCAGGGTAACCCTACTATCTGGTATAACCCAGTCCTAGGCAGGCCATATAGGCCATGGCCTTAAATCTCTGACACCCTAAGGGACTTCCTAATGGGGCAGTCTTTCTGCCCACACACCCCTTTCCTCCAGAAAACAGTCCCTTAACCTTTTCCTCACTCGCATCTGGTCTTTCCGCTTTCTTTCCCTTCCACTGTCTCCAACTTCCAACTGATCTCCCCCCTTTCTCTACACTCTCTCTGCTGGCCTTATCGTGATCTCCCTTTTCTTGTCTCCACCATCCAGTTTCCTTCTGATCTTATTTGCTTCGCTATAGGTATCATTAATCCTAAAACGACCCCTATCTCTACTCTCCTCTATCCTCCTGCCTCTCACTTCCCTTTCTCTCTCTCACACACACACCTACTCTCAACTCACTTCCCTGCTCTCCCTCCTAAACTGCCTTCAATTACTCACTCACTCACTCACTCACTCACTCACTCACTCACTCACTCACTCACTCTCTCACTCACTCACAAAAAGCTACCAAATTAGTTTCACTCCCTCAGTCCAAATACCTTACCTTCATTCCCTCAAAATACTCCAAAGGTCTCCTCCAAGTCCTCCACCTGCTACACGCTCCTCTCTGGCGTTTTGGATCCTTTCAGCTCCCCAGACCGCACCCAAACACCTTTCACTGACAACTGGCTCTGCTGGCTTTGTGTAGCTATACCCTCGTTGGCCGGGACTTCCTTGGAGGTTTACATCAGGACCTCTAGCCCACCCACTTTCTAGCCTCCATCTTCGCCATGTGGTCACTGTGAATGTGTGTTCTCTGATTCTCTCCTGTATTAAGTAAGTTAATGTCCACAAATGCTTTAGAGAGGTTCCCTGGCCTTCCCTATGGTTGTGTCCTGCTCTGTAGGGTCCAGCTCCACTGCTGCTGCTCCCCTGTTCTCCTGCTCCCCTATAGCATGCCTCAGCAGTCTGTAGCAGGTGTTTTGCTTCCAAGTTTGCTCCTGAATGACGGTACCTAGTCCATTTTCATTTGGGTAGAAAGTCCAGCACTCCTGTTGCAGGCGAGGTCTTGTTCCTTGGACCCACATGAATTATGGTACTTGCAGTCCCAGTTCCTCCCTGAAAGTTGCTGCCTCCCAGGCATCACGTGAAAGATTAGAGTGAGAGAGACCTGGACAGTACAGAGGCTGACAGGCATCAGGTTTGAGACAGAGGTACTACTCTACATACACAGCTTCTTGCATTCTGGAGAGCTGGGTATTGGGGTTCCCCTCAACTCCCCTTCTCCTCTTGACAGGGTAAGCCCATTACTCTGTCACAACACCAAGCTACATTCAAACTTGTGGCAGCACCCTAGTAGGTGGCCACCAACTCAGGACTCCCCAAATACTCAGAGCGGGGTTTGACATAAAGGACAAAATCCACATTCTCTCCAGACAGGCTTCTGCATATGCCAGCCAGAACTGGTTCAGGCTGCTACATGTGGATGAAAAATGCAGTTGGGTGCAATGAGGAGTCAAGAGAATTCTAAGTTACAATGTATGTTTAAGTGAAATATATTAATAATTAAGTGGTCCCAGGAGTAGATTCAGATTACTTGGCTAGGCGGTTTCAAGCACAGTTATCTCCAGATGTGCATATATTCAGCAACGATGGTGTAGGCAATCAGGGGTGTTTTTTAATTTGCCACAACGCAACCCATGAAACTCTGTCTACGTGCCTTTGAGGCTAAAGCTACATAAATAGCAACATATGACAGAAGCACTTGGGGATTTAAGGCAGTGAAAAAATGTGGGTTTATCCAGTAGTATTTTTTTAAATGTATTTATTACATTTATATAGTGCGCATAACCCTCCGGCATCTGGGTGCTTGAATTTAAGAATATGGTTACAAATGATGCTTAGTTTTGCAAGACAGTTAATTGGTTACACAGTGCAGTGATACAATACAGTTATCAAGTAGATGAGGACACGAAAGCTACTCCAACCCATTAATTATTAAATGAGATCACCCACAATGTCAATGTGAATAAGGTGGCCTGGTTTCAGTATATTGGAGCTATTTTGGCCATAGCAGAGCATCCTTGTTGCCTAATCAAATTTTAACACATTCCAGAAGTGAGATTATGAGGCTAGTTTTTGTGTTGATCATGAAAACCGCTAATGTTTTTCGAGAATGAATTAGTATTTATCTAACCCTACTTAGACTGGTCTCCATACATGAAATTGAGAAATGTGGTAAGCAGAGCTCGTTTTAATTGTTTTACCCTGAACGAAATACCCATGGTTGGCAGCGAAACTCGGATTTAAGTCCCTTTGGGCCATTGTGCCCTAAACAAAATAAGACTCTAATGCACTTGTTTGTCCTTATTAAAGCATTCTTAGAAAGAGGACAATTTGACCTATATTTAAAGCTGCATTTCAGCAATGTCACCCAGCTCTTTCATATTTATTGAAGCAAGTTGTCCTAGCTTGACATGGATCTTTTTAAAATATTTGAAAAATGCATTGTGTCTACGATCGAAAGGAATTAGCTATCTAGCAGGATAATGTCATTTTCTCTGGCTAATTATATAAAATGTATCCATTGAAGTGCACTAAATTTAGGTGGTTTTGTTTTAGTTGATTATACTTTTTATACATTATGTATTTATGATTTTCTTCACACATTGGCTGTGTATTTATCTGTTCTGCTTTTATGGGAATGTATCCCAGAATAAACACATATTGTTTGATTGATGGAAAGAAGAAAAAAATAAACTTTTTGTGCTGATTTAACAAGGCAAAGGCTTATATATTCTTGCACCGACCCAGTGTAGTTAGAGTAGTCTCATACACTTGCTGACAAGATGGAGTTCTGTTTTGGCACTCAGAAGCGAGATATATCCACATACTTGCTAACAGCAGCACAAGTTTTTTTTTGTAATCCTGCACATACAGCTAATTGCCAGCTTGCTGCGAGCTGACCTAGCATCCAGCAGAACATAGATAAGACTTTTCAAATCTTATTTGGCTGCTAGCGCTCAACTGCACTGATATCATTCAGGAGGCATAGGGAATGTTCTGGGAGAGTTCTGAGTTTTTTTCTTCAATTAAGAATATTTTATTAATTGGAAGGTGTGAACAACCTCCTTAATGAAGTAATAAATTACTTTGCCACGCTTATTGGTAACCATATATAGAAAACACTATTATCAGATGATGTACTGGGGGTGGAGGAGTCACAGGATTGGGATTGTCTGGAGTGCCATGTTGGTGTACGTTCCTGTGTTCAACTCGCAACTGCTGCTATTAAATATCTACCAAACTAACCTCACCTGACTTGGAGTCTGAGTCTAATATTTCATCGTCATACAACCCCTAGCTCAGGGAGAGTGGCCTTGCCCCCATTCTCCCAACCCACACACATACACCTAGACACACGCAATCCCAGCTAGAAATGGTTTCACCTGCTGGAGGCCAGTTCATGCACAGGACAGCTGCCACCAGCCTATCCACATGATTAACAGGGAGAACACATCTATCTTGGAACACAATGGAATCAGGGACGTCATTTCACCAAAATGCCAGGGGTCGCGGAAGTGACATCACACGACCCTTGACCTCTGATGACATCACAGGAAGTGATGTCATTTGACCCCTCCCACCCAAAAAGTGACATCACTGGAACCATCGTTAAAAAACCTACATGTATCCTAGCACCCGAGCGCCCACTGTACTGGTTCCAGCACGAATGCTCTCTACAGTCCCCATTAGCTTACACACCAACATTACAAACAAAGAATGCGACCATCTTTAAAAATCTACATGTAATCTAGCACCCGAGCGCCCACTGTTCTGCTTTCCAGCACAACTGCTCTCTACAGGCCCCATTAGCTTACACACCAACATTACAAACAACGACATAGTCTTACATCCTACGCAGACATTGTGCATAACCTTGCAAACACTAGCTAAGCCCTGCAGCACCGTGGAAGTCAGGTGAGTGGAACAATGCCGGCGTCGGTTTAAGGATTTAACTAGTTGGCAAGCCCCATTGGAAAGCTGTTTAACCTAAGGCGCGGCGGCCAGCACACAAACCCAACAATGCAAGTTCCCCCCACCACCCTATCTTGTGCTCAGCCAGCGCGTAGCCAAATACCATCAAACCAGTAACATCGCTGCACCTAACCAGCAGGGACCCCTTCCATAAAACTCGAAAAATGCACCGCAGCACCCCAAAAAAATTCCCACGCAACTCACTGCAAACCCTTTGGGCATTGCTTACCAGCGACGCTATATAGGGGTAGCTTCTGCTACCCCTAACTCCCACTTTGGTGCCACTGGCATTTCACCAATGTGTTTATATTTCCATATAAATATATTTATAACGCGCCTTGAAACACTTGTGTATAGGCGTTTTATAAATGCCATTTCATATCATACATTTTTGAAGCATTTGTCTGCGTGTGGCTGTAAAACCCAAGAACCTCCAATTGTATTGGATGTGACAACCTTGCATCAGTACACATATTGATTTAATAGTATAATATAAAACAACTAGCGTACTTACTGAAGCACTGCAAGTTAATGATGCCTGCTGCAGCATGCCGTGTGTCCTCGCTCTGCCTGGACGTTATGTGCCCATGCACATGAATGCTGTAGCAAGGCGAGAGGGGGCGGCGGGCCATGTAACGAAGCCCACAGCTGCAGTGGTCGCATGGCCAGCGAGGAATAAACCGCGGGTCCCAGGATGGCAACAGGCAGTGGATGGAGGCAGAGATGCAGGAAGGCAGGGCAAGATACACAGGCGGATGAAATCGCTGGTGTCTCTGAGAGCGCCAAGTCCAGGTGCCAAGGCCATTCTTGCATGCACGCAGCCTTGTAATCAGGTTAATTAAATGTACTCTTTGAATGCCAGGCGTGTGTTTGAGTCGCTGGCTTTTCAAGCAGAATAAACACAGCTGCGATCAGTAGAGGAGTGAAGTGTGCTCTGTGTGTGAGAATGCCCGAATCTGGGGCCTTGCACCTGGCACAGGGAGGCATATCCGCCCACCCCCACCTCCCGCATCCCCTACCCTGCTGGGAATAGTGCGAGAGCTTCGCTGTTACAAGGGACCCGCCTGTTTATGTTCTCAGAAATTCATTGCAAGTCCATCCCGTCCGTGCTTGATTAAATGGCCCTTTTGAGCTTAATGAGCCGTGCACAGACCAGGATTCACATCCCCCTCTCAGGAGTTTTCATTGTTGCAGGGTCACGGAAGGGCAGGGATGTTTACTCAATCAGTGGCGCCAGCCCGGCAGCCGCAGTCCGACACTTGTAAGCACAGCTTTTCCTCTAGATGATGAAGAAAGGGCAGCCTGCCTTCACCGTGATCATTGAAATATCCAAGTGAAGGCAGCAACAGGCACTTCCCTTCCAGCCAGCAGTGAAAAGGCGTTGGAGCTTCCGTCCGTAAAAAAAAAAAAATGCTTTAAAAAAAAAAAAAAGAAAATACAGCGGTCGCAAGGGAACCACAGAGGTCGCAGCCCACAGACCCAAAGGTCGCAGTAGCGACCTCTTGCGACCCCCAAATGACGTCCCTGAATGGAATACCTTTGAGGTCCTTTGCTGCAGGAATCTTATTGAATATTAAGGCAGTAGGCAAAAAGTGGAGCGGCACTCTGCCATAGCGGCTTAAGATTAACCTTGACAAGGGGGGAAAAGGTGTCCAAACTGTAGAATCTATCAAAAAAAAGTGGAGGGGCACTCAAAGTTAGGAAACGGAATCTCTAACAGTGTTCAGATCAGTATCATGATGGAATAAGCTGTGCAGTGGTTGGGGGTGGTCTGAACAGGCGACAAAGAAGTCACTGAATGCTTTGAATATTTAAACAGCTCTAGCTGTTCATCTGAACTATCTGTTTGTAAATAGAAGAGTATGGCAATGGTGTGCAATAGCCATTTTCAGTTCCAACATGGTGACTACAAAATGTCAAACACCTTAAATATTTGAGCCGGTCTAGTTGTTCATCTACGCGCTCTGCTCCGAAATAGAAGAGTGCAGCAATAGTGCCCATACATCAGAACACTGAAACGTGAGGGCGGCGAAAACTAAGCAGCCAGGAAACATACAGCATTACCATAAGATCGTTACTTTGTTTACCTACTAGAGTTTGTCCATGAGACTATTCATTTATTTTGGGAAAGAGGGCAAAACTCCCTGTTAAACTAAAGTTGGTTTTGACCTCTACCTTTTAGGAACAAAACCTAAAGCCAAAGAATTGATAAGGTGCTTACTCACTGCAGCTTTCACTATTAAAACCGGAAGTAAAACCGTGTGATTTACAGTAAACGTAAGAGAATGTTCTCATTTCTTTCTTAAGTTAGTTTAATTAAATTAAGAATAAATAGCAGAATGCATTTTCTTGTTGATTTTTCACATTCTGGTCAGTGATTTTTCTGTTTTGTTGGATCTTACAGTTACTTTACAAACAGGTACCCTGATTATTTAATGAATTAAAAACGGCAATAAATAAAATCCTGTTTTCTTGATATAAAAAGCATCCCAAAATACTTATGTTTTAGTAGATGTTGTTTTGTCCTCCACAGACAATTGTGAGGGGTCAGAAATGCAAGACGGACAAGTGGATAGAGTTTTATCACAAGTAGCCATTTTATTAAATAATAAAGGTGAAACAAACGCCTATCCCTCCCTAACATAACAAGGATTTCCTTACCTGTCAAACTAAGGCTAAATGAAAATGATCTAATGTCCAAAAATATCTGTCCCTCACAATCATACATACAACAAAATCATACAGGGATTATTTAGCTGCTTACATTTCATGAAATAACATTTAAATGTAAACAAAAAATGTATTAACATAAGTCCTTGTAACCAGGGATGAATCCCCTTCCCTGGGATCAATTCAGGATATTTCAAACCAAAGCCCAAAATCAAGAAAGTTATTTTTAATAGGCAAGTTCCACTCCAAGTACAACACAAAGTTGTTTCATTCCATAAATTCTTCATTTGGCAATTTGATTGTCTTATTTTCAAACAGGATTTCTCACTCTTCAAGACAATTGTTAAAGTTTCCCCAAACGTCTGGTTGACAAACCAAAAATACTTTTATCTTCACACACCAAGTCAGTATTCAATGTAATTATTCTCTTCTCTGAAGACCAATCACTTTTCATAATATCATATTTCTTCTTAAGCAACACAGTTTTGTCAGGATGGTTTTACAATAGTTCATCACAACACATTAGTGGACTTGCCACGTTCTTTACACCACAACCTTCTACCACACTGCAGTACTTTAATTATCTTCTTCCTGGTCCACTAACCTGCCAGGAATAACAACTAATATTCCCTTTCACTGGTGTACTCGCTTACCAGGATACAACTCCAAACACTACTACAAGCACTCTGCGGTGATACTTGCGTAAGACTTTCCACACTTCGATCCTTGATGTGGAAGGTTAATCAAAGAAAACTGCTTCTTAGAAGAGTCTTTGACTTTCAACAACAACATTGGAGTTCACAACTCCTTCCATAAGTGTACAATACACATTGACACTGTGTGTTCCACTGATTTGTTAGCCACATGCAATGCAGGTAATATTTCTCTCCCCTTCATGATTTCTACAAGGAGGGTTTCTTCCCTGCCACCTTTGGGTTCCTTCTACAATACCCGTTAGAGGTTGGTAATGTTTCTTTTTCAAGATTCGCTCGCAGAGAGTGCGATAGAGTGTTCGGTGAACATTGGTGAACATTGTATCAAGGAGCAATGGTGGCGACTTTGCAAGTCTTTCATCGCTTTTCTTCTGAGGTTGTGAGCCTGGCTACTAAAGCTCCTGGGAGAAGCGGAGCGAAGCGGAGAGTGCAACAATGCCTGGTGTTCGGCTGGTGACTGCCGGCTGTTGCGTGTTGCCGGGTCATCCGCTCAATTGAGTGTTTGGGAGCAAAGAGCAAGAGTGGCTGCAGGAATATTTACCTTTCAGCTCTCGTTGGGCAACAGTGTTTATACCTACCTTAAGACTCCATTTGATCGTTGCATCAAAACTTCATTGAGTGAAGATATGTCTCGGGCTTTGACAAGAAATAAGCAGTCCACCCTGCTTGCCAAATCTTTGGGTAATTGTATACACACCAATGCACTGCAAAACAAACCAACTTCAAATGTTGTAAGTGCGTTGGGAGGAGAAAATGATTTTATTACATTGGCCGATAGTGATTATGACCATAATCATCTCCAAGTTTGTGCACATGCTGAAGAAGATCTTTTATGCACTATTCAAACTGACTTAGGACTACAGCCTCTCAATCAGTTGACGTCGATCCGCAAGGAAACCTCTGTGCTTGATTCTGAGGCTACAAAAGGAGGTGTTCAAAATGTAAAGCAGGCTTTATTACCTCAGGCGACCACACCATTATCGTCCCATAAGATCACAGATTTTTACCTGCCCGCAGGATCTAGTACTGAGGCCAGACAATTGGACTTGCAATTGGCGCGGCCATTGAACCTTGTCAATTTAAGTGATATCAGATTTTTGGAGGAGGTAGGCAACACAGGTTGTGCCAAAAAAGTAGAAGTATGTACTAAGGCGAATGTACTGAATCCTCTTGCTGTCACGCCTCCCGGCTCCTCAACCCCCCAGATCCAGTGCTGGCATCCCATCATGACGTTTCTGCCGTTGATTACAGCTTCGAGCTGCTGGTAGCACTGTTTACTCACGCTGGAAGCGGTTTGGCAAGTAACCATGGCAGCTCAGCACTTACAAAGGGCGTGCTCTGATGGCGGCGCATTCCAGAGTCCCTCACGGTCACCTGATGCGGAGCGCAGCTCGCCTGGGCAACACAGTCCCACAGGCACCCATAAAACCCTGCCTACCCCACAGACGGGTGCTGCTGTTTGAGGTTACTCTGTGTTCCTTGTTCCTGCTTCCGTGGAATCCTTGTTTGATATACAGTTGCCGACCTTGCCTGTATCTGGAACTTCTGTGACTCCGCCCCTTGTCCCGTCCTTGTCAGCCTCCTTGTTACAACCTTTTGCCTGTCCCCAGATTCCTCCTGATTGCTGTTTTGTTTTTGATCCTGACCGCACATTGACGACCACGGCCCGCATTGGACTTCCAAGCTGCTTATCCCGGTGACGTGTACACACCGTCGTTCTTGCAGTAAGTCAACTCCCCGTTAGTGCCTATCCAGGGAGTTCCCTGTTTGCTCACCCATGCCTGTAGCTTGCTCTGACTTTTAACTCCTTCCTTGTTACGCACTTACCCCATTCTACTTCTACATTGCCTCTGCTCTCCTCTACCCTCGTTCTGCTGGATATTCCTTCATCTATGTTTCTTCTGCTGAATACTGCCTCTTTTCCTCATACTGTGCCTGTGCACTGGACTTTGGACGCCCTGCAGCATATCACCACGTGCACCAACCCGAACCCAGTGCGTCCCTCATTTCGTACAGGATAGTCCCTATACTAACCTTTCCCTTCCTCGTTTCCCTTCTTCTTCCTCTCCACCTGGACCCTATAACCAGACTATTGACCCAGCTTAGGTGAGATACCATACTTGTTAGGTTCAGAGATTGGGACACAGGGTGCAGGGAGGACAGGGTTTAGCTCACTGTCTCCTCTCTAATACTTACCTTAATTTCATAGGTACCGTTCCCGGAGAGAGACCCCTCCGAACCCTTAATCCCAGATACACCCACATCTAGGTCAGTGAATCTCGCTACAGGGGTTACGATTATCTATCCTAGAAAGTTACTGACCTGTTCCTCCTTTCTTTGTTTTCAGCCTGCCGTTCTCATGGTCTTTTGACCCACGTCTTTTCAGGTGATCTACTCATCTAGCTAGCCTTGCCTAACAGCTAGTGAGGTGTATCACCGGGAAGTTCTTTATTCTACTAAGGGGAGGTTCGAGTCCCTCTGAGCTCAGGCGTTATACCGACCAGAGCAACAACTGACTCCTGCGCACTCAAATAGAACCTATTACTCTGGAAGGGGGGGAACCTTCCTAGGTAAGTACTCTGTGTAACCTATCTTACGGGAATGTGACAGAATCAGAAGCCTAAACAAATGGAGGTTCCTGATGCCCTAGCCACATTGATGCAACTGGTTACTGAGCTGCAAAGTGACATGACCGCTGCCCATGACTCTATGCGACACCACATAGATGTCTTAAAGTATGCAGTAGGGTTCCTTTACAGACTAGCCCACCCAATGGGGCCACAGCCTCCGGTTCCGGCTATCCCATTCCCAGACAGGATCCGGTACCGGTGCTTATGTCTGCGCAGTTTCCCTTAGCAACCCCGGAGAGATTCACTGGTGGTCCGAAGGCTTACCGAGCCTTCATGAATCAATGTAGACTCCATTTTCTCTGCCGTTCCGCCTCGTTCCCAGATTCTACTACCAAGGCAGCTTTTGTCTTATCATACCTAGGTGGGACTGCGGCTGCTTGGGCCAATCCGTTACTGGAAATTAACAGCCACCTCCTGTATGACTGTGATGCGCTCATAGCAGCCATGAATAGAGGGTTTGACACACGCTACAAAACTCAAGCGACTGACCTGGAGCTACTCAACCTACGGCAAGGCACCTGTCCGCTCTTGATGTACCTGGTGCGGTTTAACCAATTGGCAGCCAAGACCGATTGGCCAGAGGATAAAAAGGCTGCATTATTCTACAGAGGCCTCTCCAGGGAGCTTAAAGATACCCTTGCTACAGTCTTGATTGTACCCACTGGTTTTGCCGAGCTACTGGATCTGGTTTTGCAAATCGATGCCAGAAGGTCTGAGTGGAAGGGAGAAAAGAGATCCCAGCTCTCTACATCCTTGCGCCCAGAGACAGCCGCCCCTGCGGGTATTGATCCTGAGCCCATGCAGGTAGGTGCGGTTCAGGGCCCATTGACTGCGGTCGAAAGGGAGAACCGCAGAAAGAACAACCTATGAATGTATTGTAGCTCTTCAGAACACTTCCTAAGGACTAAGGACTTGTAAAAAAAGAAACCTGTGAAGGCAGGGAAACGCCAAAACCTGGCAATAGAAGGAGTCCCTTTGCGGGGTTTGTGTTCGGACTCCTGTGCATCCTCCTCTTGCCCACCTATTACCATGCCGGTTACTTTATCACATTCCACTGACGTCACCCTACAGTCCAGAATGGAGATCGACTCAGGTGCTACCAACAACTACATGGACCTGCAGTACGCCTGCGTAAACAGAATTCCGGTGGTGGTCAAGGCCATCCCTGAAACCGTCAACACGGTGGATGGTACTGCTCTGGTTTTCGGTATGGTCACAGAGCAAATGGTGCCCCTGAATATGACCACTAAGGAGGGCCATTCGGAGGAGATTGTGTTTGATCTTATAGCCGCCCCTCAAATCCAGGTCATTCTGGGTTTGACCTGGTTGTTCAAGCATAACCCAAGTGTCGACTGGGTCTACAGGCAATTGCAGTTTCCATCTGAGTACTGCAACAACCGATGCTTTCCATCCCACGAGGTTACAAGGTGTTCCCCTTGTGTAGCACTCCTCAATACCACCCCGTCAATTGGATTTGTCCTTACCAAACAAAAGTCTGTACCGCCTGAATACCAGTTATATGCCGACGTCTTCGATAATGGCATGGCAGAACAACTACCACTACAAAGGCCATATGATTGCCCTATCAAACTTCTCGCTGGATCCAAGATACCGCCGGGAAGGGTGTACTCCTTGACACGTAAGGAAGGCATTATTCTCAAGGAATACATTGACAAAGCACTACACCTGGGGTTTATGCGACCATCAAGTTCCCCAGTATCGTCGCCTTTGTTCTTCGTCCCCAAGAAAGAAGGTGGCTTGAGGCCATGTATTGACTACAGGACCCTCAATGCCATAACTATAAAGAACCAATACCCCTCCACTTGATATCCTTGCTCTTAAATCAGTTGGGGTCATCAGCGATTTTCACTAAATTGGACCTTCGCGGAGCATACAACCTGGTCTGTATTAAGGAAGGAAGGCGCTGAGTGGAAAACAGCCTTTAAGACGCGGTATGGGCTTTATGAATACCTCGTTATGCCCTTTGGCCTTTGCAATGCACCCGCCACTTTTAAGTATCTAATGAACGACATATTCAGTGACATTCTAGACTGGTATGTGTTAATCTACCTGGACGATATTCTGGTGTACTCTCAGTCGTACCAGGAACACGTGGTACATGTGTCTACAGTCCTACAACGTTTACGTGAGCACCATCTTTGTTAAAGCTGAGAAATGCATTTTTAACTCTGCCGAAGTGCAATTCTTGGGCTATGACCTAACCAGCCATTCTAAGGTCAAGGCTGTGTTGAACTGGCCAACTCCTAGGTCGACCAAGTCCCTTCAGTCATTTCTAGGGTTTGTGAACTTTTATTGCCCTTTTGTGCATTCCTTCTCGTCTGTGGTTTCGCCCCTGACCTCCCTGCCCAGTTCCAAGGTCCCTTTCTGTTGGAACACAGCCGCAAAACTGGCTTTTGACACCCTTAAGACAGCATTCACAACGGCACCTGCCCTGCGGCATCCCGATCCCGAAATGCCTTTCCTGGTCGAGGCAGATGCTTCTGGCATAGCTGTTGGTATTATACTGTCAGAAGGTTGTCCTGACACAGGGGAGATCCATTTGGTGGCCTTTTACTCGCATACGCGACCCATGAACGCAACTATAGGGTCATGGAGAGGGAACTGCTGGCCATCAAAGACGTTTTTACAGAATGGAGGCATCACCTTATGGGGGCCAAACATCTGGTTACTGTGTTCTCAGATCATCGGAAACTACAGGCCTTTAAAGCTATGAAATGCCTTACAGCTAGGCCAGTCCAATGACATGCATTCTTTACTCAATTTGATTTCTGTGTCACATACCGACCTGCGAATCTGGTTGCCAAAGCCAACGCTCTTTCCTGGCTTGATGCCGGCACGCCTCCTGTCTGTTCCGATCAGCAGTCAGTTCTATCAGACCATGTAGTCTGTGGCTGTTCCGCACATCCCATGCTTCGGACTATGCTACAGGAATGGGTGGCCAAAGACCCAATGGAACTCCACGATCTAAACCTGTATGTGGTTAAAAACCTACCCTACCTACAGGGGAAACTGTACCTACCCACAGAAGAAACACATCTCGCAACTCTTCGATGCGGCCACAACGCTCTGATCGCTGCCCATACCGGGGTTACAAAGACCCAAGAACTACTCCGTATGTGGTGCTGGTGGCCCTCCATGAACCGTGACGTAGTGGATTACGTTGCTACTTGTGCCATATGTGCTCAATGTAAGAAAATGGCAGGAAAACCTGTGGACCTTTTGTGACCATTACCCATGCCCCATAAGCCCTGGCACAAGGCGTCCATGGATTTTTTGTGGAACTGCCTCAGATCCATGGATATAACACCATATGGGTCGTTGTGGATTATTTCACGAAGATGGCATTATTCGTCCCTTGTTCGGGCTTACCGTCTGCTCCGGTCCTGGCTTATCTGTTCATGCACCAGGTGTTTCGTTTCTTTGGTCTACCCTCTGTTCTTGTTACAGACAGAGGCTCGAAGTTTACTTCCCGCTTCTGGAAGGCGCTCAGTTCTGCATTCCATATCGAGGACCGGTTTTCCAGCTCCTATCATCCACAAACAGACGGCCAAACGGAGCGCACCAATAGCACCCTGTAGCAATACCTCTGTTGTTTATGTATACATTACCAAGGTTTGTGGTTGTCTGTTTTGCAGGCAGCGGAATTCACCTATAATAACTCACTACACTCAGCCACAGGTTCCTCACCCTTTTATGCCCTATATGGACAACACCCCAGGTCCTTGCCCCTGGATCCGACGATACCCTTGGACAATCCTGCAGCATTGGCGTGTACCCGTGATTTAGTAGGGATGCAGAAGGATATACATTACCATTTGGTACATGCTCGGGAATGGACTAAACGGTTTGCTGATGCTCATCGAACCCTGGGCCCTGTGTACAACTATGGGTTGCGTGTATGGCTGTCCACCAAGTACCTTAAGATTCCTGGTAAAAGGTCTCTTCTCCTGCATTATATAGGGCCTTACATTGTCACGGCTGTGATTAATCTGGTGGTGGTACGGTTGGCTTTGCCGGCTCGTTGGTGGGTGCACCCCGTCTTTCATATCTCCCTGGTCAAACCCTGCCTACCTGCCACCCATTTTCCTGTTCGCCCAGTCTCTGTCCAGGTACGGGGTTCGGAAGAGTTCGAGGTGGCCAACATATTCGACATGTGTGTTCATGCAGGATGATATGATAGGTTATCCCAGAGGTTTCTAAGCGCGGACCCGGGAATCGAACCTGTGTGGCTCTGTGTCATCTTGCTTCCAAGGCAAGCACGTTGCCGCTGAGCTATCCTCCCGCAACGCAATGTGACGCTGTATCTGAGTGAGTAAGATCCAAATGTAACAAGATCTGTGTGTCATCAGTATAGGAGAAGTATCAGAACCTCTGACATAAGATAAGATGGAGAGGTGGCCTGATATAGATATTGAACAGTATTGGTGACAGCGCAGATCCCTGAAGGACTCCAAAGGACAGCATCACAGATTTGGACTGATAGGGAGGGAGGGAGACAGATTGAGAGCGATCGGCCAGGAAGGCTAAACCATGCCAGGACTTGGCCAGATATACCAGCTGCAGATAGATGGGAGATCAGTGTGGTATGGTCAACTGTGTCGAACGCAGCTGAAAGATCTAACAATAGTACTGCTCCGACACCACCCTGATCCACCAGGCGGGCTAGGTCATCCAGCACAGAGTAAAGACTGACTATGTGCCCCTCCCGGCCGAAAGCCGGACTGGAAAGAGTCAAAGAACCAAGAGGATTCGAGAAAGGTAGAGAGCATGGCTGAGACAAGAGCCTCCAGGACCGTCATGAGAAAAGGCAGCAGAGAGATAGGATGGAAGTTGGCGGGCACCACAGGGTCAAGAGAGGGTTTCTTAAGGAGGGGGATCACCAGGGCGTGTTTCAAAGTGTTAGGAATATATCCATCATGAAACGACATATTAACTGCTGTGGTTATTTGGGAAATCAAATCTCCCGAAATTTCCTTCAGGAGGGCTAGAGGGATAGCATCAGTGGGAGAGGCTGATTTAAGATGCTGAATAGCACCAAGTATGTCATGGTCAGAGAAGGTAGGGAAGGTAGATCGAATAGACCCAAATAGCGGCGAGACAGGAGGTGAAGAAACATCTACTGGCTGACCAGTCCCACCACAGATGTTTTCCCGAATAGTCTGCATTTTAGAGTGAAAGAAAGAGGAGAGCGAGTCACAGAGGTCTTGTGATGGCATCGAATGAGGGCCGGCCTTAATTGTGTTAGAGAGAGATTGAACCAATTCGAACAACGTCTTAGGTTGATTAACAGCGTTTTCCACCTTCCAACTAAAATAAGATTTTCCTATCCTAAATTTATCAGAGAACTAGGGCTCCGATGAGTGAGTTTTTTGTTTGCAGAGCCAACAGGTCAGCCGCTGCTGTGAATGAGCCTTCAAGTGTAGCCAAGGAGCAAGTGGCATCCTGATCACATTATGATCGCATGGAGGTAATTAGCTCCTGATTGGGCACCTTATACCAGCTATTTTTAAGAGTAGGTGATTTGCGAGGAGGCAGAATAGAGACCGACTGAAGAATAGAAAACGGTACCAGAAAATGGTCGAACCATACTACCGGGCAAGGGGGAGGGACAAGGGTAGACAGCTTAGGAGTACACACAAAGTCCAGGATGTTGCCCAGATGATGGGTCGGCACAGTACACACAACTTTATACTTAGCCTTATGTAGAATAGCCACTCCACCACCGGGATGGACTGACAAGCGATCAGCATGGCCCAGCTCATAGTTGGGAGGCAAGGCCTGAGCAATGGAGGGGCCTGATGTCTCACACAGCCAGGTCTCCGTAAGAACCAGGAGAACTGGCTGAGAGATCACCACTAAGTCATGGCACTCCATGGCGTGGGCCACTAAAGAGCGGGTATTGTTAGGTTCAGAGATTGGGACACGGGGTGAGGGGAGGACAAGGTTTAGCTCACGGTCTCCTCTAATACTTACCTTAATTTCATACGTACCGTTCCCCGAGAGAGACCCCTCCGAACCCTTAATCCTGGATACAACCACATCCAGGTCAGTGAATCTCGATACTGGGGTTACGATTATCTATCCTAGAAAGTTACTGACCTGTTCCTCCTTTCTTTGTTTTCAGCCTGGCGTTCTCGTGGTCTTTTGACCCACGCCCTTTCCGGTAATCTACTCCTCTAGCTATCCTTGCGTAACAGCTAGTGAGGTGTATCACCGGGAAGGTCTTTATTCTACTAAGGGGAGGTTCGGGTCCCTCGGAGCTCAGGCGCTATACCGACCAGAGCAACAACTGACTCATGTGCACTCAAATAGAACACATTACTCTGGAAGGGTTGGGGGAACCTTCCTTGGTGAGTACTCTGTGTAACCTAGCTTACGGGATGGTGACACTTGCGGACAAAGAGGGTTTGAATAATGCTCAGGTTTTAGAAGTTGACACTTCATTAATTGATAATGACAACATGTCGGGCTCTCCCTCTCAAGTGGTAGAGCTCCTTTCTTCTAGTAACTTAGCACAAGGGTCTGACATTAGCGGCCCTAAATATTTACATCATACATTGAGGCAAGCTGATGGTTGCATTAGATTAACATCACCATTCATTTCAGCTTTACACTCGATCCTGAGTGCCTCGTTGGAACTCTACGATAAAATCAGGGATGAGGTTAAAGCTCATACCATTATTCTGACCAAACTAAATGTTAAATTGGATATTCTGAGTAATTTAGCCTTTGCACCTAAACACACACCTCCAACTAAGTCTGACAAATGATCCCCTATTTAGTATTGCCACCATAAAGGACATTTTTGTTGGTAGTTTGCTTTTTGAAAAATGCTCAAAAAAAGTGCTGAAAAAGTCTACGAATGGTAGGAGAAATCAGTTGAGAAATAACTCTAGGAAGTTCCTTAGGAACTTGCACATTCATGATGAGAATGGGGACAGTATGATACATCATAACATTACTCTGGGATAAGCCAGAGTATCATTTTGATCCTGTTTTATCACCCTCAAATGAAATGAGTAATCTAATTCAACCCGCACAACAGTGGTGCATTGATTTAACATAGACATATTCTGGTATTCAATCCCCCCCCCCCCTACAATGAACATTGGGGAGGGTGAGATGATCAAAATTAACAAAACATCATCTACGGTAGAAATGGCCACCCGGTCCATGGCACGATTTCCCCCTTCTTCCCTCACCCTTCTTAGCTGTACCCAGGTGGCTTATCTATTGCATACTGATTCCACCCAAACCATCTACGAAATGCAAGTGGACAGGTAATTATTGATGAGAGCAGCAGAGATCAGCGTATATCTCTGCAAAAATCATCAGGATATGGGTATGTCTGATTATAGCATTCCAGCCTTGCTTATGTCATCAATGGAACCCTCTGGCTCGTGTGCTCACGAGTGCCTGTTACGTGAAGAGAACTGTGAGGCCAGATTGGAGGAAAACTGTTTACTGATCCGAGTCTGGTGGGGCTCACATAATCTCCTTCTCACTTTCCGTTATTATATATGTTATAAAAATAAACCCTAATTAATCTCAATATCGAGCATCAGCCTATATCTACATATTACAAGTGGCGACGAGGATGGGATTCAAACCCACGTGTGCAAAGCACAATGGAGTGGGAAGATGCTGAAATAAAAGACAACTCGATAACTCAATTGAAACAACTCATTAAGGATCAATGTCCTTTGAAGAAGGCGAAGTTTGAGGAAGTTGGCCTTGCGGACTATTGGAGAGTTGCAGATGAACTGAACAAGGTTATGAGAGGAGACAGACTAATTCCACCGTCAGGTGTACGTCAAAGACTTATTGACCTAGGCCACGAAGGCCACCAAGGGATTGTGAAAACTAAACAGAGGTTTCGGAATGATTTTTGGTGGCCAGGGTGCGACCTTCAAATTGAGAGGATGATCCACAACTGTATCCTTTGTAATGAGAGTGAGAAAGCTTGCATGAGTGTGAAGTATCCTATGGTTGTGACGGAAATCCCGAAGAAAGCGTGGGATGAGTTGGGCATGGATATTTTAGGCCCTATTTGCAGCAATGGGAAACGTCAGTTCTGTTTAGTTGTAATTGATTTATTAACTAGGTGGGTGGAGATACTGATCGAACCATGTATTACCACTAAGTCAGTTACTGATTTTTTATGGGAGATTTGTGGTAGAGAGGGCTTTCCAAATAGCATTATGACAGACAATGGCACTCAGTTCCGTTCCAAAGAGATGGAGGATTTTTGTATAAAAAATTCTATTGTGCATAAAAAGAGTGCCATTTATCATCCCCAGTCAAATGGAATTGTTGAACGTTTTAATAAAGTACTCAAAGAAACGATTCAATGGGCTTGGTCAAATGGATTGGACTGGGAGAAGGCGGTGAGGGATAAAATAATTGCTCACCGTTTCTCTCCGCACTCTACAACTGGTATATCTCCATTTGAGCTAAGCAGGGGACGTAAGGCTAACACCAAGCTGTTACCATCGTGGATGAGTAGGAGAACTGATGTAGAGAAGGGTTTTTGGTCTGTGTGTGAAAGGATCAGGAGCATTCAATTGAAGAACAAATCTGCTCATGATAGACTGTTACCTGCAAGAAAAGATAGTGTGACCACGACAGTGGGGGAATTTGTGAGAATTAAGCTTCCACCAGCCCTGAGGAAGGGTCCATGCAAGTGTTCCCAACCAGTGAAGGTGGTTGAAGTATTCAAACATGCAATCAGAATAGAAGATGGTAGGATATGGAATATGGAGAGAGTATGTTTTGTGCGGGCACGTGATGACAGCTGTTGTCGAGAGAGCAGATGTTGATGCTTTTAATATGAGAAGGAGTGTCAGGAATGTGGAAAAGAAGAGGAAAGTGTCAGAATTTTCCTTGCCAAGTGTCACTACAGATATGCCTCGTTTGTCAAGTTGGGGTAGAGTCAGACGCAGACCTCGCTATATGGAAGATTTTGTGTGAAGATTAATTTTCTTTTTAAAGACCTATTTTCTTTCTGTTGTGTGTGTAAAATACTGTCGCAAAGGAAGGGAGATGTGTAGCATTCCAGCCTTGCTTATGTCATCAGTGGAACCCTCTGGCTCGTGTGCTCACGAGTGCCTGATACATGAAGAGAACTGTGACGTTAGATTGAAGGAAAACTGTTCACTGATCCGAGTCCGATGGGGCTCACATAATCTCCTTCTCACTTTCCGTTAATATATATGTTATACAAATAAACCCTAATTAATCTCAATATCGAGCGTCAGCCTATATCTACATTTTACACTGATGTAGTTCTGGGGGCTCTTAATAGTGTTCCCATCCCAGCAATAGTAGTTCCAGATAGTGTGATGCAAAAATCACCCTTGACACTGGCAAAGGATAGATGGGCTTCTATTTTTAATATGCCCATTCGATCCCAGCAGAAATCTACATTTCCAATTTTTCAACTGCAGATGTTACAAAAGGTTGACATCCCTGTTCCCGTTGTGTCTGTTCTGACTCTCAGTACACAGTCGGTGGTCTCGGTACGTCCTGAGGGTGCGTTGGACCAGCTAAATGACTAGGATGGTGTCCCGGGTGTCTGGGATCGATTGATCAAACTGTTTGGTCCACAAGGTGCACTTCAATAGGCAGACAATTTGACACTTTAGTGTATTGGTCACGGGCATACATCAATAACTGCAGGGAAAGGATCGCATAGCACAAAATATATTGAGCAGGATAAAACATACTTTGAAATATGTCCTCATATTAAATTTGAAGTAACTTTGAATCATACCAACAGTTTGAAGTTATTGCAACGAATCCCTGTTTTAGAGAAAATTTCTAAGTGTGACATTGATCATGTTGGCTTTTCTTTTGAAGAACGTTCCGATTAAGCTGAAGTCCATTGGAGATCGTCCTTCATTAAAAGAATTATTCTGGATGAAATGAACAGACTTTTGAAATTTGCTTATTTAGTGTATTCAGAGAGGCAAGAAGTTAAAACTATACTGCATGCAAGTGAAAACCATCAAAAGAATTATGTTGTAGGTGGGAGGGAGCGGTTTGATAACAGCAACGATGTAATGTAGTTGGCTGGGCCTTCCCGGGGGCCCATCAAAAATTCCATTAACCATGAATTTGCTGTGCTGTGGCACAGTCACAACACTCACAACATTTCACTGTGCCCCCGCCCGCCCGCCGGCCCACATGAGAGACGTCTAAAAATGAAATAAGTAACCCTTGGTAGCACATGCCCATCACAAAGTAATTCACTGCCACTCTTATCCTGCATCGCTAACTCAGGGAAGCTCTCAACACTAGCAATCTCACACTACTAAGGTATTCCCAAATCTAGGTACAACAAACCATCAATTTCTGTTACACCACGGAAACCTTCTGTACTATATGCTGAAAGCTCCGGCACTGTTAAGCCTAGGCGCCCACCATGCAGGATTCTCGAATCTAAGGGGTAGCCTCCTGAGTTGTTTATATATGATGAGACCTACTGCATTTTGAGACCTAACCCTGTTGCACACTATACAGGATTCCCAAATATAGGTGTAGCCTCCATCTTTGCTTTACTGTAAGATTAAACCTACTGCATTGTGATACCTAGGCCTCTCTCCCACTGTGCAGGATTCTCAGATCTAGGCATAGCCTCAGTCTTTGCTTACCATATGCCTATACCTACTGCACTGTGAAACATAGGCCTTTCTACCACTATACTGGATTCACAAACCTAGGGGTAGCCTCCATCTATGTTTAAAATATGCGGATATCTGCTACAGTATGAAAGCTAGGCCCATTGGTATAGGACTCTCAGTTCTAGACCTGGACATATATTGTCTGAGCTGAGCAATCCCCGAGCCTACGGTACGTATATCTTCACACCACTAGTGTGGACACAGGCCGCAGGCACGGCCAAGCATCCATGCACGATAGAATACGGCTATGGCCAAGCACATCCGGTCTAGTGCACATATAGCCATCGAGACTGAAACACCTGACATACCTCAACACCTCTGCCACTAGCATACAGCGACCACCGCCCGAAAGGAAACCGGTATAGCTGGCCTCACATAGACTCTCTCAACAATAGAAATCTATCTCTAACCCTTAACAGCACCCACCCATGTGTCTGACCTCTCTTGGGCTGCTTAGTCGAGCCTTGCCAGCCACCCAAGTCTAAGAACGGCAACATGCACACATGCATCTCCTAAGCTTAACTCCCTAGAATTTCCAACCACATCGACTACGGTCACCAAGGGCGTTCAACCGAGGAAAAAGCGCATTGAGGCCACACAAGTGGGGAAAGAGCGCTATATAAATAACCAAATACAAATAAAATGAGGATAATGGCTCATGGGTCTGGTTGTTGACATTTTTGAAGAAAGAACTAGCTGGTCACAATGGGCCTACTAAAGGACTTTGATAATAGATGACATACACTGTTTGCATTGGAACACACAGGGTTTCAACAGTTGTCTGCACAATGAAGGGGTAAACCATATCTTTGAAACCTAGGATATAATTATTTTTCAAGAAATATGGCTAACAACTAAAATATGGCTGGATGGTTTCACAGTAACACAACAACTAGCAAATAAATGAAATGGTGGAAGGCCATCAGGGGGCCTGTTAATAGCGACGAGAAACTCCAAAATAAAATCTCTGCAAATCTTTTCAAACAACAGTACGGGTATTTTCACTGTAATAGTTGAAATTCCCTGTGGAGATACAATTTGGAGAGTATTGGTGGTTGCCCTCTATTGGAATCAGGCAATGGGCAACCTAGATCAATTTATTAACCATATTTCTGACTTGCTAGGGATGTGGTTGTTAGATGCTGATCCCTATGTACTTCTTGCAGGCGATTTGAATACTCACTGCCTGAATACCCATAAGATATCTAACCCCCATTTACGAACCAATGTAAAGAAATGGAGATCATTGTATCAAGTCTGGGATTTGCATATTGTAAACAGCTCTTTGAATAAGGAGCCATATAATGCTATCACCTGGAAAATGGGGTCTCAATCCTCGATTATTGACTACATTATACTATCTAAACCCATGTTGGATGTCTGTAGTCATTTCCAGGTAAGCCACTCTACTATGAGCTATATGTTGGTAACTGTGTTTGGTTTCAACGTGGCTAAATGTCCACATTCTAACCAAACAGACTTATTGACAAATCCTGCCGGTAATGGAATTAGAAAGTCTGCTAGAAAAACTTCTCTGATCACTAAATTAGAATTTGTTTCCACCTCTAACATAATTAGTTTAAAATCGGCATGCTCAATTGAGAATTTCAAGGAGTTTATTTGGGAAAAGGAAATGCCCAAGCCCCTTGTCCATAAATGTGATAAAGAGGTTTGGATGAAAAAGAAAATGTTGCGCCATTGATTATTGAGGCTGAATTGCATCTGTAGTGAAAAATATATAAGAAAGAAACAAACTCTAACCCAAGCTTACAAACACTAGATTCTATCCCATAGATATATGATGGTTCAGAAAGATGGTGAGGCAATGTTAAAAATGTTGATAGAAAAGGAAACACGTCATTTTTGGTTATTAATAAATGGTCTAGGCCGTCCACAATTTGACCAACGGTGCAACAGTGTCGGGAAGGTAGTTGGTATACATACTGGAGTAAAATAAATGGTAACTTACATCAATCGCTAAATGCGTTTAGTTGCCCAGAAGTAGATTCTTGTGACGATTAATCTCTAAAGCTTTCGAATCTAGTGCTGCTGCCCCAAAGGCCTAGCTAATGCTATATTAAAATCAAATAAAGGTTTATGGTGCATTTTCCTTTACTCTTTGTTCAAAGACATTATCAGTCAACATGATATTCCGTGAACATGGAAGGAATCCATTATTATCTTCATTTATAAAAAAGGGGACCGGCAGACCCCATGAGTTATAGACCAATAGCACTTTTAGACCAGATAGTAAAATATTTGCGTGTGTAGTGCTAGAACATCTGGGAAAATGGGCTCTGGAGAGAGGCCTACTCTCTAAATTCCAGACCGGTTTCAGGAAAAACATGGGAACAACACTAAATGGTTTAATTATTTCGGTTCTGATGGGTAAAATAAAGGCGAGCAAGAATTGGCCTCACACTTCATTATATGTTGTGCTGATTGATTTTTCAAAAGCATTCGACATGGTGGATCAGGCCCTTCTATGGCAAAAATTGAGAAATTGCGGAATTCCTTTGTCCCTTTTGGCCATATTGGAACTCCTTAACCATGAAACACTGATAAGAATTAGATTAGATATGAAAGGCACTCTGTCGAACCCAATAACAATCACTAGAGGTCTGAGGCAGGGTTGCATTTTGGCGCCCTGCCTCTTTAATCTTTATTTAGCTGACCTTAAGGAGACCCTTAAAGATGTGGGGCTATGTGCTGCAAAAATTGGTGGACAATTATTTAATTGGTTAGCTTACGCTGATGATGTCGCCCTACTTGATAATAGCCTAGTTGGTCTCCAAACATTGTTATCATCCTTAAGCAATTATGCAAGGTTTAATAATTTGGTCAGAAATCAAAATAAATGTCAAGTCATCAGATTTATAAAATCTAACACCAAAAGAGTTCATTTAAAGTGGACCACTGATGAGATTTAAGCCCTCCACAAGATAATTTATTTGGGTTTTTATTTCACTTCACAATCAAATAGGGACGACGTCATGAAGCGATTGGAGTCTAAAAGCGTACAATTGATTTTTCAAATAAAAAGTTTTGGGGAAAATATTGTACATTTTCCATGAAACCATTATTGAAATATTATGTTGGAAAAGTAATTCCTAAAATCTTTTATGGCTTAGAAATTGATCCTATGACAATAATGCTTCCTTGGGATAAATTTGAGGGCCATATATGGAAAAAGGTCCTCAATCTTTCCCTGTCTGTTCCGATGTCTTCAATCAGTTATGAACTTGTGCTGCCATCACTCAATGTTTACTTCCAATGGAGGGTAATCTCATTGATGGGCAAGATATTTTTACCTCATAAGAATTGCTTGCCAAGGCATATAGTATCCTGGCTGATCTCGAACTGTTCACTGATAATCTTTTGGAACTATGTGGGAAACCACAAGCTGATTTGAGTTCTAATCCGTTGGGGTGTTAAAAAAGGTAAAAGGAAATGGACTGGATTAACACCATAACAAGGGTGAGAGGTTACAAGGTTTTCTCTACGTTTTCTGTCACAGGTAAGCCACCTGAGACTCTCCCTAAATACCTAGTGCATTTCCCTTGTCCAAGAGCCAGAAACCAATGTTTGTGTTTGCGATTAAACCTTTTGCCCCCTGGTGAAATGCTATCTATTAGGGATAAAGATCGTAACTTTTGTAACTTGGTTTGTCATTATTGTAAGGAGCCAGGCATGAACTAAACATTAAGCCATATAATCGTTGAGTGTTCAATGTTAAAAGAAGTTAGGACACGTTATTTAGGTTGTTTCTTTACAATCAGAGATGTAGTCTCCTCACAAGACATTTGGAATCGAATGAATAAGGGTAATGAAATATTTTTTAATATGGAAATTATAAGAATGCTCGATGAATTGTGTTTTACTTCGAAAAGTTGAAATATGTTTTAAGATTGATCAGTTTTATCATGTTGATATTTATGTGAAATCTATCGGATATAGTATTTTTATGGATGGTTTTTTAAATTATATCTTGTAATGCTGTTAATTGGTTTCTTTTAATGTTGTTTTGTATTTTGTACATTTCTTGAAAGATAATTGTAAAGGTTTCCCTCATTAGGAAAGCTCTATCCCCTTTTATTTATAATTGCCTTTCTAAGGCTTAGGCATTGCTGTGTATCACCTTTCCTTTTAAGTAATCTCCCTTTGTGTGGATTACATTTGTTTTTCTCAAATTTTGTCCCCTCTTTACTTTGGCAATGGTGGTTATAATGTATCTCCACTCAGTCTTTCTCAATATAAGCGTAATGCGAAAATGCATGAATTCATTAGTTTGGTATTCAAAAAGGTTGCTTTGAGTCAATGGTCTATTGCGGAGCGCCCCCGGGTTACCTAGCAAAGGCCAACTCACCGGTCTTTCCCTGCACTTCTGTTTGACCTGCTGCTGCTTCAACTTCTTCTCTCGTTGGGACCTGAGCGTCTGACAGCTCCGGTCTTACTCCTGTTGCTCACGCCTTCTGTAAAGGGAGCCTGCTTTGCTCTTTGTATACTCCGGTGTACGCCAACCATCGGATTAGGACACAGAATTTGGAGAGCTTCTCTCTCCTATGGGACAGCTAGTCTCAGCATCGCTTCCTGCTGCACAATCTCTGCATTTTAGATTCCTGACTCCTACGACTGTTGGCACTGTGTCCCACTGGAAACAGCAGCAGATCAGGCTTCTTCTTGTTTTTGCTTCTGCTGCTCCCACTGCTGCTGTTAGGTGAGGACAAAGGCAGTGAATATGGCAAGGGAAATGTGCACAAAATCACACAGTGAATAGCTTTGAATCAAACAACGTGCACACAGGAACCAAGACTCATGTATACTAAAACCCAGGAGTGCAAATAGTGTGCGACAACAATACAAATATATGAAAAGGGATGTGGGGTAAGCACTTAGAAACTCCTTATGACTGCAAGGAAAGTCTGCAAGCTCCTTACCCACAATTGCTGTTACAGGTACTGACAGTGCTAAGCCCACGTAGAAGGCAAGCAACGACAGGATCTGTGAACTAACACTCTTGATGGTATTGAATAAGGGAACTTAAAAACAGTACTCACGAGGACGAGAAATACTTCTTGAATGTCAGCAAGCCCACGAACCCTGTTGATCAAACAGGGACCCAGAAAGGCTATAACAGCAATGGCAGGATAACTAAATACATAAGACTCAAGACAAGGGGCAAGTAGAAATAGTGATTACAGAATAGTGAGGAAAACATAGGCATACACAGGAGCTAGCTACAACAGCACACCACACCTAATAATCAATGGGAAATAAATGCAGAAGTGCAAGGGAAAACATGGAATGGATTCCAACAGAAAGTAAGGAACAGGAGCAGGGAAAACGAAATTACAAAGGCAAACTTCCCCCACCCATCCAAGGAAAAACACAGGAAGCTAATCTAAAGAGGAAGGCTAAGGCATCAAGGTTTACAGCAGCAAAGGACAAAGGGCCTCATTCCGAGGTTGGCGGTAAGGGGTTAACGGCACCGGTAAGGATGCCGGAGCCGTCAACCCCTTACCGCCGCATTACGAGGTCCTTTAGCGGGTCCCGCTAAGGGCCAGCATGCTAACAACGGGCCTGTTATTAACGGGCCCGTTGTTAGCATGGTCCCCATTCCCATTGAGCCCTATGGGGGCTCGAATGGGAATGGGGATGGGTGCCTGAATGGGGAAATACTGTGTCCTCCAAGGTTGTAATGGCCCGTTATTTCCCCATTCAGGGAACCCGGACCCGGTATGCGGTATGGGGGTAGCCATGGCGCTAATAGCGCCATGGCTACCTCCAACTTCGTAATGACCCCCAAAGTCAAAGAAATATAGAACACAGACAAACTGGGCTGCATCAAAAGGGAAAGCACAGAGAAATGCTGCCTGCAAACAGAGGAAGACAGAAAGGGAATCTAGGAAGCAGAAATCAATTAAAGCACATTAAATTCGAAATCCAGGGATAAGGAACAAGAAATAGAAACTTGGAACTAGGCAAAAAGCTGAGAACCAAGAACAAGGGACCAGTCACAAACAGGGACACTGCATCAATGACCAGCGCTGGACTGAAGTAAACTGAGGCTTTTAAAGCTGCTTAACGAGCACACGCCTCAAGTGTGCTACTTGCTGCACCTGCAGCCACAGGTGTTGCCTATCCTCCACCCAACCTTGTCCTGCAAGGGTGGAGATGAAGCAGTGGGCCAGGCATTCTGGGAAGCATAGTCATTTGATTAAAGAAGCATGCTGGCTGCCAAAAACCTGGAATGGATCCAAAAGGGAAGTAGCCTGGAAAATAAGGATTTAGCACTCCCAATTCATCACAGCACTGTAGCATAAGGTTCGTAGGAAAAGTCCAGTAGGGAATAAACCCCAAATCATGCCCCCAAGTGGTGGGAACGGCAGCGAAGGGAGCGAGTCGTGACAGTATACCCCCTCCCACGGCTGTATTCTGGTGCCCGCACCCGCACGAGACATCTTCTTTCCATGATCGGAGTGCTTTTTCTTTGGAGGTGGCACTGATGGAAATGGTGGCCTGTGGGCAAAGGCAGATGGACTGGAATTAATAGAATCAGGCGTCAGTCTAGAAGAGTCATAGGCAGGCTTCTGGTGAGGAAGATACTCATGGGTTGAAGAAAGGCATGAAGGACTTGCAGGATCTGAAGCAGAGTTGGAAGGCCCAGGAAACTCAGTCACTGGGAGCGGACACTAGTCTTTGTGGAGGGAGGCAGGCTAGTTCAACATGCATTGGACAATGGTAGAAGCTCTGTTAGCCTTTCTGCCGAGAGCGGACATGCGGGAGGTGAGGAAATTGCAGGCTTCAGGAAATGTTTATGTTCAGCAATTAGAGAAGGTGGCGGCTGAGGTAGAGGTTCGGATTTTCTTCTGTCTTCCATCTGGGAAAAGGCTTGTGGTTGAAAGTGACTAAGGTTTGACTGCACATGTTCTACGCCTTGGAGGCCTGGAAGTCCAATGGGTTGTACAAGGCTGGCACTCCTGGTGACAGTTGTGTAGCCACATTGTTGCGCGTTGGATACAACAGCAGGGACGTTTGGCATACTGATAGGAGTGATAGACGCAGTGCTTGGTACATCAGGCAAACTCGCAGCAGGAGCAATAACAGGCACATTTTGAACTGCAGCAGTCATTCCCTTCCTTTGGCTACTAGCACCCAACTGGTGCTGCTTGGCGGAATTCTGTTGCACAAGTCCTGCAGGTAATACGCCGGTCTGCAACACACCCTGTGTACACCCAGGTGAGTGGTTCTGGCCCGTCACTTGGTCCAGCTTGATGTCTCTGAAGTGAGAGCTGGCAAAAGTCTCAAACTCAGATACTGTATATTCGGGAGGCTCTGATGCTAAAGACAAGCAGTTGGGAGAATCGTCTTGTGTAAAAGGCAGGCATTCTGGTGATGCCCCGGAAGCATAAGAAGGGCAGGCTGGACGTTCATCTGTAATAAATGGTTGGGATTCAGGAGGAATCTCTGGAGCAGGAGAAAATGCAGCAGGATCTGACAGTGTAGACAGGTACACCTCCGATATTGGCAGCGAGGTTGAGCAGGATACAGGTCTCTCATGAACTGAAGCCAAACAAGCAGTAGGCTCTGGGACTGAAGACATTCACTTAGGATGGACTACCGGAGGCTCTGTGGTTGAAGGATGATCTGCTGGATGAGTCACTGTAGCTGAAGACAGGCATGCCAGAGGAAACTTTGAGACTTAAGGCATGCAAGCTCGAGCCATCTCGGTAGCTGAAGACAAACATGTCAAGGTCTTTGGGACTGACCACGTGCATGGTGGAGGCTCTTGAGTAAATGGCAGACATGGCAGTGGTTCATAGATTAAAGACACGTGTGCCAAAGACTGGATAATAGAAGAGTCAATGGTTGTAGGAGGACAGACTGAAGTCTCAGAAGTCGACAGACACATTTGTGGCTCAGGAATGGAAGGCACCTTTAGGGCAGTAGACTCCTTGGCACCAGTAACCAAAGACTGATCTGTACCCTTGCAGTCCCTTTCCTTAGTGGATGACACAGAGTCTCTTCCTTTGTAGAAGTCAAAATAAACCAGAGGAATCACCATAGTAAAGTCTCTATAATCAGGATTTCGTCAATTGTCCATTCATCTGTCTTAGGTTCTGAAAGTGGCAGATTAACAATCAACAGTTCAGGAATCGCCTGCCGGGTTTTTGGTTCTGTATACTGTGGAATGAGTCCATCAGAACATGAAATCTGTACTGTCTCTGACTGTTCGTTCTGACCAAAATTGGCAGAAGGAAGAGTGAACACAGAGGTAGCATCGTTTTCCACATCATCTTGAACATCTACTTCAGTCTCAGCAGCTGGATCAAGAGCAGAGTTTAAGCCTACTGTAGTGACTGATTCTGTGTATGCCACCATTGTGGATTGTGTTTGGAAATCAGAAGCGTGTATGTGTGCAAGCTCAGGTTTATGACGAGCTGCTACACTGGAAATCTTAGGTAAAGGAGTGGCTTGTAAATATTCAGCTAACTGCAATCCCTGACAAACGGCAGGACAATTGTCAGAACCTGTGCCCTGATTAAGCACTGTGCTAGAAGAAAGATTTTCATTCCCAATAGATCTTACATATTGACAAGTATCATGGTTTACTAAAGCCTCTGCACTCAGGGACTGAACAGTATTCCCTTCACCAACATCAACGGATAAAGTTTGAGGTGTATTCAGTAAAGACTGTAAGGTTTTATTCTCCTCTTGTAAAGAAAGGAATTCTTGTCTTAACTCCTCAAGTCTAGCTTTTAGCATGCCCTGCATTGACTGTACATTACCATCAGTAGACACAGGGGGAGGCATGGTGGCATCAGGGCTGGATCCTAAACTAGCAATCTGGATGTGCAACGATTGTACATTGTCATCTACTGCTTGCAGGTTCTGTGATTTATACTTTCTCTTACCAACTTGGTCTGTGTTTCCCTTAAGCAAACTATTGACATCAGACCTCTTGGCATTAGGGACTACAGTATGTACTTGTGCAAAGGAGTATGCTATAGACTGAGGGTAGAAAACAGAAGTTATGCAAGGAACCCCTCCATTCTTTATGTTTGTATCATGAAACTGTTCAATCTGAAGTGAAGCACAACTGGAATCATGGGGTTCAACAACAGAGGTACTCTTGTGTAATAAGTCTAACAGTGTGTTGTTTTCTGCTGCTAAGGCTTGTGCTGACATAGAATCTGAATCAGAATAAAAGACAGAACTAGGATCAGGCAATGTAAGATGAGGCATCCTGTGGGAAAAATACTCTGCACGTAAATGCCCATTCGTGACAAGGAGTTCATTTAAGTCAGGACTAGTGATTTGATTGTCACAGGTAAATGTAGGGGAAGCTTTCTGTACAAACTTGGTGGAGGCCTTGCTGCCTTTCTTTCTTAAACTTCCCATATTCAATGGGAATAGTTGGCTGGTCATTCTGTCAGGTGAGGACAAAGGCAGTGGATATAATCACACAGTGAATAGCTTTGAATCAAACAACATGCACACAGGAACCAAGACTCATGTATACTAAAACCCAGGAGTGCAAATAGAGTGTGACAACAATACAAATATATGAAAAGGGATGTGGGGTAAGCACTTAGAAACTCCTTATGATTGCAAGGAAAGTCGGCAAGCTCCTTACCCACAATTGCTGTTACAGGTACTGACAGCGCTAAGCCCAAGTAGAGGGCAAGCAACGACAGGATCTGTGAACACTCTTGATGGTATTAAATAAGGGAATTTAAAACAGTACTCACGAGGACGAGAAATACCTCTTGAATGTCAGCAAGCCCACAAACCCTGTTGATCAAACAGGGACCCAGAAAGGCTATAACAGCAATGGGAGGATAACTAAATACATAAGACCCAAGACAAGGGGCAAGTAGGAATAGTGATTACAGAATAGTGAGGAAAACATAGGCATTCACACAGGAGCTAGCTACAACAGCACACCACACCTTCTTCTTCTTCTTCTAAATTATCGAAAGCGTGGGCGGACCCACACAGGCGCTTCCCCATCCTAAAGGATGATGTGCACCTAACCCACCAATCAATATTTAGCTCACATAATCTCACAGTTCCTCCCACCTCCCCGTCTGCCTCACAAAATCCAACAACACACTGCTCTTCTTCCTGCCACTCACCCCGTCACCTCCCAACAAAGCCTTCCCACTCAACTCAGCCACGCCCAGTGCAGACAACCGAACCCTCATCAATTCCCTCTCTGCAACATGTCTCTCACATCTAAGGCACACCCCACCTAATAATCAATGGGAAATAAATGCAGAAGTGCAAGGGAAAACATGGAATGGATTCCAAGAGAAAGTAAGGTACAGGAGCAGGGAAAACGAAATTACAAAGGCAAACTTCCCCCACCCATCCAAGGAAAAAGACAGGAAGCTAATCTAAAGAGGAAGGCTAAGGCATTAAGGTTTACATCAGCAAAGGACAAAGTGAAAGAAATACAGAACACAGACAAAATGGGCTGCATCAAAAGGGAAAGCACAGAGAAATGCTGCCTGCAAACAGAGGAAGACAGAAAGGGAATCTAGGAAGCAGAAATCAATTAAGCAAATTAAATTCGAAATCCAGGGATAAGGAACAAAAAATAGAAACTTGGAACTAGGCAAAAAGCTGAGAACCAGGAACAAGGGACCAGTCACAAACAGGGACACTGCATCAATGACCAGCGCTGGACTGAAGCAAACTGAGGCTTTAAAGCTGCTTAACGAGCACACGCCTCAGGTGTGCTACTTGCTGCACCTGCAGCCACAGGTGTTGCCTATCCTCCACCCAACCTTGTCCTGCAAGGGTGGATATGAAGCAGTGGGCCAGGCATTCTGGGAAGCATAGTTATTTGATTAAAGAAGCATGCTGGCTGCCAAAAACCTGGAATGGACCCGGAAGGGAAGTAGCTTGGAAAATAAGGATTTAGCCGTCCCAATTCATCACAGCACTGTAGCATAAGGTTCGGAGGAAAAGTCCAGTAGGGAATAAACCCCAAATCATGCCCCTAAATGGTGGGAACGGGAGCGAAGGGAGCGAGTCGGGACAGTTGCTGTCTAGTGGCCTGCACCTGAAGGGGCCTTACATATTTAAAGGTGCCGCTCAGGTGTGGGTCATTAGAACACTAGACTACACACTACCGTTCTGCACCTCTGAGACCCTCTTCCTCGTCTCAGTACCTAGAGCATTATGGGACGTGAAGTTCCTAATGTTCTGATTCATTTTAATCTCAAAGTCTTACATTTTACAATAGGCCATTAAGACCATGGGATCATTAGGGAAGTTGGTTAGAGGGTTCTCCCAATTATCCTGACCAGAGTCCTCCCCCATGTGATCCTCCCTCAGGACACCACCTCCAGGGTCAGGATCAGGAAGGAGCTGCCTTTCCCTGGCCACATGAGAAGAGTCCCAGGCCAGGGTTTTTGGGATGATCTCCTCTGGTTCATCACAGAGGTAAAAACCCCAGAAGGCTGCATCTAATTGGCCTAATAAAGGCAGCCCTTTTGGTATGCAGCCTTTAACAGGCTGAGATTAGATATACAACAGATCTTGGGGACGGCCACTGGAATGGCATGGTATAGTAATTGCCAAGTAACAGGATAAAGGGAGACTCCTTCACTCCAATGTCTTTTTCCTCGAGGACACTGCCCTTGAACAGATTGTCTCCTACCTGTCCCACAGCTTCTAGATTTCTTGGACTAACAGTACTTCATCAGCTAGCCCCACCTCCAGTGGTGTTCTTCAATGATCAGTCCTTGGTGCCCACTTCTTCACACTCAATACTTCTACCCCCAGTAAAATGATCTCCTCTACTGGTTCCCCTGTCACCTCTTTACTCATGACACCTAATCTCCTTCTCCTCTTCACATGGCACTCTTCAATCTGGTTATCAACTCATCCAACACAAAAACTATTTACCCCAGCCCACAATGCCCTGTTTGGCATGGCCTTGGCTTCTGCCAATTCTGCATCTCAAAAGGGGTCCACAGATGTTATTGTGACATTAGCACCGAACAGACATCACAAATGCGATGTGTGTATTCATTTATTATAACGAAAGCAAACATGATAAAATACGATATAGAGCACATACACGTGAAATCATGAAGCAAGAGGATGTTTCTCTTCCTTCCCACCCTTTGTACCCTGCTACGGAGCTCCTTGTTGAGTTAGAAGACCGTTTTAAGACAGAGCAGGAGTCGTGATAAGTTCGTCCTACCAGCAGTGTGCAACGTGGTTACAGCCATGAGTCCCTTCCCCACCCTGACAGAGGTCACTTCTTTATACAATTAGGTGACAAGTAATTGAGACCCGAGAAATAGTTTTTCTACAACTTTGGTCCCATTTCAAGCGAGTGTTTAGCAAAGCACATGGTTCCATAAACATAGGTTGTTGTGTTAAGCTCTTTTATGCTGGAAGATTCCAACTAAATACTACCAGCATACCTTGCATGCCATTCTTGCTAGGCGCCTGCTGCTTATTTTGGTACAGAATTATGTTTGCATATTCAGTTCGGTTCGGCGTAGCACAACAAATAAATTCATATAATGCTGGAGTTCACCCTCACCATTAATCACCACGGCTAACCCTTAAGCTACCATCCTGTCCAGTCTGTTACACCCATCCTTACTCCCCTTACCTATTTCATGTCCGCCTGACCACCTCAGCCTATCCCAATGTTCGCCACATGCGGACTCCCATCTATAGTGACCTTCAAGTCCGGTAATGTATCAGCTCCACAGTCACAGCAGTCACACTCAACATCTGATCCTCAGCAGGCTCGACTGCTGCTCCAGCCTCTTTATTGTGTTTCCAACTACTCATTTTCCTACGTTAACAAACTACTCTACTTTGCTACCTCTATGCTCTCCATCCTCCCACACTCCTCCCCAACCTCTGCCCATCGCCCCAGCTCTATGTTCAGCGACAGTTCCTATTTATTCTCCTCCTACTAGTTTTTTAATCTATACACATGATTCCCCCCCACCTCCAAACCGGCTAGCTCCAAATCCTATTGCACCCCTGCAATCTCAGTTCCTCTTCAACCTCTTCGTCCATTGACTAACCTGTGCTGCACTTAATCTGCCCATCACCGCTCTGGTCCCCTACCTCTGGAAGTGTCTCACCCATGAAAATAAAAATATAACCACTATTCAGGACTTTCAGATAACCCCAAAATGCATCCCCTATCCCTTAGAGGAGCTCACCATGCCTGCAGTGGTTATCACCCAACCCTGGTAATCATCTTGGTTACCCTCAACAGCACATCATTATCAACTGGTCTACATCATGAAACCTGTAGCCCCTTCCCATGAAGATGTCTGATTGACATTAAGGAAACCTGCATTCCAGAGCTAACCTCTATGAAAAGCACAATATGTCCTCACTGTGGCAAAATGAACATTTCCCCGAAAATCAAAGTTTAAAAGTCTAGCTTCTGCTTTTTTTTCTGTTGCGACACAATAAGGAGAGGACTGGCACATTTTGGCCTGGGGGTGCAAGCACAATTTTCTGGCTCATAGTGCAGTGGCCCAAGTCAGCAATGCAGCGGCCCCAACTTCCAGAAAAACTAAACTCAAGAGCAACCTCTACCCCACACACACATTCTCAAATGTATACAATAAGAATTATTGACATTCATTTCCTTTCCCACATTATATCTTTCAGTTATGTTTGTGGTTTCTTGGAGACCCAGGCCCTAGAGAACCTCCCTCACATATCATCCACAGTAAAGTTATTTCACCAGGATAATGGGAAAGGTGGGATTTGAGCCCTTTATATTAATGGTTAATGTTATCATTATTTATGGAGTACAACTGTAGATTGTGAAGTTATTTGATGGAGACATTTCCTAGAGATAATTCAGGAAAATAAAGCCAAGTAATGAAAAGAGGTTTGCTCAGGATCACGTAATGTGGCAATTATGCAATGCAGGGATTTAAGCCCTAGTTTCCTGGTTCCACAGTTTCAGATTTGGATAGCAGAGGAGACTTCATCTTCTCCTATTCCATCTTCAGCATTAAAACCATCAAAACACTTTCTGCGAAGGTGTTATTCAAGGGCTAAACAGGTACACTCTTCAATAACTCTCACCTTAAAAGGGCATTACCCAAATTGGTCGTTTCCAATTGACCGTATGGTAAATCTGGCCGAATTCGGCTAGTACCATTCGATCGTTTGGAATAATCACTACCAAACATGGGGAGCGGGGGTTGCAGGGTTGTCCCCACCCCCCATGTTTGGTTGTGATGGCCTTTGGGGGTAGTGGGGGTGTCCCCTGTTTATGGAGTTTTGGAGGCGACGGGTGGGAAAACAAAAAAAAAGAAAAGCGGACCCTGCGGCCTTGGATCCGACGCCGCAGGCTCAGAAGATGAGCGGACGGTGAAAAGTTAAGTAGTGGGTGGGGGTTGAATGCTGGTGGGTGTTTTTTTTTACTTTGGACGGAATTGGCTGCGGCAAAATTGACCACTAAGCCACATGATAAAGCAAACTGACAATATATAGTAGAGAAGTATTAATTGAAACATATATTCATAATGCAAGTATGCATAATTTGTTAGAAAAAAGAAAGAGGTTGAGCCAGTCCCACAAAGAGTGTCATGCAGGTCAGGCATATATCTCATCAACAGTCACTTAATCCACTGACCTACCTTTCCAGATTTGCACATGTCTACTTTCCTTACCCATCACCCTCCAGTGTCCTTCCCTTCCACCACATCCTTGATGCCACTTTGTCCCCCCTTCCCTAATTAACTTTCAGACCTCCTCCATTCCCTTTTTGCTCCATCCCTTAACCTGTATCTAAATGATATTCCTTTACCTCGCACACACACCCTTCTCTTGCCCACTTTGACAGTCACCACTTCCTTGGCACCATCCTCCCTTCCATTGCCTCAGTCACATTTAGATAGTAGAAAACCATGATTTGCCAGTAAACCTCTGCCAGACATGACAAGAAGCTGTAGTCAGAATCTTGCTGGTAATTCTGGTTACAGAGCCTCCTCTTAGACAACGCAGAGCAAAAGACGCCGTAGGGACTTGCCTTTTATCGTGCTCCCAAGTTTCACTTTCTTGGAAAGATGACTACATATTTCAGTTAATCGAAACAGAGGGAACTGTGAGGGGAGTCTGTCTTGGAGCTGGTGAGGGAGTAAGAGCGGCTAATTATATTTGGAGCTGGTGAGGCACAGGGAGTAAGAGTGACCAATTATATGTATTTGTGTTTTCAAGGAAGGTGGCGTGTGTGTGTTTGTGTGTCTGTCTGTGTTATATTTTGATTTGTGTAGCTGTGGTGATGTGTTTGCATGCTTTGGGACTGTTACGTATACGTAGAAAAATGTATCCGTGCTCATGGCACTAAGTATCTATATATGTGAATATGTTCTTCATTTGTATGTGAGTCTTTTGTTGGTCACATAAGAGTGTTCTGCAAAAGACACTGAAAAATGAACACAGACATAGGGGGGTCATTCAGAGTTGGGTGGTAATGGTCAAATCTGTGGTATTTGGCAAATACTACCGATTTTACTGTCTCACAGTTTCAGGGTTTGCTAAAATACCATTCCATGGGTATACCGGCGGCAGTATTTAAGACAGACTTTCAGCCAAAAATCAACCCATTTTTACCTCCACCTAAGAGGTGGAAGTAAAAAATCCTAAATTGGCACTTCTGTTTACCGTACAAAAGGCACTTCAACACAGTGAAAAATGGTTTTACATGGGGCATTGTGAGGATGTAAAAGGGTAGGCATGTCTTATGCCCACTCTCACTTACTTAGCCACGTAGTGCATAAAAGGGTCAGAATTGACAGGGTGGTTCTTGCCCCATCAGACAATGTGTTTCCTGTAGGAAGAGCAGGTCTAGATTGGCCGGTGAGAATTTCCGTGCCAGGAGAGATCTCTTTGTCGGAGAGTTGGCTCTCCTAGCGTTCAAAGAGTTTATGCCAAGGGTTGGTAACATGTTAGCCATCGGGCCTCTGGAGAGTCTTGCTTTTCTCCGAATGCCATGTAATTTGCTACCCTGTTCCCAGTTCCATTCATTGCTGCCTGTAGCCCTGATTGTGATCTGCTCCATTTGCTAGAAACCATGAAAACTAAAACCCCAAAGCCCCCCAACTCCCGGTGAACTTTTCCTCCGACCCACCCTTAAGGACCAAGAGCCCAACTTCTCCTTTGAGTCCTTCCCAACATCTCTCCAGGGTCCCTTCCCCCCCCCTTCTCCATTGTCTTCTCCCCTCCTCCCTCCCCCGGCACCCGATCAGGGAGTTTAGCCATTCCTGGAACCCGACTGGCCCACCAACCTGCCCTATCCCCCCAGGCTAATATTCAGCAATACTTCAGCGTGTTGAGCCCCCCCGAAAGGCTGTCCGTAACCCTTTAACCCTCCTCGTCCCCAACCCCCGCTCAGTCCTGCATGCCGTTTCCCTCCGGCCTCTTGGTCCCAGCGGTGAGCCCATCCCCCAAGGCCGGCGCAGGCAAGGAGGGCCCCCCCCCCCCTCTCCGCCAAGCCAAGCGTCCACAAGAGTGAGCATATAGAAATGTCTCTTTCTCAGTGATCTCAGGGGCCACCATTGTGGGGTGGTGTGTTCAGTTTTTTTAATTTCCTTGAGCCCTGGACCCGCCTTCTGTCCCTTGGTGGTCTTCTTCCATTCCTCCCTTCGACAGCTCCTCCAGAGGGTTGTCTCTTCTTGTCTGGGGTATCAACATATTCTTGGATTGCTCCTTTAATATCGTCTTCAGTCTGCTGGCCCATATATTTGGATGATAGTGAATAGGGGAAGCCCCAATGGTACTGTATCCCTTCTTCTCGTAGGCACTGTGTTAATGGGGCGCACATCCTCCTTCTAGCCGGGCTGAAGGATGAGAGGACCTGATAGATTGATATTGATGCATTGTTGTAGGTGATGGCGGCAGCTTTCCTAGCTTCATCCAAAATGTTCACTTTTTCTGCACAATAATGGCAGCGGACCAGGACCGAGCGCGGACCACCGACTCTACCTCCTGCCCAGTGCTCTCTGTCTATGGTGGGTTCGTTTGTCACCTCATCGGCGAACAGTAGGCAAACCACATCTTTGACAGCCTGGCAGATATCTCTTTCGGTCTCCCCTTCTGCCTCTGGAAAGCAAAAAGAACCTGAGGTTGTTCCTCTGCTCTCTATTTTCGAAATTGTTCATTTGCAGGGTCTTTTCCTCATCCCTCTTCTTCAGACAATCTGGTATCGATCTGTGCCTCCAGTATGTCTACCGAGGATTGGTTGGCTTTCAGGCCCTGTGTCCTATCTTCCATCTTGTCCACTCTCTGGTCCATTTTTTTGCAGCCCATGTCCATGTCGGCTCTCATATCCCTAATTTCCAGTATCAGTGCTGCAATGTTGCTTTTCGTGGACATGGTGTTGTTTGCTTGTTCTGCCATTTTGTGGGGGGGTCGTGCCTCCCTGTTTCTCCAGGGTTTCTTGGTAGCGGAATTCCTGCAGCAGCCGCCTTCCAACTCATCCAGGTAGGGCCAGTGGTGTCACGGGTGTTGTCCTTTGTGGTGGGGGGGCCGCCCCCCTCTCGTGAATCCCTGGTTGTCACTTATGTCCCACCCCCCAAGGGCTGGGCTGTGTTCTGTGGCATAGATCTCTGACCTCCTCTGATTTTTCCTGGGGTTAGTGTGGTATGCTGGTGGGGTTGGGTTCTGTCCCCCCCCCCGGTGTCGGCAGCCCCGTGAGGGTCCTTCGTGACCCTCTCCGGGCCTCCCAGAGTTCTAGCCAGGCTCGCTCATCGGGGCGTCCCCCGACACAGTAGTTATATCTTGGGCCAGAGGCCGTCTTGGGTGTTGCAGTTTCATTACCGGCCTCTGCAGCCCCGGATCGGCCTATTCCACCACACTCCTGCAGGGCGGGGAGAGGGAGTGAGGCCCCCCTGCCGAAATGTGTCTGGGTGCCCGCGGGCACTGGAGATGCAATCTCAGGCTGTCTGGGCCATCTACTTCGGGCCTGCCCACCGTGGCCGGGATTCTTATCCTTGTTACCTGCTCCAGAGGCGTGCTGCTCCACAAGGGCCCATGGGGGAGTGCTGGGTGCCTCGCTGCTATGTCCTGGTTAGTTCATTGTTTCTGGCAGTAGGTGGCGCTCCCTGGGGCTTCGGGTGCTCTGTTGTGGGCCCCCCACCCTGAGGTGCTTACCCACGCCAGGTCTTCCTCCTCCACGCCTTTTCTTTGTCTACCCGGGGGTCTGTGAGCCCGGGATTTCACACCCACGTGTCACGGGTGTTCAGGAGCACACCGGGGGGCCAGGTCTGTCTTGCGGGGTTCAGAGGGGGTCTGTTGTGTCATGTATACGCTGTATACGCTGTGGGCCCGATTCATGGAATTATTTGCGGGGAAAATCGGAGACTTGCGGCCCAAATCGCGCACACCTTCCCGTTTGGCAATTCATGGAATCGAAAGCACTGGACTTCTCCTGGACTTGCGTGGAGTTCGCGCAGCTCGGCACATCTCTGCGAGCCGTCGAGCGCGTTGCACGAGACACCACACAGAGCGTGAGCGTGGCATGCACAGCGGGCTGGGAAGGGGGGGCGGAATACCAAAAATGAGGAAGAAATTGCGAAAAAGTGGGTGTTCCTCGCACACCCACAATTGCGCGGCACGAGATGTATTCATAGATTCGATCATGCAACCTCTCGGCAGGGAAACGGCAGGCGTAAGTACACTTGCACATAGGAATCTCAGCGCAGAGGTGGGTTTGCATGTCGGATTTTGGGGTGCGTGTACGCAACCAGGGTTCCAATCCAACTTAGGGGTGAATGTACGCAGTGTAGCGGGGGTGCAGGAATGGTTTACCCGGGTTGGTACACAGATTTTTCGAGATTTCAACCAAGTTACGATTTTTCAAATGCATGTTGTCAGGGTTCTGGAAACAGTTACGGGGAATCCTGCACAGGCTCCCCGAAATGCAGGCCTGCTTGTGGGGGACCCCACACACTGTTTGAAGGGTGTGTGTGTATTTGTCTCTTGGGGGGCACGCACAGGTAGCTGTCTATGCTTTGCATGGGGGCGTATCGGGGGCGTTCTGGGCGCAACTTGCGAATACAGTTACTTTGCTCAGTAAATTCCATGAATTCTTCTCAGCGCGCAGCCCCTGTGGGATTTCTGCGCACATTTCCAGGAATCGGGCCCTAAGTATCTTTGTGTATTTTATGTACATATCACCTTAAAACTGGTTTGCTGCTGGTAATTGTTTGCGCTTGATATATATTTGATCTATTTATGATCTATTTATGCATGTTTACCAATGGAAAATGAGCACTTCACCAAAGACACATAACAGTAAACGTACGAGACATATAATGTCAGTGTGTGGCAGATAACAGTGGCTTTGTACCGGAAATGTTGACGTCCATATTTTACCATGGTGTTGGAACCTGGATTAATGAAACAAATACATGGTAGTTGTTTCAGTCTCAGGTGTTTTCGTGAACATACCTGGGCACGGTGCAGGTGCCCGATCCTTTGATGGCACACACAGTGAATGGTGTATGTTGTTTTTTAAGGAAATGCATTGCATATGATAGCAACATCTGTCATACTGTGTGAGTACCAGAGCATACCATGGAGATACCTGCTAAATTAGGGCAGTACCTAGAAACATGATTCCAGGAGTTGGCAAGTGGTAAAGAACGATGGTCTGGAAGGTTGCCCAGAGTGATGCCCATAGTTTAGATTAATTCAAAACCTTCCAACCATCACCTCTTTTGTTTACGTGGTAAATATCTGGGCAGTTGTAGGCAGCTCTATACCCAAGTCAAAGTGGCTGAATCGCCAATGCATGTTTGAACGTATCCAAAAGTAGTACATGTTAAAGTTCAGCCTATGAGTATCTGAGGGTTAGTGTGGCTTCTGTATTTTGGTTATGTTTCCTTTCCTTGTTTTTTCTGAACCTTGTGTCGGTCAGATCTTTGCCAGCCAGGCCTGGCAAGCGCACTCTCCACTTAGTGCATTGCTGGGGGATGTGCTGAGCAGCGCGAGGTTGTGCTGTACGCCGCATTAGCAGCGACGTATATCGCCCCGGGGTCCAGCTCTGAGGACCTGAGATGTCCGGGGGGGGGCCAACAGCAAGCGTTTGAGGGGAGGGGTGGAGCTGCAGGGCAGGACATGGAACTTGTTGGGGGCGGCAGGGGTGTTAGGGAGAATTCTCCAGAATGGCTAATTTTCCTTACCTACTGAGTCCCTGAGCAGCTTTGCTTTGATTTTTGTTTTCACCTGGTAAGAGTGTAAGCCTTTTTTCCCACTTTTAAATGTGTTTTGCTGTGTGTGTTTAACATTTATGTGTTCATAGACTGTGGAGCCTCACATACTCCATATGCATCATCTTTTTACTGTGTGTTACACAGCACCTTCAGTGCAGTGACACAGGGTTGTCTTTTTCAGACTTCCCACTTCAAACTCAATTTTCTGGGACTGACTACTGTCTCCCAGAACATGTTAAGTTACCATTGACTTTATTAGTCTTTTTAAATTCACAGACCCAGTACAAACGATCTTACATAGAGTTCTGGAAAGGGTTAATAGTTATCCCCTTTTGTCTGTCTCTCATGGAACATTATTCAGTTCCCCTTTCTTTATGATTTGGCAGGTGGCAATGGTATCTACCCTATTTTTCCTACCGCTGTCTATTTAAATAGCCTTGGTACTGTTTTAGGCTAAGCTAGTAGCCTCAAACTTAAATCCGCTGGACCCCATTTACTTTTATTTGTTTCCGGCTGGGTTTATTCGCCATTTCTTTTTTAAACATCTTTCTCGTGTTTTCCTCTGCGCGCCAAACCAGGTTTGGTTCCTTTGTTCGCCGTCCTTTGGCGGGCTTCTGCACAGAAGCCCTCCTTAGGCGCCTGAGTGTCTGAGGGGGCCAGGATGTGAGGGAGGGGTTTGAGACTCCCTGCACAGGGTCTCTTTGGAGACCCATGTCACACTCTGTATGATTGGCTGTGGTGACTGTCCCACCAAGACAGCCCCCCTGCTGTGTGATTGACAGCCAGGCTGTGTGAATGGGGGAAACTGCATAAAAAGCAGGTCTCTGGGACTAGGAAGGCAGAGTTGCCACTGGATCGAGAGAACCAAAGAGAAGCTGACAGAAGAGGACCTCTACCACGACTGAACCTCCCGGTGAAGCCCTGCTGCAGGTCTGAATCTCCAAACTTCGACGACATGGAAGATCTGCAAGGAATCTTCTCCCCTTGAGCTGGTGGGACCAACCAGTTCGCCAAACTGCAAGCCAGGCCTCCCTCCTCTGGTCGAATTTGATGTGCCCAGCTACAGTGAACCGTATAGCCAGGAGGATCTGACCCTGCTTGGGTTTTAAGGAGCGCACCTTTTATTTGTTGCTTTGCTCTGCTGCTGGTTTCTTCCCTGGGCAGTGCACGACCCTCCAGTCTTCCTACTTCGTGTCAGTCCGACAGTCACTTCAGGAACCGTGAGCCTGCAGGACCTGCCAGGAACTTCTGCCTCAGCTACACCCTTCTTCTTCATTTAAGGTACTGTTCAAACCCGGTTGTTCGTTCTGTCTGACCGCAGTGAAAGTTTTGAAATCTTTCGCCAATCCAAGGGCTTGTTCTTCTCTACTCTTTAAGTAACTTTTCTTCCAACCAACTTTGCTTCAAACTCTTGGCAAAGACTTAACCGCCAACTACTCTGAACTGTGTGATCCTCTGCAAAGACTCTGAACCATTAACATTGGCCCAGGCCGATTGATTTGATTTCCTCAACGTAGGAGCCTTTTCTAGATTGCCCTGCTTACTTACTTGTTGGTGCTGCTTAATTTTGTATAACCTTGTCTTTCCCTCCCTTTTAAATTGCTGGAGTGCCATTTTGCTTACACTTCATTTTGAGCTTAACTTGTCCAATTCATTGGATGTTGTGTAGTGTATTAAGATTGTGATTTTCTGCTGCTTTACTTTAGTGAATTGTTTTACAGCTGATGTGTAAATAAATATATATTCTTTTACTCAGAAACCTTGACTCAGTGTTTGTTAGAATCATAGTAATTGCTGTCCTTTGTGTAACTATTGATACTGATTACTTTACACTTGAGATAAGTCTGACTGCTCAGCCATCGCTACCACTTTACTGTGTAGTACAGGCTTGTACCAAAGGTAAATTTGTACTGTCACTTGTAGTCTTAATTGTGTGTGGTGTTCCCAAAGGATACTGCATATGATTCTGCCTAACACTGGTGTACAGCGGTGAGGATCAAGTATAGTGATTACACTTAGAGTGCTGCTATTGCCTTGGATCAACTAACCACGAGGCTAAACATCACTAAAAAGCTATTTTAATCATGTATGATATGGAAAGCTACAGTCAGGAGACCCTCCTTAGTTACACTGTGTGTGGATTATCTAAAAAATCTGTGTAGAGAAAGGAATATCTCTGTGAAAGGCAAAAAGTCAGAATTAATTGAAGGGTTGTTAGAGCAACAAAGTCTGGGGAGTGGGTCTGAAATACCTGACCCTCCAGCAAATGTGGAAAACGATGAGGATGATAATGTGTCGGTTATTATAGATGAGTTAGATGAGGCAGACGTGTCTTACAATGTAGGCCTTACTGCTCCTCTACCTGCTCAGCAACCTCAAGCTTTGTCCACTGGGACCCCATAAGGTCCTACACTCAGTCATGAATTCATTGCTCTAGAAATTTACCCCCAGTGCCAAGCCCTTTTTTGGTGATTTCGGTATGTGGCCATTCAATGGCTTGTAACTTTTTTGTTAGATGGGATATCTCGGTCAAATTTGGCTCCTTTTTTTCCCACATGGAATCCTAGGTTGCTGTAGGGGGGGGGGGTGAGAGAAAATAAGCAAAAAGTTGGAAAATATGTTTTTTTTTCAAAAAATGCCAATAAAATGATGTACAAAGAAGCCTGTGTTTTTTTCCTTGTAAGAGCTAGGAACGAATAGTTTTCTGTGCTGAATTCCCCAATTTCCTGGCTTTCAAGAACAGGTTGAGTGGAAACAGAATAAAATTATTTTAATGTGGTTATCAACTGTTTTGTGAGAGGTAGGCGATTTTGGCCATTTTTGCCAATTGGACATGCATGGACGGAATGGGAGAAAAGGTTAGGAAAGCCAAATTGGAGGATGGAAAGGCATATATTTCTGAAAAGTAGACAAAATTCCAAGTTTAGGAAGGGGTGATTTGTGTAGGTCAGGCCAACACTAGGTAGGGGAAAATGCCATTAATTGGGGGAAAAGTGGAAAAATGACAGAAAAAAAGGTATGTGTTGGACATGGTTGGCTTGGTACGGCAATGGCTTCTATGAATTTTGAGAAAAGCAATGCTCCGCTACATTCCCCTGACTCTTGCAGTTAGGATTTTTGGAGTGTTTTACAAAACAAGCAATACCACAAGCCAAACACTGAGCCATGGTACACAGGAGTTTTACGCACAAAGCCTGAACAGACGCACTTAGCATGTGTAAATCGGGAAAATCAATGTGGTGAGGAACGGCAAGCATACATTTTTTGAAAGAGCACAGGCAGACCTTTTCAAGGGTAGGTGACATGTGCAGGTTACAAAAGAGTATGGTGCCTAACGCAGCGCCTAAATGTAGGTCACATTTGGGAAATGAAAGGGTTGTGTGACAAAGGGCACCAGCAAATGGGTCAAAACGTTATGAAAACCGCACAAACACAACACATGGCCTACTGTCCCGCGTTCCCACAGGTGTCCCAATGAAAACGGTACCTCATATGTGTGGGTGCACCTACCTGGCCGCCAAGAGGAAAGCCTAAAACACAATTAACCCTTTAGTCTGTTTTCAAACCGGAATCTAAGACGCTCTGCCGACCGGCACAACATAAAGATATGGGCCCGGGTGTCCAAGCCACCAGGGAAAACAGGGAACCCCATGCATTTCTAAAAAGAGGACACCCGTGGGAATCCGCAGAGGTATGGTTTGCGCAAATCGCCCCAGAATTTATTACCCAGACACCCCCGCCAAGTCCGAAATGTGGGAAAAAATGCATTTTCCGCACATTTCGCTCTGCTAACCCATCGAAACACGCCCCCAACAACACATGGCCTACCGTCCCGCGTTCCCACAGGTGTCCCAATGAAAATGGTACCTCACATGTGTGGGTGCACCTACCTGGCCGCCAAGGGGAAAGCCTAAAACACAAGTAATCCCAAGTCTGTTTTCCGACCGGAATTTCAGATGCTCTGCCGACCTGCACAACATACAGATATGGGCCTCGGGTGTCCAAGCCACCAAGGAAAGCAGGGAACCCCATGCATTTCCCAAAAGAGGACACCTGTGGGAATCGGCAGAGGTATGATTTGCGCAAATCGCCCCAGAATGTATTACCCAGAAACCCCTGCGAAGTCCGAAATGTGGGAAAAAATGCATTTTCCGCACATTTCGCTCGGCTCACCCATCGAAACACGCCCCCAACAACACATGGCCTACCGTCCCGTGTTCCCACAGGTGTCTCGATTGAAATGGTACCTCACATGTGTGGGTGCACCTACCTGGCCGCCAAGAGGAAAGCCTAAAACACAAGTAAGCCCAAGTCTGTTTTCGGACCGGAATTTCAGACGCTCTGCCGACCGGCACAACATACAGATATGGGCCTCGGGTGTCCAAGCCACCGAGGAAAATAGGGAACCCCATGCATTTCCCAAAAGAGGACACATGTGGGATTCCACAGAGGTATGATTTGCACAAATCGCCCCAGAATCTATTACCCAGACACCCCCGCAAAGTCTGAAATGTGGGAAAAAAAAGCATTTTCTGCACATTTCGCTTGGCTCACCCATCGAAACACACCCCCAACAACACATGGCCTACCGTCTCGCGTTTCCACAGGTGACCCGATGAAAACGGTACCTCACATGTGTGGGTGCACCTACCTGGCCACCAAGGGGAAAGCCTAAAACACAAGTAACCCCAAGTCTGTTTTCAAACCGGAATCTCAGACGCTCTGCCGACCGGCACAACATAAAGATATGGGCCCGGGTGTCCAAGCCACCAGGAAAAACAGGGAACCCCATGCATTTCCAAAAAGAGGACACCCATGGGTATCCGCAGAGGTATGATTTGCGCAAATCGCCCCAGAATTTATTACCCAGACACCCCCGCCAAGTCCGAAATGTGGGAAAAAAATGCATTTTCCGCACATTTCGCTCGGCTAACCCATCGAAACTCGCCCCCAACAACACATGGCCTACCGTCCCGCGTTCCCACAGGTGTCCCAATGAAAATGGTACCTCACATGTGTGGGTGCACCTACCTGGCCGCCAAGAGGAAAGCCTAAAACACAAGTAAGCCCAAGTCTGTTTTCGGACCGGAATTTCAGACGCTCTGCCGACCGGCACAACATACAGATATGGGCCTCGGGTGTCCAAGCCACCAAGGAAAATAGGGAACCCCATGCATTTCCCAAAAGAGGACACCTGTGGGAATCTGCAGAGGTATGATTTGCGCAAATCGCCCCAGAATTTATTACCCAGACACCTCCGCAAAGTCTGAAATGTGGGGAAAAAAAGCATTTTCTGCACATTTCGCTTGGCTCACCCATCCAAACACACCCCCAACAACACATGGCCTACCGTCTCGCGTTCCTACAGGTGACCCGATGAAAACGGTACCTCACATGTGTGGGTGCACCTACCTGGCCGCCAAGGGGAAAGCCTAAAACACAAGTAACCCCAAGTCTGTTTTCAGACCGGAATTTCAGACGCTCTGCCGACCGGCACAACATACAGATATGGGCCTCGGGTGTCCAAGCCACCAAGGAAAATAGGGAACCCCATGCATTTCCCAAAAGAGGACACATGTGGGATTCCACAGAGGTATGATTTGCACAAATCGCCCCAGAATTTATAACCCAGACACCCCCGCAAAGTCTGAAATGTGGGAAAAAAAAGCATTTTCTGCACATTTCGCTTGGCTCACCCATCGAAACACACCCCCAACAACACATGGCCTACCGTCTCGCGTTTCCACAGGTGACCCGATGAAAACGGTACCTCACATGTGTGGGTGCACCTACCTGGCCACCAAGGGGAAAGCCTAAAACACAAGTAACCCCAAGTCTGTTTTCAAACCGGAATCTCAGACGCTCTGCCGACCGGCACAACATAAAGATATGGGCCCGGGTGTCCAAGCCACCAGGAAAAACAGGGAACCCCATGCATTTCCAAAAAGAGGACACCCATGGGAATCCGCAGAGGTATGATTTGCGCAAATCGCCCCAGAATTTATTACCCAGACACCCCCGCCAAGTCCGAAATGTGGGAAAGAAATGCATTTTCCGCACATTTCGCTCGGCTAACCCATCGAAACTCGCCCCCAACAACACATGGCCTACCGTCCCGCGTTCCCAAAGGTGTCCCAATGAAAATGGTACCTCACATGTGTGGGTGCACCTACCTGGCCGCCAAGAGGAAAGCCTAAAACAAAAGTAAGCCCAAGTCTGTTTTCGGACCGGAATTTCAGACGCTCGGCCGACCGGCACAACATACAGATATGGGCCTCGGGTGTCCAAGCCACCAAGGAAAATAGGGAACCCCATGCATTTCCCAAAAGAGGACACCTGTGGGAATCTGCAGAGGTATGATTTGCGCAAATCGCCCCAGAATTTATTACCCAGACACCTCCGCAAAGTCTGAAATGTGGGAAAAAAAAGCATTTTCTGCACATTTCGCTTGGCTCACCCATCGAAACACACCCCCAACAACACATGGCCTACCGTCTCGCGTTCCTACAGGTGACCCGATGTAAACGGTACCTCACATGTGTGGGTGCACCTACCTGGCCGCCAAGGGGAAAGCCTAAAACACAAGTAACCCCAAGTCTGTTTTCAGACCGGAATTTCAGATGCTCTGCTGACCGGCACAACATACAGATATGGGCCTCGGGTGCCCAAGCCACCAAAGAAAACAGGGAACCCCATGCATTTCCGAAAAGAGGACACCTGTGGGAATCCGCAGAGGTATGATTTGCACAAATCGCCCCAGAATGTATTACCCAGACACCCCCACAAAGTCTGAAATGTGGGGAAAAAACGCATTTTCCGCACATTTCGCTCGGCTCACCCATCGAAACACGCCCCCAACAACACATGGCCTACCGTCCCGCGTTCCCACAGGTGTCCCAATGAAAACGGTACCTCACATGTGTGGGTGCACCTACCTGGCCGCCAAGGGGAAAGCCTAAAACACAAGTAACCCCAAGCCTGTTTTCAGACCGGAATTTCAGACGCTCTGCCGACCGGCACAACATACAGATATGGGCCTCGGGTGTCCAAGCCACCAAGGAAAACAGGGAACCCCTTGCATTTCCCAAAAGAGGAAACCTGTGGGAATCCGCAGAGGTATGATTTGCGCAAATCGCCCCAGAATATATTACCCAGACACCCCTGCAAAGTCCGAAATGTGGGAAAGAAAATGCATTTTCCGCACATTTCGCTCGGCTCACCCATCGAAACATGCCCCCAACAACACATGGCCTACCGTCCCGCGTTCCCACAGGTGTCCCGATGAAAACAGTGCCTCACATGTGTGGGTGCACCTACATGGCCGCCAAGGGGAAAGCCTAAAACACAAGTAACCCCAAGTCTGTTTTCAGACCGGAATTTCAGACGCTCTGCTGACCGGCACAACTTACAGATTTGGGCCTCGGGTGTCCAAGCCACCAAGGAAAACAGGGAACCCCATGCATTTCCGAAAAGAGGACACCCGTGGGAATCCGCAGAGGTATGATTTGCGCAAATCGCCCCAGAATGTATTACCCAGACAGCCCCGCGAAGTCCGAAATGTGGGGGAAAAAAATGCATTTTCTGCACATTTTGCTCGACTCACCCATCGAAACACGCCCCCAACAACACATGGCCTACTGTCCCGTGTTCCCAAAGGTGTCCTGATGAAAACGGTACCTCACATGTGTGGGCGCACCTACCTGGCCGCCAAGGGGAAAGCCTAAAACACAAGTAACCCCAAGTCTGTTTTCAGACTGGAATTTCAGACTGGAATTTCAGACGCTCTGCCAACCGGCACAACATACAGATATGGGCCTCGGGTGTCCAAGCCACCAAGGAAAATAGGGAACCCCATGCATTTCCCAAAAGAGGACACCTGTGGGAATCTGCAGAGGTATGATTTGTGCAAATCGCCCCAGAATTTATTACCGGACACCCTTGCAAAGTACGAAATGTGGTAAAAAAAATGCATTTTCCGCACATTTCGCTCGGCTCACCCATCGCAACACGCCCCCAACAACACATGGCCTACCGTCCCGCATTCCCACAGGTGTCCCAATGAAAATGGTACCTCACATGTGTGGGTGCACCTACCTGGCCGCCAAGTGGAAAGCCTAAAACACAAGTAACCCCAAGTCTGTTTTCAGACCGGAATTTCAGACGCTCTGCCGACCGGCACAACATACAGATATGGGCCTCGGGTGTCCAAGCCACCAAGGAAAACAGGCCCCAGGCATTTCTGAAAAGAGGATATTCGTGGGAATACGCAGAGGTATGATTTGCGCAAATCGCCCCAAAATGTATTACCCAGACAGCCCCGCGAATTCTGAAATGTGGGGAAAAAAAAGCATTTTCTGCACATTTCGCTCGACTCACCCATCGAAACACGCCCCCAACAACACATGGCCTACTGTCCCGTGTTCCCAAAGGTGTCCTGATGAAAACGGTACCTCACATGTGTGGGTGCACCTACCTGGCCGCCAAGGGGAAAGCCTAAAACACAAGTAACCCCAAGTCTGTTTTCAGACTGTAATTTCAGACGCTCTGCCAACCGGCACAACATACAGATATGGGCCTCGGGTGTCCAAGCCAACAAGGAAAACAGGGAACCCAATGCATTTCCGAAAAGAGGACACCCGTGGGAATCCGCAGAGGTATGATTTGCGCAAATCGCCCCAGAATTTATTACCCAGACACCTCCGCAAAGTCCGAAATGTGGGGAAAAAAATGCATTTTCTGCACATTTTGCTTGGCTCACCCATCAAAACACGCCCCCAACAACACATGGCCTACTGTCCCGCGTTCCCACGGGTGTCCCGATGAAAACGGTACCTCACATGTGTGGGTGCACCTACCTGGCTGCCAAGGGGAAAGCCTAAAACACCCAAGTCTGTTTTCTGACCGGAATTTCAGTCGCTCTGCCGACCGGCACAACATACACATATGGGCCTCGGGTGTCCAAGCCACCAAGGAAAACGGGGAACCCCATGCATTTCAAAAAGAGGACACCCGTGGGAATCCGCAGAGGTACGATTTGTGCAAATCGCCCCAGAATGTATTACCCAGGCACCGCCGCAAAGTCCGAAATGTGGGAAAAAAAATGCATTTTCTGCACATTTCGCTCGGCTCACCCATCGAAACACGCCCCCAACAACACATGGCCTACTGTCCCGCGTTCCCACAGGTGTCCCGATGAAAACGGTACCTCACATGTGTGGGTGCACCTGACTGGCCGCCAAGGGGAAAGCCTAAAACACAAGTAACCCCAAGTCTGTTTTCAGACCGGAATTTCAGACGCTCTGCCGACCGGCACAACATACAGATATGGGCCTCGGGTGTCCAAGCCACCAAGGAAAACAGGCCCCAGGCATTTCTGAAAAGAGGATATTCGTGGGAATACGCAGAGGTATGATTTGCGCAAATCGCCCCAAAATGTATTACCCAGACAGCCCCGCGAATTCTGAAATGTGGGGAAAAAAAAGCATTTTCTGCACATTTCGCTCGACTCACCCATCGAAACACGCCCCCAACAACACATGGCCTACTGTCCCGCGTTCCCACGGGTGTCCCGATGAAAACGATACCTCACATGTGTGGGTGCACCTACCTGGCTGCCAAGGGGAAAGCCTAAAACACCCAAGTCTGTTTTCTGACCGGAATTTCAGTCGCTCTGCCGACCGGCACAACATACACATATGGGCCTCGGGTGTCCAAGCCACCAAGGAAAACGGGGAACCCCATGCATTTCAAAAAGAGGACACCCGTGGGAATCCGCAGAGGTATGATTTGTGCAAATCGCCCCAGAATGTATTACCCAGGCACCGCCGCAAAGTCCGAAATGTGGGAAAAAAAATGCATTTTCCGCACATTTCGCTCGGCTCACCCATCGAAACACGCCCCCAACAACACATGGCCTACTGTCCCGCGTTCCCACAGGTGTCCCGATGAAAACGGTACCTCACATGTGTGGGTGCACCTAACTGGCCGCCAAGGGGAAAGCCTAAAACACAAGTAACCCCAAGTCTGTTTTCAGACCGGAATTTCAGACGCTCTGCCGACCGGCACAACATACAGATATGGGCCTCGGGTGTCCAACCCACCAAGGAAAACGGGCCCCATGCATTTCCGAAAAGAGGACACCCGTGGGAATCCGCAGAGGTATGATTTGCGCAAATCGCCCCAGAATGTATTACCCAGACACCCCCGCAAAATCCGAAATGTGGGGAAAATTGCATTTTCCACACATTTCACTTGGCTCACCCATCCAAACACGCCCCCAACAACACATGGCCTAGCGTCTCGCATTCCCACAGGTGTCCGGATGAAAACGGTACCTCACATGAGTGGGTGCACCTACCTGGCCGCCAAGGGGAAAGCCTAAAACACAAGTAACCCCAAGTCTGTTTTCAGACCGGAATTTCAGACGCTCTTCCGACCGGCACAACATACAGATATGGGCCTCGGATGTCCAAGCCGTCAAGGAAAACAGGGAACCCCATGCTTTTCCGAAAAGAGGATATCTGTGGGAATACGCAGAGGTATGATTTGCGCAAATCGCCCCAAAATGTATTACCCAGACAGCCCTGCAAAGTCCGAAATGTGGGGAAAAAAATGCATTTTCTGCACATTTTGCTCGACTCACCCATCGAAACACGCCCCCAACAACACATGGTCTACTGCCCCGTGTTCCCACAGGTGTCCTGATGAAAACGGTACCTCACATGTGTGGGTGCACCTGCCTGGCCGCCAAGGGGAAAGCCTAAAACACAAGTAACCCCAAGTCTGTTTTCAGACTGGAATTTCAGACGCTCTGCCGACCGGCACAGCATACAGATATGGGCCTCGGGTGTCCAAGCCACCAAGGAAAACAGGGAACCCCATGCATTTCCAAAAAGAGGACAGCCGTGGGAATCCGCAGAGGTATGATTTGCGCAAATTGCCCCAGAATTTATTACCCAGACACCCCCGCAAAGTCCGAAATGTGGGGAAAAAAACGCATTTTCCGCACATTTCGCTTGGCTCACCCATCGAAACACGCCCCCAACAACACATGGCCTACTGTCCCACGTTCCCACAGGTGTCCCGATTAAAACGGTACCTCACATGTGTGGGTGCACCTACATGGCCGCCAAGGGAAAAGCCTAAAACACAAGTAATCCCAAGTCTGTTTTCAGACCGGAATTTCAGACGCTCTGCCGACCGGCACAACATACAGATATGGGCCTCAGGTGTCCAAGCCACCAAGGAAAACAGGGAACCCCATGCATTTCTGAAAAGAGGACACCCGTGGGAATCCGCAGAGGTATGATTTGCACAAATCGCCCCAAAATGTATTACCCAGACACCCCCGCAAAGTCCGAAAGGTGGGGAAAAAAACGCATTTTTCACTTTTTCAGTGGTTCTGGGTAAAACATTCTGGTCCACTTCGTGCAAGTTGGACCTCTGTGGATTCCTACTGGTGCCCTCTTTTCAGAAATGCATGAGGTTCCCAGTTTTCCTTGGTGGCTTGGACACCATATGCCCAAATCTGTGGGTTATCTCCCCAAACCCTTTTGTGGTTACCGGTGGGTTAGCCTTTTCCCTTTGCGGCTAGATGGGTGAACCCACACGTGAGGTACCGTTTTCGTTGGGACACCTGTGGGAATGAGGGAAGGTATGTTGGCGGCATGTTTCGGTGGTTGAGCAGAATGAAATGTTTGGAAATTGTGTTTACCCCCAAATTTGGACATTGCCGGGGTTTCTGGGTAGTAGATTCTGGGCCGCTTCGCGCAAGTCAGACCTCGTTGCATTCCTACGGGTGTCCTCTTTTGGGAAATGCATGGGGTTCCCTGTTTTCCTTGCTGGCTTCGACACCCTAGGCCCAAATCTGTAGGTTGCCCACATGAACAAATTGTGCTGTGGCGAAAGGCTTGGGGTTACCAGCCGGTTACCCTTTTCCTTTTGTGCCCCCGGTAGGTGCACCCACACATGCGAGGTACCTTTTTTCTCAAGACACCTGTGGGAACGCCAGAAGGTATGACATCTGTTGTTGGCGACGTGTTTCGGTGAGTGGACACAGGGAAATGTCTCTGAAAATGGCCGGAAATGAAGACAATTCTCAGACATTTCACTCTGGCCACCCACCGAAACACACCTCCAACAACACATGGCCTACCTTCCCGCGTACCCACACGTGTCCCGATGAAAACGGTACCTCACATGTGTGGGTGCACCTACCGAGGGCACAAAAGGAAAAGGGTAACTAACTGGTAACCCCAAGCCTTTCGGTACAGCCCATTTTCTTCATGTGGGCAACCTACAGATTTGGGCTTAGGGTGTCGAAGCCAGCAAGGAAAACGGGGAACGGCATGCATTTCCCAAAAGAGGACACCCATGGGAATCCACAGAGGTCTGCCTTGCACAATTTGCCCCAGTTTTTATTAGCCACAATCCCCGACAAAGTGTGATATTCGGTGGGGAAAAAACAATGTTCACTTTGTCTGGGGTTCTGGGTAATAAATTCTGGGCCGCTTCGCACAAGTCAGACCTCTGTGCATTCCCACAGGTGTCCTCTTTTGGGAAATGTATGGGGTTCCCTGTTTTCCTTGCTGGCTTCCACACAGTAGGCCCAAATCTGTAGGTTGCCCACATGAACAAAATGTGCCGTGGCGAAAGGCTTGGGGTTACCAGCGGGTTACCCTTTTCCTTTTGCGCCCCCGGTAGGTGCACCCACACATGCGAGGTACCGTTTTCGTCGGGACACCTGTGGGAACACAAGAAGGTATGACATCTGTTGTTGGCGACGTGTTTCGTTGAGTGGACACAGGGAAATGTCTCTGAAAATAGCCGGAAATAAAGACAATTCTCAGACATTTCACTCTGGCCACCCACCGAAACACACCGCCAACAACACATGGCCTACCTTCCCACGTCCCCACACGTGTCCCGATGAAAACGGTACCTCACATGTGTGGGTGCACCTACCGGGGGCGCAAAAGGAAAAGGGTAACCCATTGGTAACCCCAAGCCTTTCGGCACAGGCCATTTTGTTCATGTGGGCAACCTACAGATTTGGGCCTAGGGTGTCGAAGCCAGCAAGGGAAACAGGGAACCCCCATGCATTTCCCAAAAGATGACACCAGTGGTTTTGCCCCCTTCCCTGGGGCAGATGATCAGCCATCCTTAGGGGGGCCTGCACACTAATTCCTAGTAGCCCCCCCCCACCCACCAATTGGATGAGGGGGGCCACCTCATGTACTCCTGCCTGGGGCTATAAATCTGCCCCCAGAGAGGGCTACAAGGGGTGGCCCCCCTTTCCACTTGGTGTGGGAGGGGGAGGGCCACCACCATTTCTTGGGGGGTCTCTGGCGCTGTGGCCCCATGCTTTGGGGCCACGGGGGGAAGAGGGCCGCTTACCTAGTAAGCAGCCCCCCTCCCCCCGCGTCACAAACAGATCTCTGTTGATCCGGTGACATTGCTGCCAACGGATTGCGCGCCCTACGGCCGATCCGCGGACAGCAATGCCACACAATGGGTATCGTTGTAAAGGGGAGAATCTCCCCTTTCCAACGATACCAGCCTCGATCTCCGGCTTGAAATACAGCCGGAGATCGAGGCGGAGAAAGGTGAACACTCACCTTCTCTTTTCACCGCAGCAGCCCAAAATGGCTGATGCGGTGAAAATTACTTTCACGCCGATGTGCTTTACGCATGCCGATGTGTAAAACTGAAGGTAATCCAGCCCCCTGGCAGTGAGCCAGCTTTGCAGGGATCGCTCAAAACAAGGTGCCGAAAAGGACGAGCTATCTCGCCCTTGGCACTGCGTGTGCAATTCCAAGGACGAGATATCTCGCCCTCGGCACTAAAAAGGTCAATGCTCAAACTGAACAAAAACATCAAGAACTTAAGCTCAGAGAAATGGAGTTGAATCATGCCTTACAAATGAAAAAGTTGTCTATTGAAAATGCTTCTCTCCCAGAGTCTTCTAGGTCTTCCGGTCCTAAGAGACCCTGTATGCCTAAAGAAATTGTTGGTATGTATGAGGCTAAGCTTGATATTTTGGATTGGTTGTCAATGTTTGAATATAACCATGGGATTCAAGACATTACAGGGAATCATTTGCTTCCTTGGCTCTTCTCTAGGCTACCCACTATTGCATCTGATGTTGTGATGGAGTTCGGGGAGATGGATAGGATGGATTATGAATGTGTGAAGCTAGCTTTAATTGCTAGATTTGGGAAGACCCCTTCCCAGTACCTTTAGAGGTTTAGGACCCTACAAAAGCATGATGGTACCCCTTGGGCTACCTGGGTATGTGAATGTTTGAAACACTTAGATGGTTGGGTTAAGGGTTACAGAGTAAACACTTATGAAGGTATGAGAAATCTTGTTATGTTGGAGTCAATTTATGATGCCTGCTCTCCTGAGCTCAGACAGCACTTGGCTGATTCTAAGGAGATAGATCCAAAGAAGTTAGCTAAGGCTGCTGACTTGTGGGTTGCCAACAGGGCTACTCACAAGGATTCTGGGGCAACTCAGAAGAAGGATGAGCGAAAGCAGCCAAAGAAAGATAACAAGGAGAATTCTAATACCTCCAATCCAAAAGAGAGCCCCAAACAGCAACATAAGGGTAAACCACAAGGGAAACCGAATCAGGCTAGTGCACCATCTGGACCCAAACCAGATGGAGATCAGAACAAATCTCCATTCATTAAAACATTTGGGAAATGTTATGTTTGTGGGTCAACTGACCATGTGAAAGGGGATCCCAGATGTAAGGGTAAACCTTCAGGGGTCCACACTGTCTCCTTAGCCTTCTCCCCAGAGGAAGAAGTACCTATGGCAAGTGGGACCTTTCACCTACTGGCTGATGAACTCATGAAACCTGCGCCTTGAAACACTTGTGTATAGGCGTGTTATAAATGCCATATCATATCATATCATATCATATAACATATCATATCATGAGAGTCTCAGCTAGTGTTTCTTTAGTGTCCCTGGCTTTGTGGGAACAACAGAATTTAGATGTCTATAATTCCATCCCAGATAATACTAAGGAGTATTATAAAGATAGTGTTTTGTGAATGGCCAGGAGACCCCTGCCATCAGAGACACCGGAGCCAGCATAACTGTGGATGATTAAACATTTTTCAAGGTGGAGGATGTTGCTAAGGCACCCAAACGCCTAACCAAGTTAGCTGGAGGCACTGTGCAAATGCTTCCCCAGTTACCAGCTCTCATCCAGTGTAATGATATGACTGTCAAAATACCTGTTAGTGTACAGAGTGAAGTGCCTGGGAGAGTCCTGTTGGGTAATGACCTGAAAACTCTTGGAGTTGTGTCTAGCACCCCTAGGCCTCCCAGTAAAAGGAAACAGGAGCTCACTAGGCCTGCAAGGGAGAGGACCTTGAGAGACTCTCCAGAGGAGTTGGTAGAGGAAGCTATCACTCCCAGTCCACAGGAGTTGCTCACTGCTCTTTCTGGAAAGAAAGAGGCAAAGGGGAAACCCAAGACCTCCAAGAAAAAGACAGATAGCACCCTTGTGTTACCAACAAGGACATCCCCAAGATTGCGAAAGTCACACCTGTGACTCCTCTACCTGCTGAGGCTGAGTGTGAGGTACAACCCTGTGTGGTTGATCCAGTTTCTGATGAGTCATATCTGGAAGAAGACATTGTTTAGTTGGAGATCTGGACCCTGTTGACCACCCTGAGCTGCAGTCTTTACTGGCAGAAGGTAGACCCAACAGGGCAGACTTCAGCAGAGGACAAAGAGAGTGTCCTACTCTTGAAGGTCTTCGCCTACAGGCAGCTTCTCAGCTCGATGGGCAAGAGCCTGGGAAGCATAGGTTGCACTGGGAAGATGGCCTCTTCTACAGTGAACCGATTGAGTCTATCCCTGGGGACTGCAAAAGACTTGTAGTTCCCCTAGAAAACAGACTCCAGTTCCTACAGTTGGCCCATGAGATACCTTTGGCTGGTCATTTGAGTTTTAAAAAGACCAAGGAAAGGCTCTCTTTATACTTCTACTGGCCTAAAATGGGTTCAGAGGTTGACAAATTCTGTAGGAGCTGTCACATTTGCCAAACCTCTGGCAAGAGTGGAGGCAAGAATGTGGCACCCTTGGTACCTCTCCCAGTGGTGGGAGTTCCTTTTGAGAGGGTGGGCATCGACATTGGTCGCCTTGACCCTCCCACATCTTCAGGAAATAGGTTTATCCTGGTTGTAGTAGACCATGCTACTAGGTATCCTGAAGCAATACCTATGTGGACTGTTACGGCTCAGGCTGTGGCTAAGGCTCTACTTGGTATTTTTACCAGAGTAGGGTTTCCTAAGAAAGTGATATCCGACAGGGGTTCCAATTTTATGTCCCACTACATGCAAGCCATGTGGAAAAACTGTGGTGTCACTTACAAGTTCTCTACAGCCTACCATCCACAGACAAATGGACTGGTAGAGAGGTTTAATCGTACTAGCATGATAGGTGCTTTAAAGGAACCACTTAAAAGAAAGTGGTCCCTTCTATTGCCATTGCCTTCTCTTTGCTTATAGAGAAGTCCCTCGGGAGGGACTGGTTACAGTCCCTTTGAACTTCTCTATGGCCATCCAGTCAGAGGTCCATTGGCCCTGATTAAGGAGGGGTTGGAGAGTGCTCCTTCCCCCAAGCCAGTCAGAGTGACTGACTATGTGATAGGTCTCCAGAGGAGAATGTCACACATGATGGCAGAAGCTAGTGATAACTTGAAAGCAGGTCATGCTCTGGTCAATCATTGGCATGACCAGAAGGCCAGCATGGTTGAGTTTACTCAAGACCAGCTTGTACTAGTTATGGTGCCAACAAGGCAGAGGGCCTTGCGGGACAAATGGATAGGACCCTTCAAGGTTGTGGGCAAACTTGGAGAGGTGAACTATTTGGTGGACTTAAGCAAACCCGAGGAGGCTCCCAGAGTCTTTCACACCAACAGTTTGAAGGCATATGTCTCGAGACCAGAAGTGGGAGCTTTGCTTATAGCTACAGCTCAAGAGGAGGAGGAGGAGAGTGAACCTCTACCTGGCCTACTCAGAGGCCAACCTTTGGATGAGAACATGGAAGGAGTCAATCTCTCTTCTAATCTGACATCTGAACAACAGTAGGAGTGCAAAGTTCTGTTAAATCAGTTTGCCTCTCTGTTTTCACTTTCACCAGGCTTGACCCCTTGGGGCCAGCATGATAGTCTCACTGGTGACTGTTTACCTGTGAAAAGCAGAGGTTACGGAATGTCAGAACATGTGAGATCCCATATCAAAGGAGAGGTGAACAAGATGTTTGATCTCGGGGTTATAGAGCCCTCTACAAGTCCATTGTCTAGTCAAGTTGTTCTAGTACCAAAGGCAGGATCCAAGGAGTTGAGATTCTGTGTGGACTATAGAGCTCTAAATGCAGTCACTAAGATGGATGCCCATCCTTTGCCAAGGACAGATGAACTGGTGGATAAACTTGGTACAGCCAAGTACCTCAGCACATTTGATCTGACGTCAGGCTATTGGCAAATAGCCCTGACAGACCATCCCAAGGAGAAAACTGCATTCTCAACCCCAGCAGGCTTCTACCAGTTTAAAGTTATGCCTTTTGGATTGATTAAAGAATGCACCTGCTACATTTCAAAGGATGGTCAATCAAGTTCTGACTGGGTTGGAGGACTTCTGCATGGCATACTTGGATGACATTGCAGTGTTCAGCCCAATTTGGAAAGTACATGTTGATCACTTAGGATTTGTTTTGCAGGCTCTTGAACAGGCCCATCTGACCATAAAGGCAAGCAAATGTCAAATTGGTCAGAGCAAAGTGGTCTACCTTGGTCATGAGGTAGGAGGAGGTGAAATAAAGCCATTGCCTAGCAAAGTACAAGCTGTACAAAACTGGGCTACCCCTACTACTCAAACCCAAGTGAGAGCCTTCTTAGGTCTCACTGGCTACTACAAGAATTTAATTGAGAACTATGGGTCCATAGCTTCTCCTTTGAATGTATTCTCCTCTCCAAAATCCCCTAAAAGGGTTAGATGGAATGAGGAGTGCACTCAAGCCTTTGAAAACCTGAAGAAAGCCCTTTGTCAAGCTCCAGTCCTAAGAGTGCCTGATTATCACCAACCCTTCATTGTGCAGACAGATGCATCCAATACAGGTATAGGTGCAGTCCTTAGTCAACTGGATGAGAAAGGTAGGGAGAACCCCATTTGCTTCATCAGTAGGAAACTGAAGGAACCAGAAACAAGGTGGCCAATCATAGAGCGTGAGTGTTTTGCCATTGTGTGGTCTCTGAAGAAGTTTAGACCATACTTGTATGGATCTACTTTTGTGATTCAGACATACCACCAACCCTTGAGATGGTTAATGCAAATAAAAAGGGGAGAACCCAAAACTTCTAAGATGGTCAATCTGCCTGCAAGGGTTTGATTTCACCATTGAGCACAGGTCAGGATGTCACCACCAAAATGCTGATGGTCTCTCTAGGATGTTTATAACCGACTAGAGTGAAGAGATACATCCAGGAATGGATTAAATCCTCCTGTCCCTTAGTCTGGGAGGGGGCGAGTGTTAGGGAGAATTCTCCTGAATGGCTAATTTCCCTTACCTACTGAGTCCCTCAGCAGCTTTGCTAGATTCCTAGGATTTTTATTTTCACCTGGTAAGAGTGTGAGCCTTTTTTCCCACTCTTACATGTGTTATGCTGTGTGTGTTTAACATTTAAGTGTTCATAGACTGTGGAGCCTCACCTACTCCATAGGCATCATCTTTTTACACTGTGTTACACAGCACCTTCAATGCAGTGACACAGGGTTGTCTTTTTCAGACTTCCGACTTCAAACTCCATTTTATGGGACTGACTACTGTCTCCCAGAACATGTAAAGTTGCCATTGACTTTATTAGTCTTTTTAAATACACAGATCTAGTACAAACTATCTTACAGAGTTCTGGAAAGGGTTAATAGTTATCCCTTTTTGTCCGTCTCTCATGGAACATTATTTCGTTCCCCTAAGTTAGTAGCCTCGAACTTAAATCCGCTGGACCCCCTTTCCTTTTATTTGGTTCCGGCTGGGTTTATTCGCCATTTCTTTTTGTAAAGGTCTTTCTCGTGTTTTACTCTGCGTGCCAAACCAGGTTTGGTTCCTTTGTTCGCTGTCCTTTGGCGGGCTTCTGCACAGAAGCCCTCCTTAGGCGCCTGAATATCTGAGGGGACAGGATGTGGGGGTGGGGTTTGAGACTTCCTGCACAGGGTTTCCTTTGAGACCCATGTCGCACTCTGTATGATTGGCTGTGGTGACTGTCCCGCCAGGACAGCCACCCTGCTGTGTGATTGACAGCCAGGCTGTGTGAATGGGGGAAAACTGCATAAAAAACAGGTCTCTGGGACTAGGAAGGCAGAGTCGCCACTGGGTGGAGAGAACCGAAGCAAAGCTGACAGAAGAGGACCTCTACCACGACTGAACCTCCCGGTGGAGCCCTGCTGCGGGTCCGAATCTCCAAACTTCGACGACAGGGAAGATCTACAAGGAATCTTCTCCCCTTAAACTGGTGGAACCAATCAGTTCGCCAAACTGCAAGCCAAGCCTCCCTCCTCTGGTTGAATTTGCTGTGCACAACTACAGTGAACCGGATAGCCAGGAGGATCAGACCCTGCTTGGGTTTTAAGGAGCGCACCTTTTATTTGTTTCTTTGCTCTGCTGCTGGTTTCTTCCCTGGGCAGTGCACGACCCTCCAGTCTTCCTACTTCGTGTCAGTCCGACAGTCACTTCAGGAACCGTGAGCCTGCAGGACCTGCCAGGAACTTCTGCCTCAGCTACACCCTTCTTCTTCATTTAAGGTACTGTTCAAACCCGGTTGTTCGTTCTGTCTGACCGCAGTGAAAGTTTTGAAATCTTTCGCCAATCCAAGGGCTTGTTCTTCTCTACTCTTTAAGTAACTTTTCTTCCAACCAACTTTGCTTCAAACTCTTGGCAAAGACTTAACCGCCAACTACTCTGAACTGTGTGATCCTCTGCAAAGACTCTGAACCATTAACATTGGCCCAGGCCGATTGATTTGATTTCCTCAACGTAGGAGCCTTTTCTAGATTGCCCTGCTTACTTACTTGTTGGTGCTGCTTAATTTTGTATAACCTTGTCTTTCCCTCCCTTTTAAATTGCTGGAATGCCATTTTGCTCACACTTAATTTTGAGCTTAACTTGTCCAGAATTCATTTGGTGTTGTGTAGTGTATTAAGATTGTGATGTTCTGCTGCTTTACTTTAGTGAATTGTTTTACAACTGATGTGTAAATAAATATATATTATTTTACTCAGAAACCTTGAGTCAGTGTTTGTTGTCCTTTGTGTAACTATTGATAGTGATCACTTTACTCTTGAGATAATTCTGGCTGCTCAGCCATCGCTACCACTTTACTGTGTAGTACAGGCTGGTACCAAAGGTGAATTTGTACTGTCACTTGTAGTCTTAATTGTGTGTGGTGTTCCCAAAGGGTACTGCATATGATTCTGCCTAACAAGGGGTGACACAGAAAGGGCAGGGCTAGGGAGGGCTTATATAGGGGTCATTGCAGGAACTAATCCTCTGTTCGCTGGTGTAACACTGAGAGGAGTGAAAAACCCGCCCGACCATGCTAGTAATGGAGTTGAACAGATGTTTTAATGTGTGCATTAATGCTGATGTTTTGTCATACGTTTATAGAGCCGTCCCAGTGGAGGTACATGATGTGTCCAGGCTGGATGTGCTGCCAGGGACCACTAGGGACTGCACAGTCACGACGTTAAGCAATGTCTCTGGAGGCTCAACCGCTGGTAGCCACGGGGGGCATACAGAAAGAAGAAAAGGGGGGGATGAAAAATATAGAAATACTGGTGGGGTCGGGGGGGGCAAGTAAAGCGGGGAAAACAAGGATTATGGGCAGTTAGGCCTGCGGTGAGCAAAAGGGATAACAAATTGGAGAAGAGGGCTGGAAATTTAGAAAACGAAGGAAAGGGCATTGGGAGGGAAATTTGGGATGGAGGAGATCAGAAGGTCTGGGAAAATTACAAATTGGTAAACTTGAGCGGTTGGGAAACAAGTAGACTGCTAATGAAATTGGGGAAACCAAGTGAGTGGTGAGAGGTCAGGAGATCTGCAGAAACTATGTAAGGGAACATAAGGGGACATGAGATTGGAAACCAAGGACTTAGGTAAGAGGGCCAGAGACCTCGGAAAGCTAGTCGTGTGCAAGAGGCTGGGAGACTTTGGTAACCGGGTATGGCGTAACAGGGCGAGGGCCCTGGGAGTAATGAGCAATGGTGTAAGGGGTGTCAGACCTGGGAAATAAGCAAGGACGAAGATGTGGGGAGGGACTGGGAAAACTCGGTAAGATGGTTAGGGGGTGGGAGATCTGGGCAACTCGCAAGGGCGTAAGAGGACGGGTGACCTGGGAAACGGAGGAAGGGGGCAAGCTAGGCAGCAGTGCAGGTAAGATAGGCTGGGGGTAGAGTTATTGTAAGGACCACGTGCTTAGTGTTGAACTCTGAGCATGCGTGGTACAAACAGATCACCTGTAAGTTACCTACTTCCTAATAAAGCAACTGCGGCCTTTCCTACACACAGAAATTGTATGTGTCCTCATATTGATTGCATGATAAGGCACAAAGGTGGGGGGGGAGCTCCTAGGGCGGGAGCTCGGTTGGAATTTGAGAGGTGGGAGATGGGGACACTGGGGGCGAAGTGTGGGCTGTCGCTGCTAATAATTCTGCAGCTTGGCAGAATGGTAAACCAATGAGGGCACGAGTGATTACTAAATGCCTAGAGATTCACTGGGGTACCTTCACAGTCTAAAAAGCCCTGCCAGTCCCTTTCTCATAGCACATGTAACGTGTGTATAGCGCTGCTGGCTGTAGAGCAGGGTAACACAATGCTCCTTTAAGTAGAAACCTGTCCCCAGTTTGCTGCTCTTTAAATAGTTTCCTCTGTTTATAGTAACACACGCTCATTGTCTCTGTAACCACGTGCACTGTTGTGCACCCCTCAGGAAATACAGCGTTCCTCTCTTAGGGGTAAGATATGTGCAATGTCTCTGTAACCATGCACACCCTTGAGCCGTACCCTTTCCTCTTGCTGTGCATTGTCTGTTGCTCTTGAAACTGAAAGCACTTGAAGCCACATTGTGCTGCCCTCTGAACTAGGTGCGTTGCTGCATATCTTGCACTAGTAATCACCATAAATAAACAGATAGGCCTTGTGTGAGGCCTGATTCGGTGAACTACAGTCCGTCTTCACACTACTACTCGCAATGAGGATTTAAAAACGGCGCGATACAACCCCATACAGCAGAAAACAAACTCACATGAGGCCCCCGTGTGGGTTCCGCCACTTACCATCCTAGCAGTAGATTGTGAAACTAATCAACCTTTTCGAGATTCAGGACAGAAAAACTGCGATTAAACAGAGATTAACACCCTGTTGCACTACAGTCTTTGCACTTTCCCATAATTAATATTCAGGGCCTATTAGGTTCCAGTCAGCAGAAAGATAGAAAAATAGGACCATGAAGGAAAAAGCTATATGTGACTCATTGGGACTGTCAGGGCGCTTAGGCAGAGCAGCAAACAGTACATTAATAGAGCCCTCCAGCCATAAGTGAGCTTATCTCCACAACACAGCACCAAAATCAATCCTTCAAATGTATTTACAACATGTGTGGCTAGGAGCCAAGAAAAGCAGTGTGATAGGAAAACCCTCCTCCACAACAGGAACAATACTTAAAACAAGAAAACAAAAAAAGAATTGGCGAAAATCCTACACTGCATCTGACCTCACCCTGCTCAAGGAACACTGTGCTAACTGCAGACAGCTGATCACCACTGCCAAGGCCACCTACTACCAAAACACCATAGTCAAGGCGAACAATGAAAGCAGAGCGATCTTCTAAGCCATCAAACACTGCATCAACCCTCTGCCCGACCCACTGTACCACATTCATGAAAAAATCCACAGCCATCAACTGTTTCTTCGTCAGTAGGATAAGCATGATATACCAACACAGATACATAGACCCCAATGTCTGACAGTACTCTACACATCCCATCTTGGAAAACCATAACTAACTCGACAACTTTCAAGACACTAACTATGGAAGACCTCACTACCACCATAGCATCCCTCAAGGCCACATTGTATCGATGATATCCTCCTTGCCGCCGTACTCGAGACCCTTTTCGAATAAAGTCCTCCTCCCTTACCTGAAAATCTTCAACAGCTCCCTAACTCAAGGCCACTTCCCAGTGACCCTCGAGACCGGACAAATTCTCCCGCTTCTCAACAAACCAACAGTGGACCCTGACAACCTCAGCAACTACCGCCCCATCTTCCTTTCCAATGTAAGATCCTTGAGAAAGCAGTAGCTTTGCAACTCCTCCAACACATCAAAGCCAATAACCTCCTTCAGTCCCACTAATCTTTTCTTCAGATCCAGATACGCACAGAAACAGCTACCACCCAGGTGATAGACGATGCCCTTAAAATTCTCAATGATGGCCATCCTTACCTCCTGGTTCTCCTTGACCTCTCAGCAGCATTTGGCACAGTAGACCAGCAGACGCTCACCAGCAATCTACATCATCGCATTGGGGATCAGTGAGATCATCATCAGCTGGTTCAAATCCTACCTTGCCAATCGCCAACAGTTTGTACAAATGGATTCCTCCAGATCACAAACTCTACCCATCACCTGTGAAGTTCTGCAAGGATACATCCTGTTCCGCATGATCTTAAATCTTTACGTGGGTACCGTGCGGAACCCTCTTGGCGCCACACACCATCCACATCCACCAATGCGCATATGACACGCAGATCTACCGCAAGATATCCTCCATCGAAGACATCCACAGGCTCAATGCCTGCCTCACATTGATCCAGCCCTTGATGTCAAGTGCTTACCTCCTGAAGCTCAACCCCTCCAAGACTGAATTCCTACTGCTGACCAACAACACTGAACACCCTGACATCCAGACTTGGCTCACTGTTATAAACCTTCGAAGGCTTCACACACCAGCAGGACGCCTGCGCCAAATCCCTTGGGTTTAACATCAAAAGACACCTCAGCTTCGAAACATCACATAGCAAGGAAGACACACATTGTGGTACCAGCTCTCTCTCCTGGGAATTATCAAGCCCTTGATCCCAGAAAACAACTTCAGATCCACTGTCCAAGCCTTGGTCCTCTGCCACCTGGATGGTGGCAATGCCCTTTTGGAAGTCTACCCTGGCACCCCTGAAATGTGTCTTGCATGCTGCAGCATGACTCATTAAAGGACTCCACAAATTCAACCACATCTCCCCGGCCCTCATTGAACTGCACTGGCTCCCTCTGAAAGCCTGTATCATCTTCAGATCCTGTTGCATCATCTATAAAGCTGTCACCCTGAAGTCCCCAATATTCCTAATTGAGAAACCCAGAATCTCCGGAGGCCTGTGACCCACCAGAAGGACATGTGCAGACTTGAAATCCGCCGGTGTGGGAAGGAAAGAACCAGAAAACAGGTCTTCTCCCTCTTTGCCCCAAGACAATGCAACCTCCTCCCTGTCAAATCTGACTTGCCCCATCGCTTCTACAGTTCAGGATACAGCTCAAGACCTTCATCTTAAAGGAATAGCTTCTCCCTAACACCTAGGTTCAAACATCCTCCATTCCTGAGCCTACATGAGAGTCAGTGATCTGCTCCCTACTGTTTCCTCCCCTGGTTGCTTGTAGATCCCTTGATGCCAATTGCCCGCCCTACCCTGTTTTTAGCTCCTTGGTCCCTTTTTCTCTGCTTCCCTCATTGTGTTCTTCCCCCTATTATTGTAAAGGGCTCCATTGCTTCTGGAAGCTAGATCTGCCCTCAATAAATACCCTAATAATAATATCCTAATAATAACCTAAAAGACAGACTTGCATGTGAAGCAGTCGATATACCAACACCAGAAAAAGAGAGGTGCTCCTTCCCTGGAGGAGTGATTTAAACACCTTTTCCACATTTCCACGGGGGGCAAGGGGAAGAACTCTGTTATGGGTCAAGGCACAGGACAGTCAAGTAGAGACACCAAGAAGTCAACCTGGACAGACAGTCCAAGGTTCAAACTCATCTGGCCTGACATCCATTTTAGTTGACCTACCTCAGGCACTCGTATGGCTTAGGTTCCATGGCATGTACATACATGTTCTATACAGGCACCCTCCCTCAAATACACAAGCTCACACTCTATGTGCACTGTTCTCTCCCCAGCCTACCTGCAGGAAGACCACCCCTTTTCTCCAGCCTGTGTGTCCACAGGGTGTCTCTCCCCACTAGGATACTCCTATTGTTAGGCATCCCATTTGCACTAAGACACTTTTCACAGGCATGGTACGAGTAGCCCAGGTGCTCGTTTTATCCTGGTTGCATATAGTGCCGGCAAGCCAGCTGGGACCACTTCTTCCAACCCTCCACCCACAGACCAGCTGTAAAGAAAGGATTAGTTAGGCACCCTAGTTTAGATTAGTTTATAAATTTGTACCGCACAGCAGTGGCCGGAGGGCATAAGGGCGCACAAGAAACAAACATATGGACAAGACATAACTGAGGCGACCACCCATCAGTAACAACAATACTGTCTACAGATACACATTATCTGAACATGCAAGTCTTCAAGCACTGCTTGAACAGTTCTTTGGATTCGATCTTCCTGAGATCTGGTGGGATCAAATTCCAAGCTGTAGGAGCTGCTGCAAAAAACGCGCCTTTACTGACCATAATTAGCTTAGGCCTGGGCACCACAAGGAGATTTTCCTTGTTAGATCTCAAGGAACTAATCTAATCTCAGGCTTTTTTCTTAGACTTTCTGAAAGGTAAGAGGGGCTCTTGCCGGAGAAGCAGTTGTAAGTGATAGACAGTAGACGAAAAGACATTCTTGCCTCTATCGGCAGCCAATGCAGCTTTTTTCTGGCTTCGGACACGCGCGCTTTTCTGTTAAGACCTACCACAGCTCTGACCGCACAGATCTGTATAATTTGCAACCTGACGCAGTCCCTTTTGCTAATGCCAACCAATAGACTACCACCGACATATGGAACAGTGCTGTCTCCATTCCATAACCTGGTCTAAACCTAGACTGTCATTTATTTAAAATGTAATTCTTAGCCAGATGGTCTAACAACAGTAGATGTCACATAAAACAGGGGATGGGCTAGATCCTGAGTAGGGTAGTGCAAAATTACCGCTGGTGAAACGCAATTAACAAAATTCACCAGCAATTCCATTTCGCTAACGAAGCTTTGTTCCCTGTTCTAACACATTTTTGGTGGATTTATTTGTTCTTGGAAAAAACATTTTTCCCGAAATGTCATTTTGTGGACTAAAGCACACTTTACAAAAAGACATTTTTGGGGAAAATTAAATATCAGGAGGGAACATATCTGAAATTCCTTTTCTCCATGGAAAAAAACGACTTCTGAAAAACGAAATTTACGGCGGGAAAAGGCCTGAAACATGCAATTTTGCTCCAAAGGCAAAATTGGCAGAGCAGGCGAATTTTGCCCAGAATTATCTTGAAGAACGAAACTAAGCCATTTCACCCGCTCCTAATCCTGAGTTCCTTTATGGTAATAATATTGCACACCACAAAGGTGATAGGGTGGCAGGGTTATTTTGCCCTTGCGGGCAACTACATTATAAAAAAATGTAGAACTGCAGGTCAACAAACCACACCCTATATCATAACCCATATCCGCCCCACCCTCTATATTCCCCTCAATATGGAGTTCAAAGATGACCCCATGACTTGGTGTTTCTTAAGCAGGCCCCACTACGCCACTTCTCTCGGCTCCCAACATTTCAACCGTTAACAGCTTTTGTAAGATTATAGCTGACAGCTGCAGTATGCCCCAGTTGTCTTTTAGCCTTAAGGGAACCCTTAATATAATTGTCTCTGTCCATAACATGTCCCCTTTTTACATGCAGTACGTCTTGCCCATTAGAGTGATCAGGGTCTCGTGCCTGGTTGATTCTCCCCATCTGCTCTGCCATGGGGGGCTGCCACAGGTAGTAATCTCAGCCCCTCATTGGGAGGGGAGTGCATCCATTGGTGAGCACCCATGCTTTCCTTGAGTGGAGATGGTGTGTTCATGTATGGTAGGGTGTCCAGATTTAAAAAGTAAAAAAACGGGATACGGCAACTAACATAAAAGTAGGACTAACTCTTGAAAGTGGCTGTCAAGGCACTACACTTAAGTAGCGTTTGAAGGAGAAGGGGGTTTAAGTGTTACTGTTCAAAGAAACACATGTTATAATTAATTTATCACAAACTAACACTATCTTAAGTTGTAAAAGGCAGAATTTCTTGTTTGCAAGATTGTGCATTCCTGCCTGCCAGCTATGAAGACCTACCACAAAAAACCAGGACCACTGCAGTCTCCAATGGGATATACTGGGGCAGTCTCGGCAAAACCGGGATGTCTGGTCACCCTAATGTACAGGGCTACGTCAGCTCATTTTCTATACTTATCCTATTGGACTTATGTGCAGGGTTCGATGCTGTTAACCATCCCTATGGGCGTAGGAAATGGGAGGGACAGGGGCGATAAATACCCCTCACAATGTTACTCCATATACCATAAACAATATGATTTATCTGCGCCACAATCTGGAGCAAGGGGAAAGAGGGGCTGTTTATTTTTACATGTGCACTGTGTCTTTTTAGAAATGTGCCTTTCTTTTAAACATACACTGCTTACCTTCCCTTGAAGTGTTGACTAAGGTCATTGTCCTGGAAGAATAGGGTGTGAGTAGGTTCACTAAGAGGCTGTGGGGCAAATCCAAGAACTCAAAGACAATCTGCAGAGCATCTTTTCAAATACAGTGGGAGGATGTGAGTGTTCAGGCCACAAAGTAATATTTACTTTGCATGATTTATAAAGTATTAAATGCACTGTAATTTCATAATTTATTAAAGTCTTTTTAATAAAATCTTACTGTGGAAAATGTCCCTTTCTAAGCAACACGTGAATACATGGTTTCACATTCCTGCAAATTTTAGCAGAGACTGCAACCATTAAGGTTTCCTTCTCCATCTATTACAAATCATGAATTATTATTTGCTGATGGCACAGTATAGAAAGACATTGGGCCTCGTTACGAGTGTGCCGGTCCGGTAACAATGGTGCCGGTAAGCCTACCGGCTCTGTTGTTACCGGACAGGCACACTAAGGGCCTCATTACGACCCGTGCGGAATGGTTAACTGGTTCCGCTAATGGATGCGGACCCATTAACACCATTCCGCACGATTACGAGGTCCCCTCGTGGGACCCGGTAAGGACGCCTGGCAAAACCAGGCGTCGTTACCGGGTCCCGCGAGGGGACCAGGGAGCTAACAACGGGCCGGTCGTAATCGGCCCGTTGTTCGCTCCCTCTCCGAATTCCCATTGAGCCCTATGGGGTCTCAAATGGGAATGGGGAAGGTCCGGGCCCGGGTTCCCTGAGGGAGGAATTACCGGGCCCTCCGAACTCGGAATGGCCCAGTAATTCCCCATTCAGGGAACCCGGTAAAGGAGCCCGGTTTGGCGGCAGCCATGGAGCTAATAGCTCCATGGATGCCGCCAAACTCGTAATGAGGCCCTAAGAGTCTGTGGGCGGGGTGCCGTCCCGCCAGGTCTGACCTGGCGGCACGGCACCCACCAACAGACCTTTTTGGAAGCACCAGCACCGTTGTTAACGGTGCCGGTGCTTCCATCATCCCCATTCCCATTAATGGGAATGGGGATTAACAATTGCGGCCGCCTGATTTACCGGACCGCCAGGGCTGTAATGCCCCAGTTATTCCGGCAAGTCAGGCGGCGGTAATTCATTACAGGTCCGGCGGCTACCTGCCGGTTTTACCGGCACAGTTACTGCCAGACCCGTAAGGAGGCCCATTGCATTTATTCTAATGACCCATATTTGTCCTGCTTGAGTATTAAGAGCATTGGTCCTCATTATGGCTTTTGCAGTATTCCAGCAGTAAATCCGCTGGAATACCACCAAATGGAATTACTGTTACTACCACTTGGTCCTGTTGGTTTACCACGGGATTACAAGTGGTGGTAAGGTGGTGATGGTCCCCATTTTCGGTGGAATTACCACCAGTGGAATTAGTGAGTGGTAATCCAGGCAATTTTTGGTGGAAAAGTGGAGGATTTACCTCCAGCTTGGTTCTTCCTCCACTTTTCCTCCAAAAATCGGCATAATTACCTCTCAATAATTCCGCTGTTGATAATTCTGCCGGATTTGTCATTTGGTGGGGTGGGAAAAGTGGCAGTAATGGAATTACCACCACTTTTCTCCCACACCGCCAACCTCATTATGAGGCCCATTTTCTGGTTTTGATGGATAGAAACCTCAAACTCTCCCTCGCATTCGTACAAATGGACACGGGTACAGAACGCAACTTGCACATTATACATATATACAAAAGATTACATATGCTATGGGCCTTTGGCACTAACAAAGGGACTTGTTCCTCCGTGATTGTTTGCAAGTGGATTTCATTATATGTGCTTTAAATTCACTTTCACTGTGGCTTTAAAGTGGGCCTTTTTGCCTCTTACACCCTTCCACTGCTTTTGGGTTATATTTGAGCTACATTGCTGGCCCCTTTGGGCTACATGTAGGTTTCCCTTTCTGGCTACTGTTACTGCACAAGCGATTATGTTTTGGAGAGGTGCAGTACCAAGGACAACATACAGATGTCCTCATAAGAAATCACAGATTCTACAATCTCAATGTGCACTTCCTCAATTTCAATGTGATTTCTTATGGGGAAGTCTGTATGTTGTCAGTGGTACTCCAATAAGGTAAGTTGTGAGAACATCACATTGGAGAGGTACAGTGCCACTGACAAATGTTTTCTCCTGCTCACAATATTTCTTTATGGTGTTTCCTTGCTTCTTTTTTATTTTGTTTTTTGGGGAGGAGCAGTACCACTAACAACAGACAAATGTCCTCATAACAAATCTCAATGTGATTTTGTATGAGTACATCTGTATTTTGTCAGTGGTACTGCACCTCTCCACTGAAATAATATGTCAGGACATCTGATGGTTGTAGTTCATTGAATAGGTGCAGTACCACTGACAACATACAGGTATCCTTGTAAAAAATTACTTTAAAACAAAACTACAATATAGGACAACTACGACCAAAGGCTGCAATTATACATACAACCAACAGATGTCACTCCCCACTTGCTCTGTTGCTCCTTCCCCCTTGTGCTGTCCCTCCCCCCCCCTTGTGCTGTCCCTACTCCCCCTTGTACTGTCCCACCCCACTTGCACTGTCCTTCCTTCCCCCTTGTGCTGTCCCCCCTTCACCCTGGCACTGTCAAGCCTCCTGCTCTTTTTTGTCAGTCTTCCACCCTTGCACTGCTGGTCCTCCACCACTTGTGTTGTTGCTCCTCCCCCCTTGCAATGCCACGCCTCCCCCTTGTACTTTCCCTCCTGACTCTTCCGTTTTCGCTCCTCCCCTTGAACTGTCCGGACTCCGTTTTGCTGTCCCTCCCCCCTGTGCTGACCCTCCTTCTCCCCTTGTGCTGTCCCTCCTTCTCCCATTGCTCAGTCCCTCATTCTCCCCATGTGATGTCTCTCCTTCTCCCCTCGCTCCTTCCCCCTCTAGCACTGTCACTTTGTCCACCTTTGTGCTGTCAATCAGCGCCCCCTTGGCCTGTCACGCCTTCTCCCCATTTGCATTGTCACTCCTTCGCCCCATTTGCACTGCCACTCCTTCCTTCAAATGTTGCACAATGCCCCAGTGTACTGTATCTGGCCTACCTTTCATCTATTGGATTTGTTTATTTTTCCATGTGTTGACATTTATTTCTTGTTCCTCCCCTCACAGTGCTTCTCTCCACTTCCCTCCCCTGGCGCTGCCCTTCATTCTCCCCCAGGCTGTCATTTCTTCCACCCTGTGTTGTGATTCCTCATTCCTTTCCTTTGTGCTAAATGTAAAATGCACAACTATTGGCTTTGCCAATTCTTGTTTTTAAAATCTGCTGGGAGGTCAGGCCAGCCCTTTTAACATCTGAATTCTCTCAGTACCAATTAACTACCATTCGTTATTAACTGTGAACAGTGTATGGTGGCAAATCAAGAGAGCACAATGAAGTATGAGGACATACACATCGCCCACTCAGGATTTTGCATTGTAGCTCATCTATGAACTGAAAGGTAGAAAGATAGCATAACGATCTCATGGATGTCCATGCGCTTAAGGTCAAAGGGCTTTGGCGCTGGAATGCAAGCTGCATATGTTCAATTCTAGGATCACTCGATTTATCAAGGTTTATCAAAGTGATCCCAGGCGCCATTGCTTGCTGTCTGTTTTCCTGGGTTAGGTTTTTGGGTATGTTATGTCAGGTATATTCTATGTATTTTTGTGTATTTTGTTATGTACATCTCCCAGGATGCAGATGCCACTTCAACAAAGACCACCTCTCCGACCCGTACTTATTCCCGGCCTCCCTGCACCAAACCCTCCCCTCTTAACTCACACCTCCCGGCGCATAACCCACGCTCTAGTACCCAACTTCATGAACCCCCATTTATCCTGCATCTGGTCCCACTTCAACTAAGACCACCTCTACGACCCGTCCTCATTCCCGGCCTCCCTGCACCATACCATCCCCCCTTAACTCACTGCTTCCGGCGCATTACCCACGCTCTAGCACCCAACTTCATGAACCCCCCCCTTTATCCTGCATCTGGTCGCAATCCATGACCACAGCACCCAAACATCAATACACCCGGACGCCGCCTGACCACCCTCTCACCATCATCATCCCCCCTCTAGCTCTAAGAGCAGAGGAGTACTCTGGCGCACTAAACACCTGTCTCCTCAAAAGCTCATCCCCACCCGTACTCATCAACAGCCACCTTCCCTCTAGCATCTATTGAGAACAATCCCACACTCCCCGTCCAGACACCCCACCCAATATCAAACTCACAAGCCAGAGGAGCTCTCTGGCACTCCAAACATCATGAGTCCCCCTCCTCTACCACATCACTAACCACACCACCCTTGTGCCCACTGAGGAACTCCTTACCCTCTCAACCTACCTCCTATGCTGCCCTCTCTGTCCCCTCACCCCCTACGCGACCCCCACCCACAGACCCACCCCTTCTTATGTCTTCCCTTCTCTGAAAGTGGCGCGTTTCGCCATCTCTAGAATGGTAGCTTCAACCCATTCCTCCTCTGACCCTCCTACCCTCTCCCACACTCTTATGGCACCAAAACCCACAAAAAGCTGAAAGAGTGTCTGTTCCTCTCCCTCGTCCCTCCATACCTCACCACTTCTCCATCAGTCCAACCTCCCAGCCTTTCCCACCCCTACCTTCAGACCCCCCTCTGCCTTCTCCCAATCTCCACCCCCTTGCTCTTGACTTCTCACCCAATACACCGAAACCCCTGGTGCCCTCCAGACTCGAACTAGAAACAACCCGCCTAAACCCCCACACTTCAAGTGATCCACTCACCACCCTCCCAACTCCCCCTGACCCCCCCTCCTCGTCTCTCACATACCAGCCACCGCCTGCCTCCTCTTCCCACCCCCGATCGACGTAACCCTCTCACCCAACACTATAAATCTGCAGACATCCAGCTCCTCCTCTACCCCCCAGCCAGTCTGTACCACCCAGAATGATCCCACCACATCCCCCTCCTCAGCTGGCACCCATGTCCACCGAGCACTCCCTGTGATGAGCGTCACGAAAACCACCTCCCCTCACAAAGTCACATGCATCCTATTTAATGCCCGCTCCGTTGCAAGAAACAGACACAGCATCTTTGACCTCCTAACCTCTGACAATCCCTACCTCATTTTTATCACCGAAACCTGGTTCTCCAAAGATTTTGCACGAGTTGCACACGAGGCCTTCCCCCCTCCAGATGTGGCGGAGTGGCAATCCTCTACAAACCCCATTTCACCAACTCACTCGTCGAATCCCAGGCGTGCAACGCATCTTGTGAGTCCCTTCTGGTAAAAACTCTTGCTATCATCAACATTCACCCACAGCTTCCTACTCATCTACAGCCCCACTGGATACGACATACATTTCGCCAGCAACCTCTGTGACTCACTAGCTACCATTCAGGTATATCACCCATCTCTTACACTCCTGGGAGATTTCAATATCTGGTTTGATATGCCCAACCACCCCATGACCCACCCACTGGTTGACAGTCTTGATGCACTCAACCTCTCCCAACATACCATTGGTCCAACACTCAGGTGGGCACACCCTCGATGGGATTTTCTGCTCCTATGACCTGGTTTATATACCCAGTCCCAAACCTCTTATCTGGACAGACCACCTTGCCATCCCTTTCTCTATTCAGACACCTACCCCTCCTCTTACAGCTTCCCCTACCCCCACCCTTGATCACAAATGCTGGAACAAAGTCAAGGTATTCCCGACCTAGCCGAAGCCCTGCTACTCCGCCCTCCTGCAACGCTGCCCAGTGGTAGACCCTTAACCATCTATTCCTTTTACTTTACTGGCTTAAAGAATCACTAATTCCTCTCACTGCCTTGTGCCCCACAACTTCACGCAAAGGACCGTCCCCCAAATAGTTCACGCCCCACCTGAGAACTGTCAAAAAACAAAATAACTCTCTTAAACGCAAATGTCAAGCTTCTAAAACCAATCTCAGCAGATCCATGTTCACCCTCCACCACCATAATTACAAATCCAAGATTCGAAAGGCAAAAAAAGCCTATTATAATAAATAAATTCTGAACTGTGGCAGCAACAGCAAAGAACTCCACAAGATCATCTCTGAATTCATAAAACCTACCTGCACCTCTGCCCAATCCATTCCCACAAAATCACTCTGCGACTCCCTCTCGCTACATTTCTACAACACTGCACTTGACAGGATGGTAACCCTTAACACAAAATTGTCCTCGCTCACCCCCTAGCCTACACCGACCCCTCGTGATCCCACTCCACCGACACCCACTTTTCCGTCCTTCGATTCTTTCAAACCTATCTCCAAAGACGAGCTCCGTGACCTACTATCAGCCAGCAGACCCTCCAGGTCGCCCCTCGACCCCTGCCCCGCCTCTCTCCTGAAGGAAATATTCTCCTCTACCTGTGCAGGAGAACATGCGAGAACCATACTAAACGACTCCCTCACCTCTGGCATCTTCCCTGAAGCCTTTAAAATAGTGCATGTCAAGCCACTTCTAAAAAAGGCATCCCTTGACCCCCTTGACCTTAGGTCTCCAACACCAGATTTCTCGCAAAACTCATTGACCGGACTGCATACTCCCGGCTCAACTGCTTTGTAGAATCCAACAAGCTCCTCGACCCCGCACAATCAGGCTTCAGATCGCGACATCGAACAGAAACCACTCTGATCTCGATCTGGGATGATCTCAAGGTCACGGCAGACTCAGAGGGCTGCGCAGCACTGATTCTCCTCGATCTCTCTGCTGCCTTTGACACAGTTAACCATTTAATCTTCCTTGACCACCTACACTCCCTAGGAATTCGTAACTAAGCACTCAAATGGATTACCTCTTTCATCAGCAACAGGAAACAAATCACCCTCATCTCCCCCTTGTCTCAACTGCTCGCCCAGTGAACACTGGAGTACTATCTGACCACTCTACCAGGAATCATCTGCGCGCGCAACCTCTCCTGTTACAACTACGCTGACGATACCCAAATTATCCCAAGAATTCCCAAGACAAACACTGACCCGCCTCCCGACCTTAAAGCTTGTCTCTGTGATATTGACCGATGGATGACAAGAAGCCACCTCCTCCTGAACCCCGACAAAACTGAAATCATGATATGCAGCAATACTTCCCTTCTTCCACATCTGCTACCATGGCCCCCCCTCCCTCGGCCCACCACCCACTCCCTCCGGTATAAAACCTAGGCTGCACAATGGACTCTGGCCTAACCCTCTCCCACCAGATCAATAATGTTGCAAAATGCTGTCACTACCACCTCAAAGTTCTTAGACGCATCTTTCCTTACCTCTCCTACCGCCAACAGACACGCTGCTGTTATGTCTATTGTTATGTCAAGACTGGATTATGCCAACTCCCTTTACCTGGGAGCACCGGCATACCAACTCAATAAGCTCCAACAAACCCTGCACTGGCTCCCAGTCGGACGACGGGCCACCTTAAAGACCCTTTCCATTACCCACCGAGCAGTGCACAAGACTGGCCCCACGTACATACAAGAGAAGCTAAAGCCCTACCTCCCTTCTCGCACCCTAAGATCAAGCACTGCCCTCCGTCTAGTGATTCCAACCTCTAAATCTGTAAGGATTGGAGGATCCGCCTTTTCAACCTTAGCCCCAACTCTGTGGAACTCCCTCCCCCCTCATATTCGACACACCCAAGACTACATGACTTTCTTCAAAGCTCTAAAAACCTGACTCTTTCCATAAAACCGACTAAGACCATCTAAGGCAACTGAGTCCTACAACCCGATGACAAATGTTCAATGAGACCAGGAGCAATGATGCCACCAAAAGCGCCTATTAAGTAACTAATAAGTTTACTCTGAGCGCATCAATCACAAACGCGCACTTGAAATCCGGAATACTGAGCTTGTTAGATCAGAATTCGACCCAAACACTCACCTCTCCTATCACTATGCTCACTCTCTACTCTACACCAACACACAATTAGAGCACAGCTACACTCCACAATCAATTTGGCCTAGCTGCTCACATACAAACAATACTCCATGAACACTTCAACATTCTGATAAAACGCAGCTATACCCACGAAATCCGGGCATAGCTGCACACATACGCGTCCTACACAGGCCTAAGACAGCCAAAACCCAGTCTTGGTGAACTCCCTCAAGACTGCACACATTCAACTGATATCAAATACCACCACACCTAATGTTAGGATGCATCTACCATCAGGCATTCACATCAGCTGCGCACATAATCGGTGCACACAAGCACCCTATTACACCCTACTCTCTCGACTGACCTGGACTGCGTTCCCCGAGGACGTTCAACCTACCAGCGCTTTGAGGTCATACCACTGATATATAGAGCACTATATAAATTCCAAATAACATAACATATCACCTTAAAACTGTTTTGTTGCTGGTAATTGTTTGTGCTTCATGCATATTTGATCTATTTATGTATGTATACCAATGGCAAATGAGCGCTTCACTAAAGACACATAACAGTACCCGTACGAGACATATAATGTCAGTGTGTGGCAGATCACAGTGGCTTTGTACCAGAAAGGTTGACGACCATACCTGACAATGGTGTAGGAACCTGGATTAATTAAACAAATACATTGCATCATGGCATTTGTTTGAGTCTCAGGTGTTTGCATGAAAATGCCTGGAAAAGGTGCAGGTGCCCGATCCTTTGATGGCGCACACAGAAATACATTGCCTATGATAGCAACATCTGTCATATTTTGTGAGTACCAGAGCATCACATGGTGGTACTTGCTAAATTAGGGCAGTGTCATTTTCGGTTGTAAAGCAGTCCACATCGTTATGTGGATGGCGGGGTTAGGATGGGGTGGGACCTGGGGAAAGGGAAGTGACGGGGACAAAGGAGGAAGTTCAGTTTATTAAAGTCAGGAGTTGAGACTAGTCGCAATCTGTGTGGGCCTCCTTATTTATATGCGTGTGCCTGGTGTCACGTCATGCCGCCGTATGTGAGTGAAAGCGCGGCTGACAGTATAACATTGGTGACGAGGGAGACACGGACCCGGCGCGGTCCTACCAGACATGGCATTTCGTTCCTGTGGAGAGTGGGAGGCGTGGTCCGCCTCAGCCCCTCTTCTGTCTTCCCGACCCGGGCCGCCCATTTAATTGCACCCAGGAAAGTGGCAGTGAATCCTCCCCATAAGGTGGCCACAGTAATAAGCGTTTCATGCGGCACAATCCCAGCCTGGGCTGCAGCTGTGAATTTCAAAGGCACACTCCGGCGCGCAAGGCCCCCTGGTGGCCACACGCCTCCATACAGGAGAAAGACACAGGCTAGCACAAGCATGAGGGAAATAACCTTGTCCCTCCAGGAGGAGGTGGTGCTAGCCCAGCCCCACACGGTGCACAGATAAGAAGTAAGGCTCAAAGAGAAGAGTAAGGCTGGAAACACATAAAAGCCAACAATGTCGGAAGATAACATCCCAGCAACCGTGCCTGCCAGGCTTTCAGAGTCTTTTCCCGACAGCCAGGGAGAAGTCACACAGTGGCAGCTGCCCCAAGCATTTGACCTCCGAGACACAGGTAACCTGGGGCCTCGGTAGGTCCGATGGATGAAGGACTTCAGAGTATACGTGGGGGGGATGGGCCCCATGGATGAAGACAGAAAGAAAAATATACTTACATTGGCAGTGGGAGACTCCATGAGGGACATCCTCTACAAATTAGTTGAGGAGGAAAAGGCGACATACCAGAAAATTCGTGAAGCACTTGACACATACTTCGCACCACACACCAACGTGGATTACGAGAGACATATTTTTCATACAACTATGCAGGAGCGAGGGGAAACCATGGACAATTATGTCATGCGGCTTTGAATCCGCATGAAACACTGCGCTTTCCATCGTTACTCAAATGACAAAGCACTTCGTGTGGGGTGCGAGTCTGCAGACTTCAAAAGAAAACTGCTCCAGAAGAAGCAGACCCTCGACGGAATCCTAGCGATGGCATGCACTGTCTCAGCAGTCATGCAGCAGGTGGTTGTCCTGGGTCGAGTGAAGATTTGATCAGACCCCAGAGATCAGGAGGTCATCAAGAGGTTGATGCCGACTTTACCTGACAAGGCCAACCAGTCGACAAAATCATGCTACAGGTGCGGCTACGAGTTCTTCCATGAAGGCACGTTCCCAGCACTCGGCCAGAAGGTGTCAAACACTTCAGAGCAGTCTGCCGGAACGCCTCAGTGCCAATTGTCCAGGCCGCCTCCCGTAGTAACAGCAGACGCCATCCAAATCACCGGACAGGTGTCAGGAGGTTGACACATGAATACAGAAAGTACTGCCCCGTGGAAGGCGAGAGCAGCCGGCAACAGCCCAGATGTTCGCTACGGTCTCCTGACAGGAGGATTTCTCACAGACCCTGACGAAGCATCCGCTACATGGAAGTATGCTCACCATCAGGGAGTGTTTCCTCATCCTCACATGACAGCCAAAGGAGAAAAGGGTACATGTGGTCACAAGGGAATGAGACAGCAAAGGAACACATCCCTATCTTAACCCTCCAGGTCCACAACGTACCGACTGAATTTCTCATCGACACAGGTGCTATTGCCAATGTTCTGAGTGAGGAGGCCTACAATCGCCTCCCTCGCCCACCTAGCCTGTGGCCCTCGCAGGTTGACATTTGTCCTTACGACTTGAACACACCCCTGTCATGCAAGGGTACCTTTACCACAATCTGTGCACACAAATCGCTCCACAGAAGTCAATAGTGGGTGTATCCTAAGTTTCAAAACGGCCGGGGACATGGGACTCGTCCATATCTCATACCACATGATGGCCCACAAATACTTGGCCCCAGAAGGGGATGTCACCAAAGCATATCTGAACCTATTCAAGGGCTTGGGCAAACTGTGCAACTGCAAAGTGAGGTATCACATCGATCCGGATGTCAAGCCCGTAGCCCACCACTACAGGGGCATCCAGATAAACATTCAAAAACAGGTGGAGGAAGAGTTAAGACGTCTACTGATCCTCAATTTTTTGGCCACATATTTTTGGATCAGGGCGTGCGTCCGTACCCAGAAAAGTCAAAGCACTACCAGATGCCCCCCACCCAATGGATGTGTCAGACCTCAGGTCGTTCCTGGGGCTCTCAAGCTACTATTCGCGCTACCTGGAAAACTTTGCGACGGTGACCGCTCCGCTCAGAGAACTGACCAAGAACAATCAGGACTTCATCTGGACATCAGAATGTGAGGCTGCCTTTGCAGAAATCCGTGGTCACATCGCCTCAGCATCAGACATGGCCTACTTCAGCTCCGCCAAAGACAAAGAAGTGACGGTGGACACCAGTTCGGCAGGACTAGGCACGATACTTGCACAATATGACCCTAGAAACCATCACATCAAAAAGGTTGTGTCATACGTAAGCCATAGCCTATCCGCCACTGAACAGAAATATTTGCAGGCAGAAAAAGAAAGTCTAGCAGTTTTCTGGGTCTGCAAGCACTTCCATTTATTTCTATTCGGGAAAGCATTTACAGTGGTTACCGACCATCAAGCCCTTCTAGCCATTTATGGCAACCATCAAGCTCGGATGCCACCAAGGACAGAAAGATGGGGGCTTTGTCTTCAGGACTACAAGTTCTCTATACGCCACAGACCAGGCAATGACAAGAAACCGGCTGACTATATGTCACGCCACCCCGCAGGACCCCCACTCATGGAACTTTCAATGACGGATGCTTATCTACAGTACATCATTCACCAGCTAAAACTGTTCCCGATAGCATGGAAGACGCTTCTACAAGAGTCAGCAAGCTACCCAGTCCTGGCCATCCTGGTCCAGTGCATCAGTCAAGGCAAATTGAGACAAGCACAGGACAGAGCCAAATGCCTGGAGAAGACACTGCAGTGTGACATGAAGGCAATGCTGCTGGTTCAGGAGGAACACACCATCAGAGAGGATCAAATAATCATGAAGGGCTGCCGAATCGTTCAACCCAAGTCGCAACACCAACAAGTGGTTGATCTAGCCCACAAGGGACACTGAGGTGTGCTCTCGACAAAGAAGCCTTTGAGGCAGAAGATCTGGTTCCCAGGATTAGACAAACAAGTTGAAGACACCTGAAAGAACTGTGCCATCTGCAGCGCAATAACTCCAGCCCCACGGCCAAACCCACTGATGATGTCTCCACTACCCATTGGTGTATGGGAAGAATTGGCAGTCGACTTCTTTGGTCCCCTCCGAGACGGCACGTATACCCTAGTCGTGATCAACGAGTACTCAAGGTACCCGGAGGTGCAAATAGTTCAATCTACAGCAGCAACAGCGGTCATCCCAGTCCTGGACCGCATACTCATGCCCTATTGCATTCCTCAGACGATCAAGCCCGACAATGGGCCACCATTTACCAGCTTGGACTTCGCACATTTTGCCCAATACATGGGTTTCAAGCACCAGAAATTACATCTCTCTGGCCCCAAGCCAATGGCATGGCCGAGCGCTTCATGGGGAACCTCAAGAGGGCACTGCAAGTGGCGCAGCTGTCCCACAAGCCGTTTGAACAGACACTGTTCCAGCTCCTGCGCGACTGACATCACACTCCCCACAGCACCACTCTTCACTTATTTATCCGTAAGTTACGGACACGGTCACCACAAGGACCCCCAGAGGGCAGCACCATACCAGAGGATGAAGAGATCAGGACTAGGGATGCCAAAGAAAAACATAAAATGAAAATCGTGGCAGATGAGAGAAGAGGAGCTCAAGAACACAGCTTCGAAGAAGGGTATAGAGTACTGGTAGGCCAGACCCATAGAAGGAAGGAAGACTCCCGCTTTGCATCTAACCCTCTCACAGTCACGAAAGTGAAAGGCACCATGATTACTGTTAAGACGGATTTCTGAACTCTGTCATGGAGGCGCAGAGGTTCAGAAGGCCAGCCTAGTTTCTTGGAACAGGGTAACCTCTGGACAAGCCAGACCAATCAAGGTAGCGATCGCGGCGGTCAAGACTAGGTCTCAAGATGGGTGAGGGTGACTGAATGCCCGCAATGAGCACACGAGGCAAGTGCACGTACAAATTACTCCAAACAGGTGTTATATTAAAAATATAGACACATTTATTACAAGGCCTTTGTAATACTGACCATAGCAAATAATCACAATAACACTCTCATAAACCAACACATCACAATCAAAATACAATATATATACAGTACCAACAGGTCTAACGAGTGAGACGCACGAAATATGTAGACCACCTAGATGGGGAGGAAAACAGGCAGTGCGAATATCAGTTAGACCCAGTCCGCCTTCAGAGGCACCTAACGAGAAGGAAGTCCAATCCCTACGAAGAGTGGAGCCTTGTGCTCAAAAGTACCTGCACACGCTGGTGCCAATGGGCAAAAGGAAGTCTCCTCGAGAGAGTCGAACAGTTCAGATCGGTGAACAAATGAAGAAGGACGAAAGGATCCGCGACTCAAGCGCAGCCTCCACTGTGGGCAGAAGCAGAGCGCGAGTACGGAAAGGGTGCTGTTTTGACACAGCGGGGAAAAGCTATGGGCTACTGCAGGTG